>NC_084560.2:41045420-41187920 GCF_033978685.3 Nerophis lumbriciformis
TGAGCTTGCTTTTTTTGTCCCGACATTAAAGCAAAATACGAGTGGGTCGTTTGATAATTTGTCTTTTCTAGACGTTTCCTGCCACAACCACGATCACACTTAAATGACGCATGTGAAACTAACTACGCCAGAGCCCAGACCTAAAGACAAACAAGTGACAGTGATCATTAGTAGCAGTAAGTGGGCAAAACTATGATACACAATGTTCTGAAAATAAATAAATGAGGTCTATTAGATATAACACGAACAACTCTTTGCCTTGTCATCATGATGATTTTAAGCTACATTTTAAAACACTTGTGATCTAGCTCGGTGTTTTTCAACCACTGTGCAGTCTGGTGTGCCGTGGGAGATTATCTAAATTTACCTATTTGGGTTAAAAAAAAATTTTGCAAACCAGTAATTATAGTCTGCAAATGATGTGTTGTTGAGTGTCGGTGCTGTCTAGAGCTCGGCAGCGTAACCGTGTAATACTCTTCCATATCAGTAGGTGGCAGCAGGTTGCTAAAGTCGGAAACAGCGGGAGGCAGCGTGCAGGTAAAAAGGTATCTAATACCTAAGCGCTGCTGCCCTCTGGGAAGCGCTACAGGTGCATTAAAACCAAAACAAACAGGCTAAAGAACAGCTTCTTCCCCAGGGCCATAACCATCCTGAACGGACTGCCCCATTGTCCCTCATAACTGCCTTCTCTTCGGTGCAATAACCCATTCCACCAACCACCCTGTTTTTTGTTGTTGTTTTTTTTTTTTGTTTGTTTGTTTTTTTCATGTATATATTCATTTCACACCATATTCATTGCACTTCTACATTTTTTATATTTTTATATATTTGCACATTGTTTTTCTAGCATGCACACATCGCACTGTATGGAATGGCCTCAATCTCGTTACCTTGCGTAATGACAATAAAGCTGATTCTGATTCTGATTCTGATTCTAAACCTAAAATAAACAAAAGGTGAGTGAAAGAAAAGGCATTGAAGTTTAGGCAAGGCTATGCAGAACGAAACTAAAACTGAACTGGCTACAAAGTAAACAAAAACAGAATGCTGGACGACAGCAAAAACTTACTGTGGAGCAAAGACGGCGTCCACAAAGTACATCCCGACATGACATGACAATCGACGATGTCACCACAAAGAAGGATAAAAACAACAGAAATATTCTTCATTGCTAAAACAAAGTTTATGCGGGAAATATCGCTCAAAGGAAGCCATGAAACTGCAACAGGAAAATACCCCAAAAAAGAGAAAAAGCCACCAAAATAGGAGTGCAAAACAAGAACTAAAACACTACACACAGGAAAAAAAAACAAAAGTCAAAATGAGTCACGGCGTGATGTGACAGGTGGTGACAGTACTTTGAGTTAAGCGTTATATTAATGGTTATGGTTTATAGTGGCAACAATTACTTTTTACTGTCAACTGAGTTTCGTTTTTTAATGATTTCTGCTGGTGGTGTGCCTCCGGTTTTTTTTCAACGCAAAAAATGTGCCTCGGCTCAAAAAAGGTTGAAAAACACTGCTCTAGCTAATATGTACTGGATACTCTTTGGTGTCAATTTTGCGTACATTTTCCTCCAAAGCCACATTATAACCCGTTTTTTGGAGTCGTGTCTGGAAGATGTTGATTTGTGGAGGCGTTTCCAGATTGCAAATGAAACCACGCCCCCACCTTTTTAAAATAATCTTAATTTATCTTTTGAAAATGTACATATGCACTGTGCAGACAAACCTCACTACTATTTTTTTTTTATCACACATGATCGCAAATAAACTTCATTATATAGATTCACCCGGTCACAACATTAGGTACACCTTCATACTCTCTGATCGATTCAGGGGTCATATTATTATTATTATTATTGATTATTATTAATATTATTATAATAATAATAATGTAAACTCACTACACCGGTATGGTTTAGCGCTTTCATGGCGAGTTTACTGACCGATATAAGTAAGAACTTTACACTACTTTATATTAGAAATGGCAACAGCGGAGGATGAATGTCCCATGACAAGAAGATAGAGAAAAAGAAGAAGCTTATTCAATACGGCGCCGTCACGGAACACAAAGGCGGAAGCGCACAATTTTTCAGGATTTATGCAGATCCCAAATACAGATCAGCAGGTACCAGAAGATAAGAAAAGTTTCTTTTGCATAATATTGCGAAACAAAACGCCAGATAATATGTCTTACCTAGTACACAAGTTGACGCACAGTACAATCCATCAAGCGGTGCGGCTTCATAGCTTACCAAAGTCCTACTAAAACATTTTGATAGATTTTTGAGCGCCGTGTGTAATGGTCTATATTTTTCAATGGAACATATAAAATGTCGGTGTTGTTTACTTGAGTCTTATTGCCATCATAGTGCGGTACATTATATTTTATGTGTAATTGCCATCTACTGGTCACACTTATCATTACACCATGTACCAAATAAAATTGCTTCTAAGTCCGTAAGCAAAACCAGAATTATTCCGTACGTTAGGAGCACCGGGTTCAACCAAGGAAGGCACACATGACATACACAAAGCCTAACCAGGGCTGTTTTCTCTCAAGGAATTGTGAAATAAAATCATGTCTTCAGGCGATCAACACTGTACTGAAACCCAGAACATTCTACGCATTTCCCCAGTTTTAGTTTAGAGATAAGGAAAGATTGGCCTGGCCCACTAGGATCCCTCTTTATGTTTGTGAACTTCATAGTCTATACATTTAGAGTGATGTGATAATCAAACACTCTAGTCTAGAATGAAAGAGCAACACTATATAAGAGAATTGACAGAGTGTGTGTACCTTCAGTGCTGAATGATGAGCGGGGGCATAGTTTGGAGTGTTTTCTTTAGCTCGCTTTCCATGTTTATGTGCTCACTGTCCAGGTACTTGGAAAGGCGAACTGTCGAGTTTTGAGAAAAAAAAAGAATTTTAAGTGCGCCTTATAGTCTGGAAAATACGGTAATCTGTTTTATACCATTTCTCTGGTGACATCATCGGTTCTAATGGGGACCACCTCAACTTAAGTGTTTTGAGATAAGAGCAGTCTCTTGGCTAATTGTTGTGCATGCAAAACATTTATTTCCAATCATCCCCGCATTAGTTGACAGTGCTGAGAAGCTGAGTAGATGGTATTCATTGAATAAAAAGTCAAACACAATCCCAACCTGGTCCAACTCCAGTTTTTTTTTGTGTCCCCCGAGTGCCGCCCGCCGCTTCGGGACCTTGTTTGTCAACGTCAACGTGACCTCTGAACCCCAGGAGGTGTCGGCCCTCTGGTTCCTGTGGTACGTGAAGCAGTGTGGAGGAACCATGAGGATCTTCTCCACCACCAATGGAGGACAGGTAAGAACCGACCTCCTCGGTACACACGCTAGTTTGTGTTTTCAGGCCCGTCTAGGCGGCACCGTCCGCCCTCATACCCCTTTTCCAGTGTTGGCTCCGAGTTGGATTGCAGAGCTTTCATTTTCTATTGTCAAGGCACCAAGTGGTGTTTGGTATCATGGAGTAGAGTTCTGTCGCCACTCAAATCTGCCTAGCAACAAGGGCAACAGTTTTTGGAAGAAACCATGAAAAGACTAAATTAACACTATTAGGGCCAAGTTGAATTATTACGAAAATAAGGTCAACATATTAGGGAAGCAATTTTATTACAACAGCATTCATGACTATTACTTTTTTAGTGACACAAATGTAATATACTAAATTTCCAACACACATTTGTGTTGATATTACAAGTTTATTCTGTTAGCATCTGATCGGTTAATAATAATAACTCTATGGCCTAAAATATACTATACTATAATACATACTTGCCAACCTTGAGACCTCCGATTTCGGGAGGTGGGGGGTGGGGCATGGGGGGCGTGGTCGGGGGTGGGGTGGGGGCGTGCTTGGGGGCGTGGTTAAGATATATATATATATAAGAAATACTTGACTTTCAGTGAATTCTAGCTATATATATATATATTTTTTTTTATTTATTTTTTTTTTTATTACATATATATATATATATATATATATATATATATATGTATATATATAAATAAAAGAAATACTTGAATTTCAGTGTTCATTTATTTACACATATACACACACATAACACTCATCTACTCATTGTTGAGTTAAGGGTTGAATTGTCCATCCTTGTTCTATTCTCTGTCACTATTTCAGAACACACACATTATACAAATATACATTATAAAATCAATAAGAAAACGGGAGCTCTAATTTGGGAGTCTGAATTAGGATCAGAAGTTCCTATATAAACATTGCGCACTCACGTCGCCTTTTTGTATTGATTACTGCAGCTGTGCACTGGATTCATTCACAAATACAAACTACAATTCACAAACACTTTAGAGTTAGGCTCCACCATCAGAATGTGTACTTAAACTTATAAAGATCACATGGATATTATTCAGTGAGTTGATTCACCAAAACTAACCTGTTATACAGAAGGAAAAAGCACACAGGACGTTTCAATTGTTCACAGACTGGTCGCTCCCATCAGAATGACAAGACACTTCCGGTCTGCAGGTGATAGCATTCAATTGGGAAGAAACGCCCTACTGCCCCCTACTGACCAATGTGAATACTGATAAATGTGTAATGACAGCTCCAAAAACGAATTCAAACCACAAAATAAAATAAATAAATCAACACAAAAATGTGACACATTATGGGTGGGTCACATATGAATGTACAGTAGATGGCAGTATTGTCCTGTTTAAAAGTGTCACAACATTGCTGTTTACGGCAGACGAACTGCTTTACGGTAGACGAAAACTTGACTGCTGTTGTTGTGTGTTGTTACCGCGCTGGGAGGACGTTAATGAAACTGCCTAACAATAAACCCACATAAGAAACCAAGAACTCGCCCTCCATCATTAGCTGTTTATATTGTGGGAAAGCGGACGTGTGAACAGGCTGTCAACACGTCACTCAGGTCCTTATAGAGCTGGAGGGGGCGTGGCCTCCAGCTCCGCCTGAATTTCGGGAGATTTTCGGGAGAACATTTGTCCCGGGAGGTTTTCGGGAGAGGCGCTGAATTTCGGGAGTCTCCCGGAAAATTTTCTCATAAAATTACAACTTTATTCATTATAAGATAAATATTTTTTGACGATAGATAAATATTACAACTTTGTTCTTTCTGCACTGCAAAAAGTCAGAGTTCAAAAACAAGGAAAAAAAATACAAAAATGAGGGGTATTTTATTTGAACTAAGCAAAATTATCTGCCAATACAACAAGAAAATTTGGCTTGTCCAAAACAAGTCAAATTAGCTAACCTCAATGAACCCAAAAATACCTTAAAATAAGTATATTCTCACTAATAACAAGTGCACTTTTCTTGCTAGAAAAAAAAAAGAGACCTTTTTGCTCAATATGTTGAAAAATATTCTTAAATGAAGTAAATGCTAGTGCCATTATTTGACATAATGATATGCGCTCAGCATTACATTTACTTATACAAAAAACTAATTTATTGTTCTTAATGGCAATTCAACAAGGCAAGCGCTTGTTACTCTCGGGGTCTCCTAGCCGCTCAGGCAAATCACATGGTCTAAAAATGCATTTTCCATCGACAACATGACATCATCGCGTCAAGTGCGTGCTCTTTCAGTCAATTAGTGCCAAAAAAAATGTAATTGTAATTTTGAAGAATTTATCTGAATGTGCATGAACTATTTCTGTTCAAAATGGTTAGAAATGTAAAATGCTTAAATATTAACTGTCAGTTTACTGTACTGTGCCAACTGCACTACTATATGAGTACCTGTTTTCTATTGTTTCATTGAAAACAAAACAGCAAAGTCCATTTGGCTGTCATCGGTTTTAATTATGAGACACAATTTTGTCAAAGTCATGATTTTTTTTTTTTCATGCTTGAAATAAGAAATTATTACTTTAAAAAAGTAGTTTTTGTCACGTGGAGGTTCGTTCTTTCAGTGCAAAAGACGGCTCCGGACGACAGCGTGAAGGTAGGCTTGGATTTATTAAACATAAATAATCCAAACTACCACAAACAATACAACAACAAAAAAGACAAGCGTGCCTAAAACACAGGTGAAGCTACTACTTCGCAGAAACTATGGCCTGGACAAGGACAAAACTTACTTGGCATGACGGGACGTAAACAGTATGACATAATCAGCGAAGCCAGGCCGACTGACTGGCCAAGGTAACTTAAATAATGCCTCTGATTAGTGCTCGGGAAGCAGGTGAGCACTAATCAGAGACAGGTGAACACATAAGTCGCCATGGTTACAAAAGCAAACAAGGAAGCCTAAACGAGAACTAAAGAAGTCCAAAACTAACAGAACATAACTAAACAAAACATGATCCGGACCACGGATCATGACAGTTTTGTACTTGTGAGTGTTGATGACACAGCTTTGCAACACTTGATATTCTCGTTTCAAGCATGTTTTACTCAATATAGGTCATCAAATCTCAGCAACAAGCTGTAATATCTTACTGAGATCATTTAGGACCAAAACCCTTAGAACAAGTAAAACACTCGAACATAAAATTTGCTTAGTGAGAAGAATTGTCTTATCAGACAGAAAATAAGCAAATATCACCCTTATTTGAGATAATTAATCTTACTTAGATTTCACTTTTTTCAGTGTGGTAAAATTACGCCTTGAATTGAAAGGTATTTTGGTAAAATATCTACTTGTATCTTGGAATATGACAATACACTTACGTCTTGTCATTTTCCGACTTTACACTTGTAACTTTGCGACTTAATGGTCGTGATATTCCAACTGTATTCTTGTAACGATGCAGCGTTTAACATGTTTAAGCAAGAAACAACATCATCGTGACTTTTATTCTTGTAAAATGACCAAATATACATTCTCGTAACGTCACGCATAAAAGTACGTTAGTCGTAACATAACAAATTTTGTTCCTTTCTGGTAAAAACGACTAAATTTTCACATTTCAACTTTCATCTTGTAACATTAAGACAATATTCTTCTTAACCATATGTATATTTTCTTATTATTACAACTTAATTCTATGTAAATATATATATATATATATATATATATATATATATATATATATATATATATATATATATATATATATATATATATATATATATACACATACAGTATATATTGAATATGAATATGTTTTAGAGATGCGCGGTTTGCGGACACAACCGCGGAGTCCGCGGATTATCCGCGGGTCGGGCGGTTGAAATAAAAAAAAATTAGATTTTAAATAGATTCAGGCGGGTGGCAGTTAAACCAATTCGGAAATATATATACATAGTTAAATGTTGTTACCCACATACGAAAAACGAGCAGGCACCTGCAGCATATGCCACAACAGAAGAAGAAAACAAAAAGAGATGGCAACACCGGCTGCAAACGTGGTACGCGACAAACTAAAAAAGGGAATACTAAAGACCAGGGGAAAAAAAGGCCAGAAAAGTTCAGCGTGGACTCGTTTTTATGAGGTTGTAAATCAGGATGATAGTAATGCTGGCTACGTGATTTGCAAGAGCTGCGACGCTGTTTATGTCTACGACAGTCACAAAACCGGGACATCTAACATGGTGCATCACATTTGTGCAAAACCCCGAATCTCCACAAACACCCTGAGCATGAGCAGTTTCGTCCGCCGTGATCCCAGAAGAGTGCCACAGGATGTTAAAACAAGATAGAACGCAGCTGCCTGCAGCAGTTTGAGTGGCGCGAGCGCGCTTGGAGGTGCGCTCAGCGCGGCTCCCAGATGATTGCGCACTGGTGTGCGTCTGGGCCGTGACAGCGTGGCACGCATTGAATGCCTCTGCTGCATTGGATCAGTCTCCTTTCTTTAACAGGCAAAAGCTTTCTAACCTCACTAATGCCTTGCATCGTCTATATTAGATATATAACAACGGGCGGGTGGGGGATGGCGGGCGGGTGCGGTTTTGATTAAATGTTAGTTCGGGTGGATGGCGGATGGTTGACGACTTTTGTGATGCGGTTGCGGATGAAATAATTGCCTATCCGCGCATCTCTAATATGTATGTATGTGTGTGTGTGTATATATATATATATATATATATATATATATATATATATATATATATATATATATATATATATATATATATATATATATATAAGCAGTATTTATGTTCTGCTATTATGAACATATTCTCACTAACAATCACAACCTTTTTTTCAAAACATTAATACTTTGTTCTTGCAATATTAGAAATATATCATGATTATAGTCTCATAACATTATATATTTTTTATATGTATTATTTTCTTAACAATCACAAAATGTTACTCGTGACACTGCAAATGTATTCTTATAATATCAAATTATATAAGGATTGTATTCCAATACTTTCTGATTTCTTTTGTTATGAAACATTTTTGTAATATACAGATTTTGTATTTTTTAAAAACAGTCACTAGTCACAACCCTTTTTCCCAACATTGCAACTTCATGTATAATATTAGATCCATAATATAATATTTTCATAACAAAACCATTTTTTTTTTGCCTTGCAGCTTTTTTTTCATCATAAAACATTTTTTGTTAAAATATTATTTCACTGATAATTCCTTCCTAACATGTCAAAATGTACTTTTTCCTCTTAAAATTAGGAGTATGACAAGCATTTATATGAATATCACGACTCATTTTTGGGCCTTATTTCATGCGAGCTTGCATCTTTTCCAGGAGAGGAAGTTTGTGGGGGGCTCCAACCAGATCAGCGAGTGCATGGCCAGAGAACTGGGGGAGCGTGTCAAGCTGCAGTCCCCGGTCTACAGGATCGACCAGAGCGGGGACATGGTGGTGGTGGAGACCACAGACAAACAAACCTACAAGGTACCGTCACGGTTCACCGCCATCCCGTTCCTATCCTCCCCTGCTCTACGCTGCCATCTGCTGGTCCTCAGGCTAAGTACGTGATCGTGGCCACGCCTCCCGCGCTCAACTTGAAGATGCACTTCAACCCCGAGCTGCCCCCCCTGAGGAACCAGCTGATCAGCCGCGTCCCCATGGGCTCGGTCATCAAGTGCATGGTGTACTACAAAGAAAACTTCTGGAGGAAAAAGGGTACGTCAAAAGCCACCGAGGAGTGTTTTGTCATCTTTTCCTACTCGTGTCATGATGTCATCGTTCTTTGCAATCTGGTGCAGGTTTCTGTGGCACCATGGTGATCGAGGAGGAAGGGTCGCCCATTGGACTGACGCTGGACGACACAAAGCCCGACGGGACCGTGCCGGCCATCATGGGGTGAATAAAAACTGTCTGGAATAGGGGTGTAACGGTACACAAAAATTCCGGTTCGGTACGTACCTCGGTTTAGAGGTCACGGTTCGGTTCATTTTCGGTACAGTAAGAAAACAACAAAATATACACTTTTGGGTTATTTATTTACCAAATTTGTAAAATCTTCCACTAAAAATATTGTTCTTAGTGGAATATTTGATGTGAAGTATTGGGAACCTTGGATAGGTCAATAATTCATAATAACATTGATTTTGATTCAATATTATGTTTTGAACAATGACAGTTTGAAAGAAAAAAAAAAAGGCTTTGTTTTATTAGTCAATCAATCAATCATCAATCAATGTTTATTTATATAGCCCTAAATCACAAGTGTCTCAAAGGGCTGCACAAGCCACAACGACATCCTCGGTACAAAGCCCACATAAGGGCAAGGAAAAACTCACCCCAGTGGGACGTCGATGTGAATGACTATGAGAAACCTTGGAGAGGACCGCATATGTGGGTAACCCCCCCCCCCCTCTAGGGGAGACCGAAAGCAATGGATGTCGAGTGGGTCTGACATAATATTGTGAGAGTCCAGTCCATAGTGGATCCAACATAATAGTAAGAGTCCAGTCCATAGTGGATCCAACATAATAGTAAGAGTCCAGTCCATAGTGGGGCCAGCAGGACACCATCCCGAGCGGAGACGGGTCAGCAGCGCAGAGATGTTTCCAGCCGATGCACAGGCGAGCGGTCCACCCCGGGTCCCGACTCTGGACAGCCAGCACTTCATCCATGGCCACCGGACCTGTGCCCCCCCCCCCCCCTCAAGGAAAAGGGGAGCAGAGGAGAAAAGAAAAGAAACGGCAGATCAACTGGTCTAACAGGGGGGCTATTTAAAGGCTAGAGTATACAAATGAGTTTTAAGTTTTAGTCAACATTGCAACTTTTTCTAAATTACATTTAACCCTTAAGCTTTTTTATTTCACTTTTGTTATGTTTTTGTTTATTTTAATAGTATTTTTAGAATGTGCCGGGGGCCTTTGAAACCTTAGCTGTGGGCCGCAAATGGCCTCCGGGGCACACTTTTGACACCCCTGCTATAGACAGGCATGTGATTTTTCCGTCTAAAGTCGGAATTCCGTCTTTTTTAATCTCGGGGGGAAAAAAATAATTATCTCCCGTTTTTCCGTTTTTTTTTTCCGACCCTAAATCAAGATTCGAGACGTAGTTTATATTACGCCGTAGTTGATTGGTCGATATGTTCCTTGTGACCAATCAGGACATCTGTTATGAATGATGACGTTAATAACGTCATCATTCATAATGGTTATTCCCGCCCTTTTCCATATGTAAACGATGTCGGTTCTCGAGAGAAAGGACGCTTTACGAGTAAAAGAAATTGATAAACATGTCAAAAATAAGTTTCGATGGGACTGGATGGAAAGGGAAATCACTGATACTGTTGGGAAGAAGGAAGTTACGACTTTGTTCGGTGATTTTATTCGGAAAATCGATCGACCCGGAAAGGTTTTGTGCACGTGTTGTCATGATAATATTGACTATGGATCACGAGGTTTCAAGGCTTTGGAAGTACATGCGAAACGGCAAAAACATATGAAACAACTTGAAGCAAGGTATGTTCTATTAATGATGTTTTCATGTCTTTAAACACTAAAATATTTTCTTCAAATGGTGCTGTCTTTGTTAATTTTAGCATATGGTGAAAAACCAGGAACTTCGGGGGGTGTCCCCCAGACCCCCGGAAGTTTTTTCAGTCTTTTTCATTGTGGTCAAATCACATGCCTGTTTAGATAATGAAAAATTAAATGTGATAAATCTATGGATAAAAAGCAGAGCCTGGCGACGCATGCGCGTTTATCATAACTCTCTCTCTCTCTCTGTCTCTGCCCCCTCCCTCACCAATGCTGCTGCACGCACAATTTGTTTTGTTTTTAACCCCTTCTTAACCCTGAACGTACATTGAAAATACACGCAACCATAACTCAAAATGCCGGACATTTGAGGTATTTAAGAAACCCCGCCCTGACAGCCCCGCAAAAGAGGACATGTCCGGTGAAAAGAGGACGTATGGTCAGTCTATCGTAGCCCGTTAGCTGCTAGCATGCCGTGTGTTGTGCCTCGGTGTCCATTGTTTACACAACATGTGTTACGCTACTTAATATGTCCGTGTGGAAACTCGTTCGGTACATCTCCGAACCGAACCGGAACCCCCGTACCGAAACGGTTCAATACAAATACACGTACCGTTACACCCCTAGCTGTTAGCAAAGAAAAATCCATATGTTAGCCACACAGTCTTATAAGCCGCAGGGTTCAAAGCGCTGGAAAAAAGTAGTGGCTTATAGTCCGGAAAATACGCTAATGAGGAAAAAAAGGTGAACATTTCAAAATTAAAATACTACAAACATTATTTATCAAAACGTAGTGCGAGCTTTGTATTATAAGTGACAAAATGGTTTTATTATTGGTTATTGCTATCAACAATTCCGCTTTTTCTCAATTCATTACATCCTTTTGTCCTACATTTTTACTGTTGTTTTTTTTCCGACAATATGCATACCTGCCAACTACTCCGGTTTTCCCGTAATTAGTACGGTTTTCATCAACCTATTCCGGGTTACGGTTGCAGTGATAAAAAATACGGTTTTTCATTAATTACATTTTTTTTTTTTTTTTAAGTTTTATTCACGAAATCGCGTAACAACAATGACAATCGACACTGCTTCCCGTAACTTCCTATCGAGCCATTCCGAATGCCATGCGCGAGGCTATTTATAGCACCGCTGCCAAGCACGAGGCACCAGTTGCCATTGTTTCCAAACGAGCGAACGATCATGGAATCAGCCAGAGAAAAATCGCATACGAGTCTTAAACCGAAAAGAAAACTGCAGTCATTCCGTGAAGAATATTCAAAAGCCTATCCGGGAATAATTATCCGTTCCAAAAAGGGTGAAAACTACGCGAATTGCACCTTGTGCAGACAAGATTTTTCGATCGGACACGGAGGAATTAGCGATGTAAAAGACCACGTTGGGACAAAAAAACACAAGTCTAATGCCGTTGCTAAATTTGGATTTTAGCCACAAAAAGGTAATGACACCAATGTTATCTATTGGAATTGTTTAGTACTGTTATATACTGTTAAAAGTGTTTATACTATTTATGCTTTCAAGTCCAAGTTGAAGAAATCTTGTTAAATGTTGACAGCATAACTACCAAAATACAGAAATATGTCCTTAATATTTTTGCAGTGCTATTTCTGTTGAAAAGTTAAAATGATCACATTAGAGATGTGATGTGCCACTTTTCAAGTGTCTGATGGCTTAAATTCATTTTCATTAATTTTTCATATTTTGAATTCTTTTGAAAGGCTTACAAAAAAACTACATTTGAATTGTAATTCCATGCTATTGACAGGACTATTAATTTTAATGAAGTTAGCTTACCATGTTTACAGTATGATAATTGTGATAGAAATGTGAATTTTAGGCACAGAATATTTTTTACAATTGAACAAGGCAGTAGATTATACAAGCTTGGACAGAAAGTTAATAATGACACCAATTGTTTTTTTATGGAATTGTTTAGTACTGTTTTACCATTTGTTTACTGTAAAAAGTGTTTATACTGTTTATACTTTCAATTAACAAATTGAAGTCTTGTGAAAGGTTGACAGGATAACTGGCATTAACTGTCAAAATAATTTCAAACTATTGAAGTTAGCTTACAGAATAAACATGTCAATCAACCCATATGATTTTTGCTGTAATATTTTTGTTTTGAAAAGTCACTGTGACTGATAGAAAAGTGATGGTTTTAGCAACATTTTAACCTGTCTGAATACAATCAATCATTTTGCGTCGGGGGGCGAACCTGAACCCCCCACCAGGACTTTGTCCTGGACCTACCGGGGCCTGCGGCCCCTGGACCCTGGCTACTAGGTTTTTCTGATTTCAAAAGTTAGCAGGTATGAATATGTGACGGACCAACAACACCCGAGCTTTGGTTCGCAAATGGCCCCCTGGCCGCACTTTGGACACATTTGAAATAACTAATAACAGTACACGTTGTCACCTACTGTATAACACAAAGTTGTGTCTTTAAAACATATGTATTGTCTGGTTTTTTTCTTTTTTACAAAATGAAAAACATATCAAAATGGCCACCGCATACTCTGACTTTTCATTAGGCGGCCCTTGATGGAAAAAGTTCGCACACCCCTGGTGTATAATATAAGACTGTGGAGGTACTTCCCTGTAGTTCCACTGTTAGACCCAGCACCGGAGCCAAGCGTGTAGGTTTTAACAAGGTTTTAATCATCAGATTGTTTTCAGCAAGTTCTCTCTCAAGCAGGACGCAACTTTTCAGCCACGCCCGTAACCTCTCTCCCCCTCCTGCTCCCGGCCGCTTACTGTTAAAGACAACAGATGATTTGATCACCACGTACCACCTGTGAAATCTAATCACCTGCCAGCTGTGTCTCGCCGTCCCGCACATGCCCCGCCCCTAGCCGATGGTGCTCCGCCCTCAACACCATAGACCAGGGGTCGGCAACCTTTACCAGTCAAAGAGCCATTTTGACCAGTTTCACAGTTTCAGAAATTAAAGTTAACAATGGGAGCCACACATTTTTTGGGAAATTTACAATGAAATAACACTGACTACACAGTTTTTTTTTTTTCCTGTGCTATGTATAAAACCAAGGGTCTCAGACACGCGGCCCACACCTTGATATGGAAATTGAATGTTAGTGCGGCCCGCGGGTTTTATATGAATGGCACTTGGCAGCGTCATGCGTGACGTGATGGTACAGCATTCAACACCCACTACAACCAGCGTGCCTGATCAGCTACATGTTGTATGAGGCTTCTGCTTGCTCACGTAGGCGACAGCAAAGCATACTTGTTCAACAACCACACAGGTTACACTGACGGTGGCGGTATAAAAAAAAAACTTTAACACTCTTACTAATAATGCGCCACACTGTGAACCCACACCAAACGAGAATGACAAACACATTTCGGGAGAACACAACAGAACAAATACCCAGAATCCCATGCTGCCCTAACTCTTCCGGGCTACATTATACACCCCCGCTACCACCTCAACCGACGCACAGGGGATGGGGGTTGATGTGTGAGGGAGCAGGGTTGGGGTGGTGGCGGGGTTTGGTGGTAGCAGGGGTGTATAATGTAGCCCGGAAGAGTCAGGGCTGCATGGGATTCTGGGTGTTTGTTCTGTTGTGTTAAGGTGCAGATGTTCTCCCGAAATGTGTTTGTCATTCTTGTTTGGTTTTGGTTCAAAGTGTGGCGCATTATTAGTAAGAGTGTTAAAGTTGTTTTATATGGCCACCGTCAGTGTAACCTGTGTGGCTGTTGACCAAGTATGCCTTGCTGTCACGTACGTGTGCAGGCAGAAGATGCATACTGTATAACAAGGGTTTGGGCTGGCACGCTGTTAATACAGATTGTAGAGGGCGCCAAATACTGTACCATTATGGCACGCCCTTATTATAACTGTAAGAGTGAAAATCGGAGAATAGTAATCACAGGAGTTTTCCGCGAGAGGCACTGAAATCCGGAAGTCTCCGGGGAAAATCGGGTGGGTCGGCAAGTAAGCTGCTGAGCCGCATCAGAGTGATCAAAGAGCCGCATGCGGCTCCGGAGCCGCGGGTTGCCGACCCCTGCCATAGACAGAGGCGGTGACCTTTGCTCCTGCAAGCGCGCTGATCACACACTCCCTCCACAAAGACGTTTTGCAATAATTCCATTTATTTCCCTCTGGCAGATTCATCCTTGCCCGCAAATGCAGGAAGCTGTGTGGCCTCACCAAAGAGGAGAGGTATGGTCGTCGCCATGGAGACAAAAGATCAGCGCAAAGTTCCGCGCCACAAATGTCCTTGTGTCTTCAGGTTCAAGAGGATCTGCGAGATCTACGCCAAAGTGCTGGGCACTGACGAGGCTCTGCATGTGAGTGTGTGCTCACCAGACACGTTCCGGAAGAGTGTCCTTATTCCCGCTGTGTCCACCAGGCGGTCCACTACGAGGAGAAGAACTGGTGTGAAGAGGAGTACTCGGGAGGATGCTACACAGCCTACTTCCCCCCAGGGATCCTCACGCAGTTTGGAAGGTAACATGGCAGTGGCGAGCTCGAATCCGCACACGGGTTAGTAACGCCGGTTTGTGTCCGCCCTGCAGGGTCCTGAGGGAGCCCGTGGGAAGGTTGCACTTTGCGGGGACCGAGACCGCCACCGAGTGGAGTGGCTACATGGAGGGGGCGGTCCAGGCCGGAGAAAGGGCAGCAAGAGAGGTCAGGACACGATGTTTGCCTTTACTTGAACTCGTCTTTACCAGACTGTACTCACGTGAAAAGATTCAGGGGTTGCGTGAATTCACCGGCTCCAATTTGAGAGCAAGCTGCAACGAAGGAGTGAAGTGAATTATATTTATATAGCGCTTTTCCTCTAGTGACTCAAAGCGCTTTACATAGTGAAAGCCAATATCTAAGTTACATTTGAACCAGTGTGAAGGTGCAGCAAAACAGAATTAAACAGGAAGTACAACCAAAATAAGAGCACCAGGACAGGAAATGACAACAGAACACAGGACTATAACAAGTTTAAACATGACCGATATGTTTGGATGGGGAAAGTGGAAGGGTGTCCCACAGGGCTCTATGCTAGAGCCTTGCTAAGTTTGTGTGCTCTCATCGCTCCACTTTTCCTGCCGTCCTTTCGAAGATAATGTTGTTGTATGGCAGGAAAGAGCCTCCTCTCCTGCAGCTTATGGAGAAGAGCATCTAAATGCACCTGCTGCCATGCTAACGCTATTAGCATCACGTGATAGCCACTCCAGCATGATCTATAACGAGGTTTCGCTGGCACTCCTCCGCTATCACCAGGGATCAGCTTTGCTCGGTGAGCCCGCTCGGAAGACGTCCTTTCTACCTTAATTCACTTTGTTGCCGGAAAACTGGAAGCCGCCGGTCATTAGTGACTCCACCCGCCGAATCTCAGGAAGACCGCGTCGTAGTTTTGTATACTTGAAGTGGCTTGAATACAAAACCCCAAAACCAGTGAAGTTGTCACGTTGTGTAAATGGTAAATAAAAACAGAATACAATGATTTGCAAATCCTTTTCAACTTATATTCAATTGAATAGACTGCAAAGACAAGATATTTCATGTTCCAACTGGTCAACTTTATTTTTTTTGCAAATATTAGCTCATTTGGAAACTTTTTCAAAAAAGCTGGCACAAGTGGCAAAAAAGACTGAGAAAGTTGAGGAATGCGCATCATGATTGGGTATAAAAGCAGAATCCATGAAATGCTCAGTCATTCACAAACAAGGATGGGGCGAGGGTCACCACTTTGTCGACAAATGCGTGAGCAAATTGTCGAACAGTTTAAGAACAACCTTTCTCAACCAGCTATTGCAAGGAATTTAGGGATTTCACCATCTACGCTCTGTAATATCATCAAAAGTTTCAGAGAATCTGGAGAAATCACTGCACGTAAGTGGCAATACCCGTAACTTTGGATCCCTAAGGCGGTACTGCATCAAAAAGCGACATCAGTGTGTAAAGGATATCACCACATGGGCTCAGGAACACTTCAGAAAACCACTGTCAATAACTACAGTGTGTCGCTGCATCTGTAAGTGCAAGTTAAAACTCTACTATGCAAAGCGAAAGCCATTTATCAACAACACCCAGAAACACCGCCGGCTTCGCTGGGCCTGAGCTCATCTAAGATGGACTGATACAAAGTGGAAAAGTGTTCTGTGGGTCTGACGAGTCCACATTTCAAATTGTTTTTGGAAACTGTGGACGTCGTGTCATCCGGAACAAAGAGGAAAAGAACCATCCGGATTGTTATAGGCGCAAAGTTGAAAAGCCAGCATGTGTGATGGTATGGGGGTGTATTAGTGCCCAAGACATGGGTAACTTACACATCTGTGAAGGCGCCATTAATGCTGAAAGGTACATACAGGTTTTGGAGCAACATATGTTGCCATCCAAGCAACGTTATCATGGACGCCCCTGCTTATTTCAGCAAGACAATGCCAAGCCATGTGTTACAACAGTGTGGCTTCATAGTAAAAGAGTGCGGGTACTAGACTGGCCTGCCTGTAGTCCAGACCTGTCTCCCATTGAAAATGTGTGGCGCATTATGAAGCCTAAAATACCACAACAGAGACCCCCGGACTGTTGAACAACTTAAGCTGTACATCAAGCAAGAATGGGAAAGAATTCCACTTCAAAAAATGTGTCTCCTCAGTTCCCAAAAGTTTACTTAGTGTTGTTAAAAGGAAAGGCCATGTAACACAGTGGTAAAAATGCCCCTGTGCCAACTTTTTTAGCAATGTGTTGCTGCCATTAAATTCTAAATGAATGATTATTTGCCAAAAAAAAAAAAGAAGTTTCTCATTTCCAACATTAAATATCTTGTCTTTGCAGTCTATTCAATTGAATATAAGTTGAAAAGGATTTGCAAATCATTGTATTCTGTTTTTATTTACCATTTACACAACGTACTGGTTTAGGTTTTTGTACCATTCTTCTACTTCTGACACACGATGCAATTCTCGTTTTGTGTCTTTCGCTGTTCGCTTATTTATTCATCGACGTGTCTTCTGATGGCAGCATTCTCGTCTTGTCGTCCCACTTGTGGAGGAGAGCGTGGCTTTTTGCAAACACTGATGCATTTTGTATGAAGACATTTGTCAAACCAACCAAAACAAACATGACATGAATAGTTGAAACCTGACAAACCTTGTTTTGGAATGAAGAATTTGTGGGGCATAATCATTTGTGCCCATCCTCCACAATCCTCAGAGACAAAGAACACATGTGTCTGTCTCTTTTTTGTGCGTCTTAAATAGTCTAAGAGACAATGCGGGTAATGAGGATTCTGCCTATAAAGAACTCTAAAAAAAACATCAACAACGCTCCATTTACATGCAGTGGCTTCCATACTAAAACCAAGCAATAGCGAGAGTGGTGGTAGGAGCTAACGCCGAGGAACTACTTTTCGTTCGTAGTAACAAAGCGCCTCACACTGCTTCTCCGGCCACTACCAAGAGGGAAGCTCGCTACCGAGATGCTGCTGAATCGCCTCTGAGTTGATAAAAGTTCATGCTGGATTATAAATCATGCTTCTCACTTGTGTAGTATTTATATATTGTACATATATACCTGTACTTATATGTATATATATATATATATATATATATATACCGTATTTTTAAAAATATAAAAATATTTTTTTTGCAAACCAGTAATTATAGTCTGCAAATGATGTGTTGTTGTTGAGCTCGGCAGAGTAACCGTGTAATACTCTTCCATACCAGTAGGTGGCAGTCGGTAGCTAATTGCTTTGTAGATGTTGCAAACAGCGTAAAAAGGTGTCTAATGCTTAAACCAAAATTAAACAAAAGGTGAGTGCCTCTAAGAAGAGGCATTGAAGCTTAGGGAAGGCTATGCAGAACGAAACTTCAACTGAACTGGCTACAAAGTAAACAAAAACAGAATGCTGGACGACAGCAAAGACTTACTGCGGAGCAGAGACGGCGTCCACAATGTACACCCGAACATGACATGACAATCTACAATGTCCCCACGAAGAAGGGTGAAAACAACTGAAATATTCTTGATTGCTAAAACAAAGTAGATGCGGGGAATATCGCTCAAAGGAAGACATGAAACTGCTACAGGAAAATACCAAAAAAAAAAGAGAAAAAGCCACCAAAATAGGAGCGCAAGACAAGAACTAAAACACTACACACAGGAAAACAGCAAAAAAGTCCAAATAAGTCAGGGTGTGATGTGACAGTACACCTACTTTGAGACAAGAGCTATATTGATGCATGCTTGGTTATGCTTTAAAGTCATATCCAACAATTGCGACAACGACTTTTTACTGTCAACTGAGTTTCCTTTTTTAATGATTTCTGCTGGTGGTGTGCCTCCGCATTTTTGTCAACGCAAAAATTGTGCCTTCAAGGTTCAAGGTTCAAGGTTCAACTTTATTGTCCCCGCGGGGAAATTTGTCTTGGGCACAGTGCATCATTGCTTTCTTAACATACCCAAAAACAACAGAACAAAAACACAAGCACAGACACAACCACAACCACACAACTAACATTTAAACATCAGAACATGGAGCTTGATAGACATAGGTGGCACTTTGATGTAGGCATACAATCTACAGTATGGAGATAAAGATAAAGTACCAATGTGCATTGCACTAGAGCTCATGGATAAAGTGCTGTGTGCTAAAGTGCTTAGTTCTAAAGTGCTATGTGCTAAAGTGCTATGTGCTAAAAAAAGTGCTAACCTATGTATTAAAATGTTATTGCACATTGTTGGTCAGCTTAATGGAGGCTGGGACAAATGATAATTTAAGGCGGTTAGATTTGCATAGTGGGACCCGGAGTCTTCTCCCTGATGGCAGGGTTCCATATTCAGGAAAGAGTGGGTGTTGTGAGTTGGAAATAATTTTCTTAGCTTTTTTCCTAACTGCCTGCTCATAGATGCTCTGTATAGGCTCATATTCTTTCCTCCCTACGATTTTCATTGCCGTTTTATGCATGCCGGCCAGTTTGCTTTTTAGCTTAACGGTTAGGTTGCCAAACCATGAGGTGATCCCGTATCTAATGATGCTCTCTACAATGGCACGGTAGAAAATCATCATGATGTGGCTGCTTACGCCGTACAATCTTAATCTTCGCAAAAAAATATAGCCTCTGTTGCAGTCTATTGCACAGTTTGTCAATATGTGGCTCAAAAAAGGTTGAAAATCACTGTTTTACTCAATATAGGTCATCAAATCTCAGCAACAAGCTGTAATATCTTACTGAGATCATTTAGGACCAAAACACTTAAAACAAGTAAAACACTCTAACATAAAATCTGCTTAGTGAGAAGAATGATCTTATCAGACAGAAAATAAGCAAATATCACCCTTATTTGACATATTTCATCTTACTTAGATTTCAGTTGTTGCAGTGCACCTTTTACTGCAGTGCCATCTTCTGGATGTTGTAGGGTACTGCCCCCATATGGCCACTATGACGTCATCATAAGATGTTGTGTTCCAGGTCTTGTGTGAAATGGGTCAAATCAGTCGCAGTCAGATCTGGCAGACGGAACCCGAGTCCACGGTGAGAAAAGCCTCTAAAGACACGTGTCATGTGACTGAAGACCCTCTAACCCCTCCTCCTACCAAACAGGAAGTGGTGGCGCTCCCCTTTGAGACCACCTTCTGGGACAGGAACTTGCCATCAGTGGGCGGAGTCTTCAAGCTGATGGGCGTCACCACCGTGCTGTGCGTGGTCGCCACGGCGGCCGGCGTGGTCGCCTACAAGAAGGGGCTCCTCCCGCGCTGTTAAGGGCCCCCCGCCCAGGAGCCCCTGTCCGGTCCCGTGTGGCTGGACACGCACGGCGAGGAACACGTAGCAACACGGAACTTTTGAAGTGGTTTTAAAAAAAAAAAAAAAACACACCATCTTTACGACTCCGTGCACTGCCAGCCATGTTTACTTTCATGATCACCTGGGATTTTTTCTAGCTGCGCGTGTGTGTGTGTGTGTGTATGTGTGTGTGTGTGTGCGTGTGCGTGTGTGTGAGTGTGCGTGTGCGTGTCAAATTACCTCTGCTGATTATTTTAGGTGCTGATTAATAGTGCTGATGCAGCATTTGTGCCACGGCAAGACAAGTCACACAGGAAGTTGAACGACACGTCTGGTACTCTCTCCTTCTTTGTTTAATTCTATTTGTTAACCAGTCCTTATCAAAGCCATACAAAAACTAGAGGCATTGTTTAACGTTTTTAAAAATGTTTTGTATAATTTATCAGTACGGAGCCCCTAAAGGGACATGGGGGAAATTATTTTATATATATATATATATATATATATATATATATATATTATTTTTTTCTTTATAACTTTATAAAAAGTTTTTCGTGCGCACAAGATACATGTGTAAAAAAGTGTAAATTTTTTTTATAATTTTTTATAATTTTTTTTTTTTTAGACATGCATCTCGTGCGCACGAGATACATGTGTAAAAAAAAATATTAATTAATTAATTTTTTTTTTTTTTTTTTTAGACATGTATCTCGTGCGCATGTCTAAAAAAAATGTTTTTTTACAACTTTATAAAAAATTTCTCGTGCGCACAAGATACATGTGTAAAAAAGTGTAAAAAAAATACAAAAAAATTTTTTAGACATGCATCTCGCGCGCACGAGATACACGTGTAAAAAAAAAATTAATTTATTTTTTTTATTTTTTTATTTTTTTAGACATGTATCTCGTGCGCATGTCTAAAAAAAATTATAACTTTTTTTTTTTTTTAACAACTTTATAAAAAGTTTCTCGTGCGCACAAGATACATGTGTAAAAAAGTGTAAAAAAAATTATAATTTTTTTTTTTTTTTTTTTTTTTTAGACATGCATCTCGTGTGCACGAGATACAGGTGTAAAAAAAATATTAATTTTTTATTTTTATTTTTTTAGACATGCATCTCGTGCGCATGTCTAAAAAAAAAATTATAAAATTTTTTTTTTTTTTTTTACAACTTTATAAAAAGTTTCTCGTGCGCACAAGATACATGTGTAAAAAAGTGTAAAAATAATTTTTAATTTGTTTTTTTTTTTTTTTTTTTTTAGACATGCATCTCGTGCGCACGAGATACATGTGTAAAAAAATATAAAAAAAATTTTTTATTTTTTTATTTTTTTAGACATGTATCTCGTGCGCATGTCTAAAAAAAAAATTATAACATTTTTTTTTTTTTTTTTTACAACTTTATAAAAAGTTTCTCGTGCGCACAAGATACATGTGTAAAAAAGTGTAAAAACATTTTTTTTTTTTTTTTTTTTTTTTTTTAGACATGCATCTCGTGCGCACAAGATACAGGTGTAAAAAAAATATTAATTTTTTTTTTAAAAATTTTTATTTTTTTAGACATGTATCTCGTGCGCATGTCTAAAAAAAATTATACAACTTTACAACTTTATAAAAAGTTTCTCGTGCGCACGAGATACATGTCTAAAAAAAAAAAAAAATTATTTAAAATTTTTTTTTCCCCCATGTCCCTTTAAGGGCTCCGTATATCAGAGTAAATCCATCCGGTGATTTTTTTTTAAATATTTAAAGTAAAAGCATGTATTTGTCAACATATTTTAAAGATAAAGTACCCATGATTGTCACACAAACACACTAGGTGTGGCGAAATTATTCTCTGCATTTGACCCATCACCCTTGATCACCCCCTGGGAGGTGAGGGGAGCAGTGAGCGGCAGCGGTGGCTGCACCCGGGAATCATTTTTGGTGATTTAACCCCCAATTCTAACCCTTGATGCTGAGTGTCTTTATACAAATGTAATTATCCCAGCAGACACAAGACATGAAAACAACGTTGAGAACTTGTTGAATTAGGTCCTGACGTTGAACAACTCAAATTCAACGTTGAAACAACATACGTTTTGACAACGTTTAATCAATGTCAGGTTGTGACGTTGATTTGACCATTGAAATTTGGTCATTTCCCAACCAATATTCTACAATTCAAACATAACGTTGAAACGACATGCTTTTTGACAACGTTTAATCAATGTTGAGTTCTGACGTCGATTTGATCTTTGAATTTTGGTAATTTCCCAGCCAATATTCTACACTCAAATACATTGTTGAAACAACATGCTTTTTGACAACGCTTAATCAATGTTGGGTTCTGACGTTGATTTGATATTTGAATTTTGGTAATTTCCCAACCAATATTCTACAACTCAAATACAACGTTAAAACAACATGCTTTTTGACAAGGTTTAATCAATGTCAGGTTGTAACGTTGATTTAACCATTGAATTTTGGTAATTTCCCAACCAATATTCTACACAACAAATACAACAGTAAAACAACATACTTTTTAATGATGTTTGTTCAATGTTGGGTTCTGACGTTGATTTGACCATTGAAATTTGGTCTTTTCCCAACCAATATTCTACAACTCAAATATAACGTTGAAAAAACATGCTTTTTGACAACGTTTAATCAATGTTGGGTTCTGACGTCGATTTGATCTTAGAATTTTGGTCATTTCCCAACTAATATTCTACAACTCAAACATAACGTTGAAACAACATGCTTTCTGACAACATTTAATTAATGTCAGGTTGTGACGTCGATTTGACCATTGAAAGGCGGTCATTTCCCAACCAATATTCTACAACTCAAACATAACGTTGAAATAACATGCTTTTTGACAACGTTTAATCAATGTTGGGTTCTGATGTTGATTTGATCATTGGATTTTGGTAATTTCCCAACCAATATTCTACAACACAAATACAACATTGGAACAACATGCTTTTTGGCAACGTTTAATCAATGTCAGGTTGTGACGTTGATTTGACCATTGAAATTTGGTCATCTCCCAACCAATATTCTACAACTCAAACATAATGTTGAAACAACATGCTTTTTGACAACGGTTGTTCAATGACATGCTTAACCATTGAATTTTGGTCATTTCTCAACCAATATTTTACATCTCAAATACAACATTGAAACAACATGCTTTTTGACAACGTTTAATCAATGTCAGGTTGTGACTTTGATTAGACCATTGAAATTTGGTCATTTCCCAACCAATATTCTACAACTCAAACATAACGTTGAAACAACATGCTTTCTGACAACATTTAATTAATGTCAGGTTGTGACGTTGATTAGACCATTGAAATTTGGTCATTTCCCAACCAATATTCTACAACTCAAACATAACGTTGAACTAACATGCTTTTTGACAACGTTTAATCAATGTTGGGTTCTGACGTTGATTTGATCATTGAATTTTGGTCATTTCCCAACAAATATTCTACAACACAAATACAACATTGGAACAACATGCTTTTTGGCAACGTTTAATCAATGTCAGGTTGTGACGTTGATTTGACCATTGAAATTTGGTCATTTCCCAACCAATATTCTACAACTCAAACATAATGTTGAAACAACATGCTTTTTGACAACGGTTGTTCAATGTTGAGTTCTGACATTGATTTGATCATTGAATTTTGGTCATTTCTCAACCAATATTCTACAACACAAATACAACGTTGGAACAACATGCTTTTTGACTATGTTTAATCAATGTTGGGTTCTGACGTTGATTTAACCATTGAAAATGTGGTCATTTCCCAACCAATATTCTACAACTCAAACATAACGTTGAAACAACATGCTTTCTGACAACGTTTAATCAATGTCAGGTTGTGACGTTGATTTCACCATTGAATTTTGGTCATTTTCCAACCAATATTCTACAACTCAAACATAACGTTGAAACAACATGCTTTTTGACAACGTTTAATCAATGTTGGGTTCTGACGTTGATTTGATCATTGAATTTTGGTCATTTCCCAACAAATATTCTACAACACAAATACAACATTGGAACAACATGCTTTTTGACAACGTTTAATCAATGTTGGGTTCTGACGTTGATTTAACCATTGAAAATGTGGTAATTTCCCAACCGATATTCTACAACTCAAACATAACGTTGAAACAACATGCTTTCTGACAACGTTTAATTAATGTCAGGTTGTGACGTTGATTTCACGATTCAATTTTGGTCATTTCCCAACCAATATTCTACAACTCAAACATAACGTTGAAACAACATGCTTTTTGACAACGTTTAATCAATGTTGGGTTCTGACGTTGATTTGATCATTGAATTTTGGTAATTTCCCAACAAATATTCTACAACTCAAATACAACATTGAAACAACATGCTTTTTGACAACGTTTAATCAATGTTGGGTTCTGACGTTTATTTGACCATTGAATTATGGTCATTTCCCAACCAATATTTTACAACTCAAATACAACGTTGAAACAACATACATTTTGACAACGTTTAATCAATGTCAGGTTGGGACGTTGATTTGACCATTGAAATTTGGTCATTTCCCAACCAATATTCTACAACTCAAACATAACGTTGAACTAACATGCTTTTTGACAACGTTTAATCCATGTTCGGTTCTGACGTCGATTTGACCATTGAAAGGCGGTCATTTCCCAACCAATATTCTACAACTCAAACATAACGTTGAAACAACATGCTTTTTGACAACGTTTAATCAATGTTGGGTTCTGACGTTGATTTGATCATTGAATTTTGGTCATCTCCCAACAAATATTCTACAACACAAATACAACATTGAAACAACATGCTTTTTGACAATGTTTGTTCAATGTTGGGTTCTGATGTTGATTTGATCATTGAATTTTGGTCTTTTCCCAACCAACTACGTGGATCCAACGTTAGACTTCAACGTTGTCTCAATTTATGAATACAACTATTTTGCAACTTTGTTTCAAAGTCAGTTTTAAAGGACATGTACGTATAATCAACGTTGTATCAATGTCTTATCTCCGCTGGGATTGTACAGGGGAATTCTAAATAATAATTATTAATACAATTAAAGTAAAACATTTATATAACTATGGATACAAAATAAAATCCCTTCAATGTTATTTATTCCCCAAAGAGAAATGTCTGTTTTTTTCAAATTAACTTTTTTAAAGAAATAACATTATAAAGTTAAATAATTAATAAACTATTCATCTTTAACTTGTATGTACTACACTGATTTTATCCCTGGAAAAATATCGATTTTTAGTTTTAGAATGTTTTTGTGTTTGACATGCGTTATTGTTTTGATATGGTTTTTTTTGTAAAGGGAAATTGAAAATAAAAAAGGATGAGTCACATTTTAAATACATTTTATTATGCTAACTTTTATCCTTGAGGGTGAATATCACATTTTAGTCTTATTTGATTTTATTTTCATTTTATTTTATTTTCCTTGCATTAGATGACACTACACTATGGTTGTTCCAGAGCAAATGTAATATAGAAATGGGGACAAAAGACATAATAATGATAGTAAAAAGATACTTTTACTACGCATTCAAAAAAATATTACTTAAACTACTTTCACTCACAAAAATATCCCATTCATGCCTTTTTACAAATAAGTTATTTTAGGATTTCTTTTGGAATTTCTTAGGATTTGTTGACAAAAAGAGTCCAGAGTGACGTAATCGTTGATCAATGTGATGCAAGCATTTGAATGTATTTCCTTCACTCTAACAGAAGTCGTACCTCTCATCTCTTATCCGTCCCTAATGAAACTCTTTCTTTTTTTTTGTCTGCAAAGGAGCTTTTTTTTTTAATTGTGTTGCACTTTAGTGGGAGCTTTAATATTTGTGACAATACAACATTTTAATCACACATTTTTTGGAGTAATATATGAATAAATAAAGGATTATAGTAACTTGGAGAAGCGACATAACTGTTAATGTTCATTGTTGAGCACTTTTGTACAATCGTGTGCGTGCGTGTGTGTGTGTGTGTGTGTGTGTGTGTGTGTGTGTGTGTGTGTGTGTGTGTGTGTGTGTGTGTTACCAGTGTAGTCTCTGTTGTGCCTTATTGAGGAAAAAAAGAGTTGTGTTATTGTTTTTTAAATTGGCATTTGTCATAAGTGCCTGTTTGACTGGACACTCTGCAACAGCCTCATTCATTCATTCATTCATTAATCCTGCATCCATGACATCCTGTTTTCCTGCTTTTGATGTCTGAAATTCATTAAAAAAAAAAAAAAGTGGTGATATTGATTTACATAGAAGAGAAATAGATGGGAAAAGATGAAAACAATAAATCTTTTACTCCTTTTCTAGGCATACTGTCGTTGATTATATCACTGGGAAATATATCACTGCAATACAATATTTATTATTTATAAATATGATTTAGATTTTTTTGGACTATGTAAATATAATATATATATATATATATATATATATATATATATATATATATATATATATATATATATATATACAGTTTAAGTACTGTTTATTTGTTATTGAATTAAATGTATTGGCATAAATACACTATATATGTATATATATATCATAAATACACTATACATACTATATATATATATATATATATATATATATATATATATACATAGTGTATTTATGCCAACAATATTTCTATCACTGAGAAATGCAATACAATATTTATTATTTATAAATATAATTTTGATTTTTTGGGGGGGATTATGTAAATATAAATAATATATACGTATATAAACACTTTAAGTAATGTTAATTTTTTATTATTTAATTAAATGTATTGCCATAAATACACCGTATATAAACTTAGACTTAGACTTCCTTTCTATTGTCATTCAAATGTGAACTTTACAGCACAGATAAGAACGAAATTTCGTTACATAAGCTCATGGTAGTGCAGGATAAAAAAGCAATAAGGTGCACATATGAATAAAGAAATATATATAAATAATATAAATATAAAATAATTAAATATATATAAATCTATATAAATAAATAAATAGATTACTGTACAGATAAATATATTGCACTTTTTCACATGTGTCCACGTTTATGGATGTATGTTATACTGTCTTTTTTATTCCAGCGAGTTAATCCTTTTTGGGGGGAGTTGAGGGGATAATTTAATTTAGTTATTATACAGGTAAAAGCCAGTAAATTAGAATATTTTGAAAAACTTGATTTATTTCAGTAATTGCATTCAAAAGGTGTAACTTGTACATTATATTTATTCATTGCACACAGACTGATGCATTCAAATGTTTATTTCATTTAATTTTGATGATTTGAAGTGGCAACAAATGAAAATCCAAAATTCCGTGTGTCACAAAATTAGAATATTACTTAAGGCTAATACAAAAAAGGGATTTTTAGAAATGTTGGCCAACTGAAAAGTATGAAAATGAAAAATATGAGCATGTACAATACTCAATACTTGGTTGGAGCTCCTTTTGCCTCAATTACTGCGTTAATGCGGCGTGGCATGGAGTCGATGAGTTTCTGGCACTGCTCAGGTGTTATGAGAGCCCAGGTTGCTCTGATAGTGGCCTTCAACTCTTCTGCGTTTTTGGGTCTGGCATTCTGCATCTTCCTTTTCACAATACCCCACAGATTTTCTATGGGGCTAAGGTCAGAGGAGTTGGCGGGCCAATTTAGAACAGAAATACCATGGTCCGTAAACCAGGCACGGGTAGATTTTGCGCTGTGTGCAGGCGCCAAGTCCTGTTGGAACTTGAAATCTCCATCTCCATAGAGCAGGTCAGCAGCAGGAAGCATGAAGTGCTCTAAAACTTGCTGGTAGACTGCTGCGTTGACCCTGGATCTCAGGAAACAGAGTGGACCGACACCAGCTGGACTGCTGCTGAGTGGTCCAAAGTCATGTTTTCTGACGAAAGCAAATTTTGCATTTCCTTTGGAAATCGAGGTCCCAGAGTCTGGAGGAAGACAGGAGAGGCACAGGATCCACGTTGCCTGAAGTCTAGTGTAAAGTTTCCACCATCAGTGATGGTTTGGGGTGCCATGTCATCTGCTGGTGTCGGTCCACTCTGTTTCCTGAGATCCAGGGTCAACGCAGCCGTCTACCAGCAAGTTTTAGAGCACTTCATGCTTCCTGCTGCTGACCTGCTCTATGGAGATGGAGATTTCAAGTTCCAACAGGACTTGGCGCCTGCACACAGTGCAAAATCTACCCGTGCCTGGTTTACGGACCATGGTATTTCTGTTCTAAATTGGCCCGCCAACTCCCCTGACCTTAGCCCCATAGAAAATCTGTGGGGTATTGTGAAAAGGAAGATGCAGAATGCCAGACCCAAAAACGCAGAAGAGTTGAAGGCCACTATCAGAGCAACCTGGGCTCTCATAACACCTGAGCAGTGCCAGAAACTCATCGACTCCATGCCACGGCGCATTAACGCAGTAATTGAGGCAAAAGGAGCTCCAACCAAGTATTGAGTATTGTACATGCTCATATTTTTCATTTTCATACTTTTCAGTTGGCCAACATTTCTAAAAATCCCTTTTTTGTATTAGCCTTAAGTAATATTCTAATTTTGTGACACACGGAATTTTGGATTTTCATTTGTTGCCACTTCAAATCATCAAAATTAAATGAAATAAACATTTGAATGCATCAGTCTGTGTGCAATGAATAAATATAATGTACAAGTTACACCTTTTGAATGCAATTACTGAAATAAATCAAGTTTTTCAAAATATTCTAATTTACTGGCTTTTACCTGTATATGTATATGTATATGTATATGTATATATATATATATATATATATATATATATATATATATATATATATATATATATATATATATATATATATATATATATATAAACAGTTTTAGTACTGTTAATTTTGTATTATTTAATTAAATGTATTGGCATAAACACACTATATATATATATATATATATATATATATATATATATATATATATATATATATATATATATATATATATATATATATATATACTGTATATATATATATATATATATATCTTAATAAGATTATCCAAAAAATAGTGCTCGATACCGTGGTAGAGCGCAATATATGTATGTGTGGGAAAAAAATCACAAGACTATTCCATCTCTACAGGCCTGTTTCATGAGGGGTTCCCTCAATATATAAATCAATATATAAATCTCCTGATGATTGAGGGAACCCCTCATGAAACAGGCCTGTAGAGATGGAATAGTCTTGTGATTTTTCCCCACACATACATATATATATATATATATATATACGGTATATATATATGTATATATATGTATATATATGTATATATATATGGATACCTGAAAATATTAATTTTATTTTTAAATATTATTCGACTGCATTAACACATTTCTATTATTTTATTTCCTTTTTTTAATCGACGAAAGTGAAAATAATGACAAATTAAATAAAAAATGTCTCAACAAAACTGAAGCTCTTGGGGAAAGTATAATAATGACCACTAGAGGGGAGTTTAGGACCACTATAAATTGTCTTCATTCAGCTATACGCAATAGTGTGAAGGTTTTTTTTGTTTTTTTTTACTATCTATGTAATTTTAGAACTCCTAAGATTACAACCACCTTCACTATTAATAATGTTATTAGAATTTTTTAACACATCAACTGTAAGAAGGCAGCCTAACAACTACAATTCCCAGAATGCACCTGTTCAATGGCGGAATCGCTGTGTCCGGTGATATTCGTCACATTATATTAGTGTTCGTTAGAGTCAACAACGACTACTTAGAGGTGAGTTTTTCTGACAGATATCCCAAATGTTATCTTATATTTGTTATTCTAACCGTCTGTGTGTATTTATTGAAGTTATGACTGAGTTAGTGTTATTTGTTTTGCTAGCTAGTCAGCTAGCGTGGTGCTAAATGGGAGAAAGTCGCTGACGTCACAAATGGCGACAATTTGTATATAACATTTGTTGACATTATTACAGAAATTATTAAAAATATGTTTTTGCATAAACTGAAATCGTAAACATTAGTAACAATGTTGTGGTGCTAAACTGGCAATCAAGGCAATAGAAAAATAATAAGCGCACACCATTTTTAAAAACAAACTTTGTATTAAACTAACAGAAAAGAAAAGTTGGTTTTGAATAATAGGGCCTTTTTAAATGGACCAATCCAGAACTTTCCAATATATATTTTTAAACTTTCCAATGAAATTAAAGCCTTAATGTGATATATTTTATTTTTTTTAATTCTTCCTACAATGGTTTTTCATCATCAGCCTTCCCAGTAAGGTCTATTCAGGTGTACTGGAGAGGAGGCTACGCCGGATAGTCCAACCTCGGATTCAGGAGGAACAGTGTGGTTTTCGTCCTGGTCGTGGAACTGTGGACCAGCTCTATACTCTCGGCAGGGTCCTTGAGGGTGCATGGGATTTTGCCCAACCAGTCTACATGTGTTTTGTGGACTTGGAGAAGGCATTCGACCGTGTACCCCGGGAAGTCCTGTGGGAAGTGCTCAGAGAGTATGAGGTATCGGACTGTCTGATTGTGGCGGTCCGCTCCCTGTATGATCAGTGCCAGAGCTTGGTCCGCATTGCCGGCAGTAAGTCGGACACGTTTCCAGTGAGGGTTGGACTCCGCCAAGGCTGCCCTTTGTCACCCATTCTGTTCATAACTTTTATGGACAGAATTTCTAGGCGCAGTCAAGGCGTTGAGGGGATCCGGTTTGGTGGCTGCAGGATTAGGTCTCTGCTTTTTGCAGATGATGTGGTCCTGATGGCTTCATCTGGCCAGGATCTTCAGCTCTCGCTGGATCGGTTCGCAGCCGAGTGTGAAGCGACTGGGATGGGAATCAGCACCTCCAAGTCCGAGTCCATGGTTCTCGCCCCGGAAAAGGGTGGAGTGCCATTTCCGGGTTGGGGAGGAGACCCTGCCCCAAGTGGAGGAGTTCAAGTACCTCGGAGTCTTGTTCACAAGTGAGGGAAGACTGGATGGTGAGATCGACAGGCGGATCGGCGCGGCGTCTTCAGTAATGCGGACGCTGTATCGATCCGTTGTGGTGAAGAAGGAGCTGAGCCGGAAGGCAAAGCTCTCAATTTACCGGTCGATCTACGTTCCCATCCTCACCTATGGTCATGAGCTTTGAGTTATGACCGAAAGGACAAGATCACGGGTACAAGCGGCCGAAATGAGTTTCCTCCGCCGGGTGGCGGGTCTCTCCCTTAGAGATAGGGTGAGAAGCTCTGTCATCCGGGAGGAGCTCAAAGTAAAGCCGCTGCTCCTCCACATGGGATATCATCAATATCAAATACATGTATACATGAAATCAATTCCCTTGTAACTCTTTTTAACGATAAATAATAATAGATTCATTTATCAGCAATTAAATCAAGTATGCAAATTATGAGTGATCATCACACATGAACTATATACCGTATTTTTCGGACTATAAGTCGCAGTAGCGACTTATGTGTGAAATTATTAACACATTAGCGTAAAATATCAAATAATATTATTTATCTCATTCACGTAAGAGACTAGACGTATAAGATTTCATGGGATTTAGCGATTAGGAGTGACAGATTGTTGGGTAAACGTATATGTAACAGTCACTGTTCTGCGTTGTGTATCTTGTAGTGAGGCGCACACCCAGGAGTTGAATCATGGAGGATTTATTCACCTTTTTTGAATAGAAACAAAAACAACGGGGCGTCACACACAGTCCACAGCAAAAGGGATCTCTCTCCACAGCTCCGAGCGTCAGTGCTCACTCAATTCAATGATGTATGCTTAATGTGGAAATAATAATAATAATAATAAATACAATAATAATAATAATAATAATGAAAAGGTAAATAAAGCATAAAATAGTCTCAAATAAATTAATTAAATAAAACACAGTATATAAAATATATACTTCAGCAAATAACAATATATATTAAGAAAAAGGATCCTTAATATGTGCAGCAATACACCTCATCCTTCCCACCCACATCAACTCTTTTTATATTTTTTATACAATAAACTATGCCAAAAAAACTCATAACAGACATACCTTTTTTGAATAGAAACAAAAACAACGGGGCGTCACACACAGTCCACAGCAAAAGGGATCTCTCTCCACATCTCCGAGCGTCAGTGCTCACTGAAGCTGGTCACAAAGGTGCAACGCCAAATCACCCCCCAGGGAAACAAAAAGGTATGTAATGGAAAATAATAGAGTGGAACTAGAGATGCGCGGTTTGCGGGCACAACCGCGGAGTCCGCGGATTATCCGCGGATCGGGCGGATGAAATTTAAAAAAATTAGATTTTATCCGCGGGTCGGGTCGGGTCGGGCGGTTGAAATAAAAAAAAATTAGATTTTAAATAGATTCAGGCGGGTGGCAGTTAAACCAATTCGGAAATATATATACATAGTTAAATGTTGTTACCCACATACGAAAAATGAGCAGGCACCTGCAGCATATGCCACAACAGAAGAAAAAAAAAAAAAGAGATGGACACTTTTACGGAGCGGAGAAGGGACGCCTCGCCGGGGTCCGGGACCGAGGCCCCTTCCCCCGAGAGGGCCCCACCGGGAGCCGTAGCTGAGGCAATCCGCGAGAAGGGCCCGACGCACGTCCAGGGTCACCACCGCGCCCACCTCACCGACACCCCGCCTCGTCCGCCTTCGCCGCGGCCGGCGTCACGCAAAGCAGGTAAGCAGCTTACCTGCCCGCCACCCCCGTGGCCGGGGGCTCGTAACAGGGGTCACTCCGCGCGCTCCGCCCGCGCAGCTTACCTGCCCGCCACCCCTGTTGCCGGGGGCGCGTAACAGGGGTCACTCCGCGCGCAGTGCGCTCACGAAAGGGGTGGGGCTCACCCTGGTTGATATAGACAGCAGGACGGTGACCATGGAAGTCGGAACCCGCTAAGAATTGTGTAACAACCCACCTGCCGAATCATTTAGCCCTGAAAATGGATGGCGCTGGAGCGTTGGGCCCATACCCGGCCGTCGCCGGCAGCGAGACGCGCTTGGAGGTGCGCTCAGCGCGGCTCCCATATGATTACGCACTGGTGTGCGTCTGGGTCGTGACAGCGTGGCACGCGAATGTCTGTGCTGCATTGGATCAGTCTCCTTTCTTTAACAGGCAAAAGCTTTATAACCTCACTAATGCCTTGCATCGTCTATATTAGATATATAACAACGGGCGGGTGCGGTTCTGATCAAATGTTACATCGGGTGGCTGGCGGATGGTTGACGACTTTCTGATGCGGTTGCGGATGAAATAATTGCCTATCCGCGCATCTCTAAGTGGAACCTATTTACAATGAGAAACACTTTTGGGGAAGTTCACCACAAAAAATGATGTGAATAAATGACCAAAATTAAAATAAAATAGAATATAATTTAGCTCGGCTACATATAGTTATTTGAATGACTCTTATCATAATATGTTACTTTAACATACCAGTTGGTTATTTATGCCTCATATAACGTACACTTATTCAGCCTGTTGTTCACTATTCTTTATTTATTTTAAATTGCCTTTCAAATGTCTATTCTTGCTGTTGGCTTTTATCAAATACATTTCCCCAAAAAATGCGACTTATACTCCAGTGCGACTTATATATGTTTTTTCCCTTCTTTATTATGCATTTTCGGCCGGTGCGACTTATACTCCGAAAAATACAGTAACCCATAAGTTACAACACTTCCTGCTTCCTGCTAAGTTGCAACTTGTGATTGGATACTCACTTTGGAATGACAAGTGAGTATCCAATCACAGTCTTGTTAACATCAGGCTACCTAGACAGGCTACTGTCAACAACTTGTGATCTGATTGGCTATCGCAACTGTCTCTCAACTCTATGTGTTCTCAAATTCATCCGCTAACGGTCCCAAGTGAGTATCCAATCACAGGACGCGTAAATGTCACGTTCAACGTGAGGCCAGCTACAAGGCCTTACTGACAACAACTCGTGATCTGATTGGCTATCGCAACTGTCTATCAACTGTATGTGTCCGTTCACTTACAGCGCATAGACATTGTTGATTCTGAAGGGCAGATTTTGTACAGCATGGCAACATAAGCTAGCTGAATTCTGATTGGATACAAACTAAAACTAAAATCAACAGCACTTGAACGAGTATAATATGACATGAAGAGAATCTTTAATTATGATCATGATTTCTGGTTATGTTAGGCCAGCTGAGTATTAGTAGTAGTAGTAGTGGTGGTAATTAGGGTTCACTCGTATCCTACGCGGCTGTGCTGCGTCGACATATGGAACCTTAATTGCGTACATCACTCCCATCTTAGCGGACACAGCACACTTAGTCAGTAGCGCCACTTTCTAATGCGCTGTGACATGTCAGGCTTGGTGCTGCTCTTTCATGCACACACACACACACACACATGTACATATACACACTACCTTTACACACACACACTGGCCTGTCCTTTATTAGGCTGCAGCCGTGCTCCTGGCCTGGCTACACTCTGCTGCGATATTAAAATGTGACACCGTCAATTTTCCTCCCAATCCATCACTCTGGGAATTGGATTCACACATGGCAACAACAGAACACGGGGGCGGGGCCACTGGGACTTGGATTCTGGGGTTTTGAAGAACCACCACAGCTGCACCGCTCAGGTCACCTCGTGCATCAGAGCCGGGCAAATATTTTGACTCGTGGGGGCCACATTGAGAGAAAAAGTGTGTCTGGGGGGGCCAAGGTGTATGTGTGTATAACTTAGACTTAGACTAGACTTAGACTTCCTTTTTATTGTCATTCAAATGTGAACTTTACAGCACAGATAAGAACGAAATTTCGTTACATAAGCTCATGGTAGTGCAGGATAAAAAAGCAATAAGGTGCATATATAAATAAATAAATATATATAAATAATATATAAATATATATAGAAAATAAATAAATATATATAAATAAATAAATAGATTACTGTACGGATAAATATATTGCACTTTTTCACATGCGTCCACGTTTATGGATGTATGTTATATTGTCTTTTTTATTCCAGCCAGTTAATCCATTTTGGGGGGAGTTGAGGGGATAATTTAATTATGATGCGTTCAAGAGTCTTACAGCCTGAGGGAAGAAGCTGTTACAGAACCTGGAGGTTCTGCTTCGGAGGCTGTGGAACCTCTTTCTAGAGTCCAGCAGTGAAAACAGTCCTTGGTGGGGGTAGGAGGAGTCTTTGCAGATTTTCTGAGCCCTGGTCAGGCAGCGGCTTTTTGCGATCTCCTGGATAGGAGGAAGAGGAGTCCTGGTGATCTTTTCCGCCGTCCTCACCACTCTCTGGAGAGACTTCCAGTCTGCGGCATTGCAGGCTCCAGTCCAGACAGAGATGCTGTTGGTCAGCAGGCTCTCTATAGTGCCTATGTAGAATGTGGTGAGAATGGGGGGAGGGAGCTGTGCTCTTTTCATCCCACGCAAAAAGTGCATGCGCTGCTGAGCTCTTTTTACAAGAGCTCCGGTGTGTAGGGACCAGGTTATAAATGATGTACCATATTTTTCCGAGTATAAGGCGCTCCGGAGTATAAGTCGCACCGGCCGAAAATACATAATAAAGAAGGAAAAAAACACATATAAGTCGCATTTTTGGGGGAAATGTATTTGATAAAAGCCAACAGCAAGAATAGACATTTGAAAGGCAATTTAAAATAAATCAAGAATAGTGAACAACAGGCTGAATAAGTGTACGTTATATGAGGCATAAATAACCAACTGGTATGTTAACGTAACATATTATGGTAAGAGTCATTCAAATAACTATAAAATATAGAACATGCTATACGTTTACCAAACAATCTGTCACTCCCAGTCAACTACTAGTAACATCACTATGAGCCTGTTGACCTTCTAGAAATATAAACTGCAGCTCAGCTCGCTCACAGTCCTGGCTTGAGGTGAAGGCTAATTAGCTTTTAGCGTAACGTTAGCTCATTTTGCGGCGTGTGTGTGTGTGTGTGTGCGTGTGCGTGTGCGTGTGCGTGTGCGTGTGCGTGTAGTCTCTCCTATTGCTATTGTACTATTTTTTCAGCTATAGTTACATTAAAGGGGAACATTATCACAATTTCAGAAGGGTTAAAAACATTAAAAATCAGTTCCCAGTGGCTTATTTTATTTTTCAAAGTTTTTTTCAAAATTTTACCCATCACGCAATATCCCTAAAAAAAGCTTCAAAGTGCCTGATTTTAACCATCATTATATACACTCGTCCATTTTCCTGTGACGTCACATAGTGATGCCAACACAAACAAACATGGCGGTTAGAACAGCAAGCTATAGCGACATTAGCTCGGATTCAGACTCGGATTTCAGCGGCTTAAGCGATTCAACAGATTACGCATGTATTGAAACGGATGGTTGTAGTGTGGAGGCAGGTAGCGAAAACAAAATTGAAGAAGAAACTGAAGCTATTGAGCCATATCGGTTTGAACCGTATGCAAGCGAAACCGACGAAAACGACACGACAGCCAGCGACACGGGAGAAAGCGAGGACGAATTCGGCGATCGCCTTCTAACCAACGATTGGTATGTGTTTGTTTGGCATTAAAGGAAACTAACAACTATGAACTAGGTTTACAGCATATGAAATACATTTGGTAACAACATGCACTTTGAGAGTGCAGACAGCCCAGTTTTCATCAATTAATATATTCTGTAGACATACCCTCAGCTGCTCTCTTTTCATGAAAGCTGATCTGTCCAGTCCAGTTGGAAATGCATCTGCTTTGAGTGTCGCAGGATATCCACACATTCTTGCCATCTCTGTCGTAGCATAGCTTTCGTCGTTAAAGTGTGCGGAACAAACGTCCAATTTCTTGCCACTTTCGCATCTTTGGGCCTCTGGTGCAACTTGAATCCGTCCCTGTTCGTGTTGTTACACCCTCCGACAACACACCGACGAGGCATGATGTCTCCAAGGTACGGAAAACAGTCGAAAAAACGGAAAATAACAGAGCTGATTTGACTCGGTGTTTGTAATGTGTTTGAGAAAATGGCGGATTGCTTCCCGATGTGACGTAATCGCTCTGAGAGCGAATAATAGAAAGGCGTTTAATTCGCCAATATTCACCCATTTAGAGTTCGAAAATCGGTTAAAAAAATATATGGTCTTTTTTCTGCAACATCAAGGTATATATTGACGCTTACATAGGTCTGGTGATAATGTTCCCTTTTAATCATTAGTAATGGAGCAGCCTAGTTTTGAATGGCAGGGTCCCTGCTATCACATGTTGATAAAAATATAACATTTACATAATAAAAATCAACTACAGGCTTCCCAAATGCTGTAATAAATTAAGCATGATGAGTTGACTTGAAACTGTTTAATGTTGCACTTTTTATATGCAGAAGAAAAGTTTTGTCATTTTATTTAATCTGAGCAACAACCTGAGGCAGTTTAATGTTGATTAACGTGGGCAGAATTATTATAGTGTTCCCAATGTTATAAGGATAAAGCCATTGTTTACACATTTGGTAAATAAATAGCCAAAAAATTTATATTTTGTTGTTTTCGAAAATGAACCGAACCGTGACCTCTGAACCGAGGTACGTACCGTACCGACATTTTTGTGTACCGTTACACCCCTAGTGTTTGGGTCCCTTTTTTTCCACTAATACCAAAAGTCACAATGTCCGATAGAGTTCTAAAAAAGTTATGACAGACCACCTCAAAAGAACGGAATGGAATGGGCGGGGTGGGCGGTGGACCGGTCCTTTTTAGAGGCGGTATAGTACTGAATATGATTCATTAGTATGGCTGTACTATACTAATAGCGGTGTTGCACTGAAGTCGTGTGTGTTGTTGCTCCATGAAAAGAGCAGTGCGATGAGACTGCCACCAGGAAGGAGAGTGTTTCCTTCCATCTTGGCAGCATGTCAAGCTCTCTCCTCCCTTCTTTCCGCCCTGCAGAATTCTCCATCACTGCTGCGGAGTGATAAATAACTCAAGTAAACAGCGACGCCGTCTGCAGAGCTCGCAAGAGGCACACGAGGGAGTTGAGGGAGAGAAGCTTTCGGAGTCTTAATCCCCCAGAGTGAAGAGGAAGTCAAGCCCTGGAACTCGAAATAGTTTCGCTGCTGCCCGTCGAGGCAGGTAAATGGCCCTGTGCAGGGAAGCAGCAAATAAGTGCAGGTAGGGAAGATAACCGGCGGCTTCCGTCGTCTTGTCACGCCGGGCCGGAACGTGACCCATTAAAGATGCCCCGTTATTGTCTCCATGTTTTTCATGGAGCGCCTTGTCAACCAATCAGCAGGCTGACTGCGTTCACGCATGGCGTCTCCCAGGCGTGTGACCTGAGGTCGGCCTCACCTTTACCTCAGGCATGTGGGGGAGGAGGGGGTGGTAAAGAGGACAGTGGTAGTTTAAAGAGACAAGAGTCAGTCGTTAGTCATTGGATTTGTCATTTCAGCCTGAAGCAAATGAGTCAGGGAGCATCAGAGAAAAATGGAACATTCCGGTGGCCGAGTGCTTTGCAAAAGCCCATTTTGTCTTCAGTCGGGTCAAGTGTTGGAAGATACAGTCCCCTAATTTGTTGACTTGACCGTAAATGATATCTGTGGCAGCTGTGTTGAAAAGGCCTACATGCGTACATGTAACAGAAATATCCTCAAAGTTTTATAATAATTAAGCAAATAGTTAACGACTTGTGGACAATTAGTTGCCAAGTCCCGCCCCAGATGTTACGGCCATGTTTTTCAACCAATCTTGCTTAAATTTGACCAGGGATGAGCAATAAAACGATAATAATGCCGCTTTTTTCATAGTTTGGCCGGGGGTGCGACTTATACTCAGGTGCGACTTATGTGTGAAATGATGAACACATTATAATATTATTTATCTCATTCACGTAAGAGACTAGACGTATAAGATTTCATGGGATTTAGCGATTAGGAGTGACAGATTGTTTGGTAAACGTATAGCATGTTCTATATGTTATAGTTATTTGAATGACTCTTACCATAATATGTTACGTTAACATACCAGTTGGTTATTTATGCCTCATATAACGTACACTTATTCAGCCTGTTGTTCACTATTCTTTATTTATTTTAAATTGCCTTTCAAATGTCTATTCTTGCTGTTGGCTTTTATCAAATACATTTCCCCAAAAAATGCGACTTATACTCCTGTCATGTCTGTGTGATCATGTTTTTGTGTTAGTCATGTTCGGTTTTGTTTTTGGACTTTTTGTGCACTTTTGTTTTGTCACCATAGCAACCATTAGTTTTCACCGGTCACGTCACGCACCTGTTTCACGTTTTGAGTCACGCACCTGCTTTCACTAATCATGTCTATAGTATTTAAGTTCATTGTTTTCAGTTTGTCGTTCTGACGACATCCCGCATTTATGCTTCTACACACTCTCCACACACCCTTATGGCCCTTGCTGCTCTTTTTTCATGCCGGTTCCATGCCAAGTAAGTTCTTGTTTATTAAGCCACAGTTAGTGTTTTTAATTGTTCATAGTTTCTGCCAATGTGCAAGTTCTGTGTTTATAGTCTAGTTTTGTACATACGCCCCTGTGCGCACCTTTTGTTTGATCCTTTTTTTTTGTAGTTATAGTGTTTAAATAAATCATGTATTTACCTTCACGCCACATCTGGTCCAATTCACTTGCACCTCGGGAGAACAAACCAAGCCATAGTCCAAGTAGTGACAGATGTCGTCAGCACGACAAACTGAAAACAATGAACTTAAATACTATAGACATGATTAGTGAAAGCAGGTGCGTGACTCAAAACGTGAAACAGGTGCGTGACGTGACAGGTGAAAACTAATAGTTGGTTATTTATGCCTCATATAACGTACACTTATTCAGCCTGTTGTTCACTGTTCTTTATTTATTTTAAATTGCCTTTTAAATGTCTATTCTTGGTGTTGGCTTTTATCAAATAAATGTCCCCAAAAAATGTGACTTATACTCCAGTGCGACTTATATATGTTTTTTTCCTTCTTTATTATGCATTTTCGGCCGGTGCGACTTATACTCCGGAGCAACTTATAGTCCGAAAAATATGGTATATCGTGATAGACACGATCGATATCAATAAAAAATGTGTGTTAGGATAGAGTTCAAGGGTGGACCCCGGGATGCAGAGAATGGAGGCAAGGGACGCGATAACAAATGAAAATATTTAATAAGTCCAAAATGGTAACTAAGGGTGATGGGGCAAAAGTGCACACCATGGGAAATATAACAAAAGTAGTCTCTTTCAGAGGTTGGCGGAGCAAAGGTCAGGACGCACACAGCGTGGCAAAAACTAGTCCTCTCAAAACAAGGTGGCTAGGAAAACAAAAACACAATGAGGTCAATATTACAGAAATATGCGAAGGCAACATACCAGGGAAGCAGAATCAAGGTGGCACATGTCAGAGCGGAGTTCCGGAACAATAACCGGCGAATGCTACCAGGAAGTGATTAGCAGCAGGTTTTGCCTCGTTGGGGACAAAAGACTGTGGAAGAAACTGAAAAACCAATAGAGAAGGCAGGGAGAAGACAACAAACATAACAATGTGTTCAGTAAACGTTTTAAATAATTGTTTTCTTCTTTGTCGGAAGAAACCGGAAGTTGCGAAGCAAGGTTGGTTGCACGGACATAGGCACTCGCTCTCTGGTAAGTGATCACTGATCAGTGGGAGTGGCACGACAACAGCCAATCAGGTAACAGTATCAACTATCACGTTTGGTTGCGCCGTCTTGTTGTCTCGCGGTTGATGCTTTGCACGGAGTGAGAAGAGAAAGTAGAAATGAGTGCTGCAGAGAGCGAAGAAATTGTGGATGAAAACAGGAACCTCGATAGTATGGCAGTTTTTTGGATTTTTTAAAAAGGACTGCAGTCAGACCAATGTGGTCTGTAAAGTATGCAAGGCGCTCGTTAGACCGGGAATACCACACCATCTTAGCCGCGCTTACCCTTTACAGCAGTGGTCCCCAACCACCGGGCCGCACAAGAAAAAAAATAAAATAATAATAATAATATATATATATATATATATATTTTTTTTTTTTAATTAAATCAACATAAAAAACACAAGATACACTTACAATTAGTGCACCAACCCAAAAAACCTCCCTCCCCCATTTAAACTCATTCACACAAAAGGGTTGTTTCTTTCTGTTTTTAATATTCTGGTTCCTACATTATATATCAATATATATCAATACAGTCTTCAGGGATACAGTCCATAAGCACACATGATTGTATTTCTTTATGACCAAAAAATAAATAAATAAATAAATACCACGCTGTCAGAGGGGACGCAGGATATGGGACGTGGGCGCATATTTCATCCTTGTCACGACTAGAACTATGGCGTGGTTTGTTTTCCCGAGGTGCAAGTGATTTGGACCAGACATGGCGTGAAGGTGAATACATGATTTATTTTAACACTATATATCAAAAAGGAACAAACGAAAAGCGCGCACAATGGCGGAGGTACAAAACTAGGCTGTTGAAAACAAAACTTGCACATAGGCAGAAACTGTGAACAATGAAACAAAAGCACTAACTGTGGCATTAATAAACGGAAAACTTACTTGGCATGGACTATGAAGTGCGCAGAGGTAAGAGTGTGACAGGGGTATGAATCCGGATGTCGCCAGAAAGACAAACTGAAAACAATGAACTTAAATACTACAGACATGATTAGTGAAAACAGGTGCGTGACGTGACAGGTGAAAACTAATGGTTGCTATGGTGACAAAACAAACAAAAGTGCACAAAAAGTCCAAAAACAAAACCGAACATGACTAAAACAAAACATGATCACACAGACATGACAATCCTTCAACCTTGTTTCGTAACGTTCAGTACCGTATTTTTCGGACTATAAGGCGCACTTAAAATCCTTTCATTTTCTCAAAACTCGACAGTGCGCCTTATAACCCGGTGCGCCTAATGTATGACATAATTTTTGGTTGTGCTTACCGACCTGGAAGCTATTTTATTTTGTACATGGTGAAATGATAAGTGTGACCAGTAGATGGCAGTCACACATAAGAGATACGTGTAGACTGCAATATGACTCAAGTAAACAACACCAGCATTTTATATGTTCCATTGAAAATATCGAACATTACACACGGCGCTCAAAAATCAATCAAAAGGTTTTAGTACGCGTTGGTAAACTATGAAGCCGCACCGCTTGATAGATTGTACTGTGCTTCAACATAGGAGTATTATTATGGTGTGTGTATAAGGTAAGACATATTATCTGGCGTTTTGTTTCGCAATATTATGCAAAATAAACTTTTCTTCCCTTCTGGTACCTGCTGATCTGTATTTGGGATCTGCATTAGTCCTGAAGATTTGCACTCGTCTGCCTTTGTAGTCGGTGCCGACACCGTAGTCGATATGTTTCTTCTTTTTCTATCTTCTTGTTATGGGACATTCATCCTCCGCTGTTGCCATTTCTAATATTAAGCAGTGTAAAGTTCTTACTTATATCTAGAGATGTCCGATAATATCGGACTGCCGATATTATCGGCCGATAAATGCTTTAAAATGTAATATTGGAAATTATCGGTATCGGTTTCAAAATTATCGATATCGGTTTCAAAAAGTAAAATGTATTACTTTTTAAAACGCCGCTGTGTACACGGATGTAGGGAGAAGTACAGAGCGCCAATAAACCTTAAAGGCACCGCCTTTGCGTGCCGGCCCAGTCACATTACATCTACGGCTTTTCACAATGCAAAGCATACTTGGTCAACAGCCATACAGGTCACACTGAGGGTGGCCGTATAGACAACTTTAACACTGTTACAAATATGCGCCACACTGTGAACCCACACCAAACAAGAATGACAAACACATTTCGGGAGAACATCCGCAACATAAACACAACAGAACAAATACCCAGAACCCCTTGCAGCACTAACTCTTCCGAGACGCTACAATATACACCCCCCCGCTAACCCCTAACCCCACTTTGTGACTTCAATAATAAATATGGCAGTGCCATGTTGGTATTTATTTCCATAACTTGAGTTGATTTATTTTGGAAAACCTTGTTACTGTCATGACTTGGTCCTGGGTGTTTGCTTTTCCGGAATGCAACGGAAAGTTGGCTCGGGCGAGACGGGAATGTAAATACATGATTTATTTAATATATCAAAATAAAGTACAAACGAAAAGCGCGCACAGTGGCGGAGAACAAACTATGAAACCAAAAGACTATAGCAAAAAAAAGTACAAACGAAAAGCGCGCACAGTGGCGGAGAACAAACTATGAAACCAAAAGACTATAGCATTAATAAACAAAACTTACTTGGCATGGACTAAAATGAGCAGCATGAACGATGGACATGAAATCAAGTGTCAGAAATGTGCCGAGCATAATTGTGGGATGTCACCAGACAGACAAACTGAAAACAATGAACTTAAATACTACAGACATGATTAACGAAAACAGGTGCGTGACTCAAAACGTGAAACAGGTGCGTGACGTGACAGGTGAAAACTAATGGGTTGCTATGGTGACAAACAAGAGTGCACAATGAGTCCAAACGTGGAACAGGTGAAACTAATGGGTAATCATGGAAACAAGACAAGGGAGTGAAAAGCCAGAAACTAAAGAGTCCAATAACTAAACAAAACATGACTAAAACAAAACATGATTACACAGACATGACAGTTACATTGTTGAATGCATCCAGCGGGGCATCACAACAAAATTAGGCATAATAATGTGTTAATTCCACGACTGTATATATCGGTATCGGTTGATATCGGAATCGGTAATTAAGAGTTGGACAATATCGGATATCGTCAAAAAAGCCATTATTGAACATCTCTACTTATATCTGTCCGTAAACTCGCCATGAAAGCCCTAAAATATACCGGTGTAGTGAGTTTACATTATTCACCCAAGGAACTTTAGTTATTAGAGAGTTACGGTCGGACGGTTTTTCACGGGACACATTAACGGCCTTGTTATTGCACTAGTGAGCCAGGGGATGCTGCTCCGTTGTTGATTGAAGTAAAGTTTCAATATCATTAAAACAGTTAGCTCCATCTTTTGACACTTCTTCCACTCCCGTCCTCGCACGCTACACCGCTACAACAAAGATGACGCTGCCGAAGGTGAGCCACGTAAATAAGACCGACCACTAAACGGCGCATCCTGAAGCGACTGTTAGAAAGCGGCTTGAAGATGATGTGTAAAACATCATCTATGCATCACTTTGACCAAAGAACCACCATTACATGTTATGTAGACTAGGGATGTCCCGATCCGATATTTGGATCGGATCGGCCGCCGATATTTGCCAAAAAATGCGTATCGGCAAGGCATGGGAAAATGCCGATCCAGGTCCGTGTTTTCCAACGCACAGATTTAAATAATACATTCCACTTTTCTGCTGCTCCCTATTTCCGTTCAGCATTTTCCAGCACACCTTCAACACATCCACAGGTCTATGGATTCTCACGCAGTTGCTTTTAGCTGCTGGCATTGCACTACAGGCTCTTCCCACTCCTTCTTCTGTCTCCTTCTCACAGACAGCAAGCGCAACTTCTTACACACGTCATACGTCACATACGTATACGTCCTCTCCCAGCAGAGAGGTAGCAGCATGGCTAACGTTAGCTGTGATGCTAGCGCAGCCGCTAAGGTGCGCGCCTGCTCAAACGTCCTCTGCGCACGGCAAATCTATGCCACGCACAAAATCAAATAAAAAAATAATCGCATAACAATTTTCGACACACGGACACGACAGAGAAAACCGTTTTCGTCATCATTGTTCAAATATTGTAACGTCTGTCGAGACGCTTATCTCCATTCGGTGCCACACTTCCACACCATCAAAATGCCGAGGCAAACATTTCCACATCAACACCGTATGAAAAAAATAGTGATTTTTTTTAGTTGTGATTTCCTTCTCTGCATGAAAGTTTAAAAGTAGCATATATTAATGCAGTATGAAGAAGAATGTTTTAATGTAGACATGCAAGCCTTGAAAGAAAATTTTGAAAATCAAGACTACATTTCCTGCAAATGGGTGCATTTCTACCCTATATTTTAACTTTAGATTTATTCTCATATCAAACTCTTTTGGCTGTCTTTTTGACACTTACATCCGGCGCCCCCCTCCACACCCTGGATTATAAATAATGTAAATAATTCAATGTGATTATCTTGTGTGATGACTGTATTATAATGATAGTATATATCTGATAGTATATATCTGTATCATGAATCAATTTAAGTGGACCCCGACTTAAACAAGTTGAAAAACTTATTGGGGTGTTACCATTTAGTGGTCAATTGTACGGAATATGTACTTCACTGTGCAACCTACTAATAAAAGTCTCAATCAATCAATCAAAACACATAGAATCATCATACTGCTGTGATTATATGCATCAAGTGTTCATTCAAGGCTAAGGCAAAATATCGAGATATATATCGTGTATCGCAATATGGCCTTAAAATATCTCAATATTAAAAAAAGGCCATATCGCCCAGCCCTAGTTCAATGATGCCATTTCTGTTTGTCATGTATAATTTTGTCTATTTTGTGTTTATCCTTGAATAAACAGGTCAGTTTCTTGTTACCAACCATTGTGTATTATTCAAACTCCCCTAATTCAGCTGGCTAGTTGTTATCAAGAGTACTAAAACCCTTTTCAACATGATTCTGACAACTAAGTAGGCTAAATAACTTTAAACTTTTTAATGCATGCTCGGATAGGCCAGTATCGGTCAGTATCGGTATCGGATCGGAAGTGCAAAAACCTGGATCGGGACATCCCTAATGTTGACCACAAGGAAGTGTTTTAATGTAGAAAAAAAGAAGAAGAATATGACCCCGTTACTTTCGCCTTTTTGGTATGAAAATAGACCCGCTCATCGGCAGTGCACCTCATAATCCTATGGTCCGGAAAATACGGTACCTTAATATTTGCAGTGTACATGTTAAAGAGAGATATGTTGACTGGTTGTGATGTCTCCATGCAAACCAGGCTTGAATAACAATATTGTCTGTCCAAGATGAAAGAAGTGTAGTCCACGCGAAGGCCTTCATAGACTGACCAATATTTGAAACAGGTTGCAGCAGGAAAAGAAGCCTCTGGTCACATTGTCTATGCTCTTTCTGCCCCTCGTTTCTCTTTCTTCTCCATCCTTCCACCTCCCACCAGCGCATCTCCCCCCAGGTTTGTATGCCAGCACACACCTGACATTCAAACATGGCCGACGGAGAGGTGCAGCAACATGGAGAGGGGAGCGGGGGGGGTAAAAAGCGACAAGGCGGAGGTCACGATGAAGAAGAAAGGTGTTAATGAAAGGACAACAAAGGATGGCGATGGCGATGGCGATGGCGAGGGAATATATGGGATGGAGATGAAAGCGATAAGGGGAGACTTAACAGTTTAATCTCCCAGGGGAACAAAGAAGCCTTGAACAAGCCTCCATGAGAAGGACGACCACGCTCCCGAGACTGTGCACATGAATACACCTTGATGGTGGTATTTATGTACTTTGTGTGTACTCACCGAGGAAGTAGAGAAGGGGTCTCATTACTATCTTACTAAATACCAATTTTCCATCTGCACTAAAACATCCACCATGACGCCTGAATGGTGCTTTTCCTTACATGTTATCCATACTTGCCAACCTTGAGACCTCCGATTTCGGGAGGTGGGGCGAGGGGGTGGGGGTGGGCGTGGTCGGGGTGGGACGGGGGCGTGGTTGGGGGCGTGGCTAAAAGGGGAGGAGTATATTTACAGCTAGAATTCACCAAGTCAGGTATTTCATATATATATATATATATATATATATATATATATATATATATATATATATAAGAAATACTTGACGTTCAGTGAATTCTAGCTATATATATATATATATATATATTTTTTTTTTAAATTATATATATATATATATATATATTTTATTATTTATATATATATATATATATATTTTATTATATATATATATATATATATATATATATATATATATATATATATATATATATATATATATATATATATATATATATATATATGTATATATATATAAAATAAATACTTGAATTTCAGTGTTCATTTATTTACACATATACAAACACATAACACTCATCTACTCATTGTTGAGTTAAGGGTTGAATTGTCCATCCTTGTTCTATTCTCTGTCACTATTTTTCGAACCATGCTGAACACCCTCTCTGATGATGCATTGATGTGTGGCACGCACAAAAGTGCTTTCATCAAATGCACTAGATGGCAGTATTGTCCTGTTTAAGAGTGTCACAACATTGCTGTTTACGGCAGACGAACTGCTTTACGGTATACAAAAAAGTGACTGCTGTTGTTGTGTGTTGTTGCCACGCTGGGAGGACGTTAATGAAACTGCCTAACAATAAACCCACATAAGAAACCAAGAACTCGCCCTCCATCATTCTATAGTTATAACGTGATAGGGCAGGTACGCTTTTTTATATTGTGGAGGACCTGAGTCCGCCTGAATTTCGGGAGATTTTCGGGAGAAAATTTGTCCCGGGAGGTTTTCGGGAGAGGCGCTGAATTTCGGGAGTCTCCCGGAAAATCCGGGAGGGTTGGCAGGTATGATGTTATCACATCTTCTTTCTAGCTGGAAACGGTAATCACTGAGTACCATTTATGCCGACATGAAATAATAAGTGTGTGTAAAAATTCGAAGTGCTTCCCCTGTGGCCAACATATGTAATAACAAGTGTGTGTAAAAATTTGAAGGGCTCCTCCTCTGGCCCGCATATGAAATAACAAGTGTGTGTAAGAAATGTAAATGTGCCCCCTTTGGCCAAAATATATTTAAAAAAATTAATAAATATGTATATAGAGACATACTGTAATAACTTGAAGTAAATAATGAAGATTGAAAAACAAAAACAAAAAATAAAAGCAGTCTTTTTTTTAACTATGTGTTGATTTTCGTTCTTATAAAATTGGGAACAATTTCGCATATTCTTTCTGTTTCTGTAATATTGCAATATTTTCTTGTAAAATGATTACTTTTTAATGCAAAATGGGGACATTTGTCATATAAAACTCTGACTTTTATCACAATATTGCCAATTGTTTTGTTGTTCTTGTAAAACAGTGAATTTTTTTGGAGTAAAATGATGACTTTTGTCATAATTTTGCCAAGTAAAATTCTGATTATTATTATAATATTGACAACATTTTAAAGCTTTATTATAAAAAATTGTGACTTTTGTCGGGTAAAATTTCATAAAATTGCCAAAATGTTAAGCTTTGTAAAACTGTGACTGTTATTGAGTAAAATTCCAACCTTTATCATAATATCGCACACATTTATAGTGTCCGCCCTGAGATGGGTAGGTTGTGAGTTCAAACCCCTATAAAAATGGGAGCCATTACCTCCCTGCTTGGCACTCAGCATCAAGGGTTGGAATTGGGGGTTAAATCACCAAAAATGATTCCCGGGCGCGGCCACTGCTGCTGCTCACTGCTCCCCTCACCTCCCAGGGGGTGATCAAGGGGGATGGGTCAAATGCAGAGAATAATTTAGCCACACCTAGTGTGTGTGTGACAATCATGAGTACTTTAACTTTATCTTAAATGTTCAGTTTTTCTTGTAAAATTTTGGCTTGCGTTGAGTAAAAATGATGACTTTTATTATAATACTGCCAAAATTCCAAATTTTTCGTGTGAAATTGTGACCTTCTTCTTGTAAAATTCCAACTTTTATCACAATATTGCACACATGTTCAGTTTTTCTTGTAAAATTTTGACTTGCGTTGAGTAAAAATGATGACTTTTATTATAATACTGGCAAAATTCCACATTTTTCGTGTGAAATTGTGACCTTCTTCTTGTAAAATTCCAACTTTTATCACAATATTGCACACATGTTCAGTTTTTCTTGTAAAATTTTGACTTGTGTTGAGTAAAAATGATGACTTTTATTATAATACTGCCAAAATTCCAAGTTTTCCGTGTGAAATTGTGACCTTCTTCTTGTAAAATTCCAACTTTTATCACAATATTGCACACATGTTCAGTTTTTCTTGTAAAATTTTGACTTGCGTTGAATAAAATTACGACTTTTATTATAATACTGCCAAAATTCCAAGTTTTTCGTGTGAAATTGTGACCTTCTTCTTGTAAAATTCCAACTTTTATCACAATATTGCACACATGTTCAGTTTTTCTTGTAAAATTTTGACTTGCGTTGAGTAAAAATGATGACTTTTATTATAATACTGCCAAAATTCCAAATTTTTCGTGTGAAATTGTGACCTTCTTCTTGTAAAATTCCAACTTTTATCACAATATTGCACACATGTTCAGTTTTTCTTGTAAAATTTTGACTTGCGTTGAGTAAAAATTATGACTTTTATTATAATACTGCCAAAATTCCAAATTTTTCGTGTGAAATTGTGACCTTCTTCTTGTAAAATTCCAACTTTTATCACAATATTGCACACATGTTCAGTTTTTCTTGTAAAATTTTGACTTGCGTTGAGTAAAAATGATGACTTTTATTATAATACTGCCAAAATTCCAAGTTTTTCGTGTGAAATTGTGACCTTCTTTTTGTAAAATTCCAACTTTTATCACAATATTGCACACATGTTCTGTTTTTCTTGTAAAATTTTGACTTGCGTTGAGTAAAAATTATGACTTTTATTATAATACTGCCAAAATTCCAAGTTTTTCGTGTGAAATTGTGACCTTGTAAAATTCCAACTTTTATCACAATATTGCACACATGTTCAGTTTTTCTTGTAAAATTTTGACTTGCGTTGAGTAAAAATGATGACTTTTATTATAATACTGCCAAAATTCCAAGTTTTTCGTGTGAAATTGTGACCTTCTTCTTGTAATATTTGAACTTTTATCACAATATTGCACACATGTTCAGTTTTTCTTGTAAAATTTTGGCTTGCGTTGAGTAAAAATTATGACTTTTATTATAATACTGCCAAAATTCCAAGTTTTTCGTGTGAAATTGTGACCTTCTTCTTGTAAAATTCCAACCTTTTATCACAATATTGCACACATGTTCAGTTTTTCTTGTAAAATTTTGACTTGCGTTGAGTAAAAATGATGACTTTTATTATAATACTGCCAAAATTCCAAGTTTTTCGTGTGAAATTGTGACCTTCTTCTTGTAAAATTCCAACTTTTATCACAATATTGCACACATGTTCAGTTTTTCTTGTAAAATTTTGGCTTGCGTTGAATTAAAATGATGACTTTTATTATAATACTGCCAAAATTCCAAGTTTTTCGTGTGAAATTGTGACCTTCTTCTTGTAAAATTCCAACTTTTATCACAATATTGCACACATGTTCAGTTTTTCTTGTAAAATTTTGACTTGCGTTGAGTAAAATGACGACTTTTATTATAATACTGCCAAAATTCCAAGTTTTTCGTGTGAAATTGTGACCTTCTTGTAAAATTTCAACTTTTATCACAATATTGCACACATGTTCAGTTTTTCTTGTAAAATTTTGACTTGCGTTGAGTAAAATGACGACTTTTATTATAATACTGCCAAAATTCCAAGTTTTCCGTGTGAAATTGTGACCTTCTTGTAAAATTCGAACTTTTATCACAATATTGCACACATGTTCAGTTTTTCTTGTAAAATTTTGACTTGCGTTGAGTAAAAATGATGACTTTTATTATAATACTGCCAAAATTCCAAGTTTTTCGTGTGAAATTGTGACCTTCTTCTTGTAAAATTCCAACTTTTATCACAATATTGCACACATGTTCAGTTTTTCTTGTAAAATTTTGGCTTGCGTTGAGTAAAAATGATGACTTTTATTATAATACTGCCAAAATTCCAAGTTTTTCGTGTGAAATTGTGACCTTCTTCTTGTAAAATTCCAACTTTTATCACAATATTGCACACATGTTCAGTTTTTCTTGTAAAATTTTGACTTGCGTTGAGTAAAAATGATGACTTTTATTATAATACTGCCAAAATTCCAAATTTTTCGTGTGAAATTGTGACCTTGTAAAATTCCAACTTTTATCACAATATTGCACACATGTTCAGTTTTTCTTGTAAAATTTTGACTTGTGTTGAGTAAAAATGATGACTTTTATTATAATACTGCCAAAATTCCAAGTTTTTCGTGTGAAATTGTGACCTTCTTCTTGTAAAATTCCAACTTTTATCACAATATTGCACACATGTTCAGTTTTTCTTGTAAAATTTTGACTTGCGTTGAGTAAAAATGATGACTTTTATTATAATACTGCCAAAATTCCAAGTTTTTCGTGTGAAATTGTGACCTTCTTCTTGTAAAATTCCAACTTTGATCACAATATTGCACACATGTTCAGTTTTTCTTGTAAAATTTTGACTTGCGTTGAGTAAAAATGACGACTTTTATTATAATACTGCCAAAATTCCAAGTTTTTCGTGTGAAATTGTGACCTTCTTCTTGTAAAATTCCAACTTTTATCACAATATTGCACACATGTTCAGTTTTTCTTGTAAAATTTTGACTTGCGTTGAGTAAAAATGATGACTTTTATTATAATACTGCCAAAATTCCAAGTTTTTCGTGTGAAATTGTGACCTTCTTCTTGTAAAATTTCAACTTTTATCACAATATTGCACACATGTTCAGTTTTTCTTGTAAAATTTTGACTTGCGTTGAGTAAAAATGATGACTTTTATTATAATACTGCCAAAATTCCAAATTTTTCGTGTGAAATTGTGACCTTCTTCTTGTAAAATTCCAACTTTTATCACAATATTGCACACATGTTCAGTTTTTCTTGTAAAATTTTGACTTGCGTTGAGTAAAAATGACGACTTTTATTATAATACTGCCAAAATTCTAAGTTTTTCGTGTGAAATTGTGACCTTTTTCTTGTAAAATTCTAACTCATTTTTCACAACAAGCTTTTTTATATTTGCATAGTATGTATATATTATTAATGTTGTAAACACACTTCTTTATATATCTAGAAAGGGTGGTCCTAAAGAAGTAGGCATTTTTCAGAGGTCTCTGGAAGGTAACAAATACAAGAGTGTGTATGTGTGTGTGTGTTTGTGTGTGTGTCCATTAGGTGCTTACATTTTTTGTGTGTGCTGGTTCCCCCTTTAGAGGCAGGCCAGGAGGGAGGCCTCTTACCCGTGCAGCTAAGCGATACCACACAATAAGATGCTCACACATCAGCAACATCCAAATCCAATCCGTGCTTACAGCGTCTGCATTCTGCCTCCTTTTCAAATTCCAACTTGGAATATTCAAGTGTGCTGAATCTCCCGTGGCCTGAATCTCCCTTCTTGTTTAAGCTCCGTTGACCAGAATGTTCTACTTCACACCTGGTTGGCCTCAATGCAAGTGGACGGCAACAGTAAGAAAATAATGTCACTTATCTGCGCCTCATTACAACCCTTCACGTGAATTTTTACAAATTTGCGTGGCAACTTATTGTGTAGTTTTTGCGTAATACTGCTGCCTAACAAACAAACTGGGAGGTAAACTGTCACGACTTGATCTTGGGTGTTTGCTTTTCCGGGATGCAACGGAAAGTTGGCACGGGCGAGACGGGAATTAAGGTACATGATTTATTAATATATCAAAAAAAAGGAATAAACGAAAAGCGCGCACAAGGGCGGAAGTACAAAACTTGACTATAAACACAAAACTTGCACAAGGGCAGAAACTATGAACAATTAAACAAAACTTGCAAACTATGGCTTGAATAAAGAAAACTTATTTGGCATGGACAAAAAAGGAGCAGCGTGAACGATGGACATGAAAAGGAGTTAGAAATGTGTCGAGCATAAATGTGGGGTGAGGTCGTCAGAAAGACAAACTGAAAAACACTGAACTTAAATACTACAGACATGATTAACGAAAACAGGTGCGTGACTCAAGACGTGAAACAGGTGCGTGACGTGACAGGTGAAAACTAATGGTTGCTATGGTGACAAACAAGAGTGCACAATGAGTCCAAACATGGAACAGGTGAAACTAATGGGTAATCATGCAAACAAGACAAGGGAGTGAAAAGCCAGAAACTAAACAAAACATGACTTAAAACAAAACATGATTACACAGACATGACATAAACTCTCCCTGTCGCACTTTGGTATTGGTAATATCAAATCGGTACCAATCAGCATCAATTCCCAGAACCTGGGATTCGAAACCGGTACTCAATGGTACCAACTTAAATAAAATCTCTTTTTTTTTGGAACATTTAAAAATGAGCTGATTATGATAACGACTGTTCAGTTGTTACATCTTATTTTATTATCACCGTATTGTCATGTGCAAGTTTGACATTAAATTGCAATGACAGTCTACACTGCAAAAACTGAAATCTAAGTAAGATTAAATATCTCAAATAAGGGTGATGTTTGCTTATTTTCTGTCTGATAAGATAATTATTCTCACTAAGCAAATTTTATGTTAGAGTGTTTTACTTGTTTTGAGTGTTTTGGTCCTAAATGATCTCAGTAAGATATTACAGCTTGTTGCTGAGATTTGATGACCTATATTGAGTAAAACATGCTTGAAACTAGAATATCAACTGTTGCAAAGCTGTGTCATCAACACTCACAAGTATAAAACTACTTTTTTAAAGTAATCATTTCTTATTTCAAGCATGAAAAAAAAAATCATGACTAAATTGTATTATTATGTTTATTTTACCTAAAAATAAATATATTTATTAATTAAAAAAAAATAATAACTAAATAAATTTTTACTATATTTTGCTAAAAACATCAAAATTAATTGTATTTTTATTTGTATTTTTTCGTGACTCCTTATTGCATCCAGCCATAGAATTATACATTAAAATAAACATATTTGAAATAATTGATTTTAAATTATCATAATAATTCATTTAAAATAACCATATTTAATTATTAAAATAATTGCTTGTTTATCAACAACTTTAGCATTTTATTCATTACATTTTGAAACTCTCAGAAGCCAAGTTATGTTATATTCCTTAATATTTATTTATGCAAGTTTGAAGTATCAATCATCTAAACACAGTTTTGTTTGCATATTTTCAGGATGTAGATGTCTATATATATATATATATATATATATATATAAGTATGAAATACTTGACTTGGTGAATTCTAGCTGTCAATATACTCCTCCCCTCTTAACCACGCCCCCAACCACGTCCCGCCCCACCCCCACCTCCCGAAATCGCAGGTCTCAAAGTTGGCAAGTATGCTTTGACACAATTGTGTCTCATAATTAAAACAGATGACAGCCAAATAGACTTTGCTGTTTTATTTTCAATGAAACAATAGAAAATAGGTACTCATATAGTAGTACAGTTGGCACAGTACAGTAAACTGACAGTTAATATTTAAACATTTAACATTTCTAACAATTTTGAACAGAAATAGTTCATGCACATTCAGATAAATTCCTCAAAATTACAATTAAAAATTTTTGGCCAGGGGCCGGGCTGTATATATGCGCACTAATTGACCGAAAGAGCACGCACTTGACGCGATGATGTCATGTTATCGATGGAAAAATGCATTTTTAGACCATATGATTTGCCTGAGCGGCTAAGAGACCCCGAGAGTAACAAGCGCTTGCCTTGTTGTCTTTCCATTAAGAACAATAAATTAGTCTTTAGTACAAGTTTGCTGGTTTCAAGAAATGTAATGCCGAGCGCATATCATTATGTCAAGATAATGGCACTAGCATTTACTTCATTTAAGAATATTTTTCAACATAATGAGCAAAAAGGTCTCATTTTTGTTTTTTTCTATCAAGAAAAGTGCACTTGTTATTAGTGAGAATATACGTATTTTAAGGTATTTTTGGGTTCATTGAAGTTAGCTAATTTTACTTGTTTTGGAAAGTCTTGACAAGCCAAATGTTCTTGTTCTATTGGCAGATAATTTTGCTTAGTTCAAATAAAATACCCCTCATTTTTGTATTTTTTTTCTTGTTTTTGAACACTGACTTTTTTGCAGTGTAAGACGTTAGGTAGCAGTATTCTATGTTTTTTGTTAGGTTTTAGTTGTGCCCTGAAAAATGTTAATACTGTAAGCATTATACTTATTACGTAGCAGATGTTTGATTGTAACGTGCATCTTTGTTGTAGTTTAATAACAGATTTAAAGGTGTTGAAATCGCCGTGTAAAATCACAAATGCTATACAGTAGCATGTCAATAGCAAAGCCAATGTATATTAGCATCAAGCTAGTGCATTTTAAGGAAAGTGGAGGCTTAACGTTAAAGTACCAATGATTGTCACACACACACTAGGTGTGGCGAAATTATCCTCTGCATTTGACCCATCACCCTTGATCACCCCCTGGGAGGTGAGGGGAGCAGTGGGCAGCAGCAGTGGCCGCGCCCGGGAATCATTTTTTTGGTGATTTAACCCCCAATTCCAACCCTTGATGCTGAGTGCCAAGCAGGGAGGTAATGGCTCCCATTTTTATAGTCTTTGGTACGACTCGGCCAGGGTTTGAACTCACAACCTACCGATCTCAGGGCGGACACTCTAACCACTAGGCCACTGAGTAGGTTACTTAGGTTGAAGCATTTTTTTTGAGTCGACTGCTTTTTGTTGGCGTTGAAAAAAGCCACATTAACTCTATGTAGTTTGGCTGAGTCCACTCTCAGTGCTGCTGGAGTGATTGCCAAGTGCCGAATTGCGAAGTGCGTCAAACGCAACCCAGGTACCATAAGATAGCACCGTTGGATTTTACGTGAATTTGTGCCCGGTAGGACCGACGGGATTCGGTCAGTGCCAAAAAAGTACCGGACTCGGTGGTTGGAATTGGGGGTTAAATCACCAAAAATGATTCCCGGGTGTGGCCACCGCTGCTGCTCACTGCTCCCCTCACCTCCCAGGGGGTGATCAAGGGTGATGGGTCAAATGCAGAGAATAATTTCGCCACACCTAGTGTGTGTGTGACAATCATTGGTACTTTTTTAACTTTTTTACCCATTCTTATGTATCGACCCAATTATCAGACTAATATTCAAGGTCTAATCTTTTTAGCTACCAGCAACCAGAGCTTTTCCTCCTTTCACTCCCACACACAGTTACCTGGAGATAAGTTAAATTAAAAGAGAGCACTGAAAATAAGTGTCTCTAAGGTTTTTAACAAGTAGTTAAATCCAAGTAGTGAATGGATCAACTGCCCAGCAGCTAAAAAACATTGAAAACATGACTTTGACTTTTGTGCCTTTACTTTTGTTGGAAAACATGTATTCAAAAAGAGGCTTTGTCTTACATTTAGGGTCGTCTTGTATTCGGGTCAGTACGATAATTTAACTGAACGGGACGAGGCAACCAAAATAAGAAACATGCAGTAAAAAGTTGGGCTGCTTCAAGTGGTACACAGGAACATCCCTTGTTGGTTTGGTTGCTATCAAAAGAAAGTTTTTAAGAGTAACATATACAAAACCCAAAACCAGTGAATTTGGCACGTGTAAATTGTAAATACAAACAGAATACAATGATTTGCAAATCCTTTCCAACTTATATTCAATTGAATAGACTGCAAAAACAAGATTTTTAATGTTCCAACTGAGAAACAAACTTTTTTTTTTTTGCATATAATCATTAACTTAGAATTTAATGGCAGCAACACATTGCAAAAAAGTTGTCACAAGTACATTTTTACCATTGTATTACATGGCCTTTCCTTTCAACAACACTCAGTAAATGTTTGGGAACTGAGGAGACACATTTTTGAAGTGGAATTATTTCCCATTCTTGCTTGATGTACAGCTTAAGTTGTTCAACAGTCCGGGGGTCTCCGTTGTGGTATTTTACGCTTCATAATGCACCACACATTTTCAATGGGAGACGGGTCTGGACTACAGGCAGGCCAGTCTAGTACCCGCACTCTTTTACTATGAAGCCACGCATTGTCTTGCGGAAATAAGCAGGGGCGTCCATAATAACGTTGCTTGGATGGCAACATATGTTGCTCCAAAACCTGTATGTACCTTTCAGCATTAATGTTGCCTTCACAGATGTGTAAGTTACCCATGTCTTGGGCACTAATACACCCCCATACCATCACAGATGCTGGCTTTTGAATTATGCGCCTATAGCAATACGGATGGTCTTTTCCTCTTTGTTCCAGAGTGCACAGCGTCCACAGTTTATAAAAACTATTTGAAATGTGGACTCGTCAGACCACAGAACACTTTTACACTTTGCTTCAGTCCATCTTAGATGAACTCGGGCACAGGGAAGCCGGCGGCGTTTCTGGGTGTTGTGTTATCAATCAATCAATCAATCAATGTTTATTTATATAGCCCTAAATCACAAGTGTCTCAAAGGGCTGCACAAGCCACAACGACATCCATGTTGTGTTATGGTTGGAGGAGGGAGTTGTGACGGCACAGAACCACAAGGGGGTAATATTGCTCTATGTATTTATTATATATGTATATATAAACAATATAATATTATAAATAATCAACAATATAATTAATTAAACAACAAACGAATGGCGTGTGACAAAACCCAAAGGGTGTATGGTGTAAGACTATGTGTAGGAATTAATTACTGAGTGTTTACCAGAAGTGATGAGTGAGAGGCGGAAGATCAGGAGGACAAGGCAGACCTCAGAGGTCGTGAGGCAAGCAGGAAGTCGGGGCTAAGCGGGGCGTAGAAGGTCCGTGTCCAAGCGGGAGGTCGAGAATCCAAAAGGGCTTTCCGGGAAGCAAAGCAACAAAAAAATGACGAGACGCACAGCTCGCAAACACAGGAACAAGCGCAAACGGGTACACCAACAGAAGGTTATATTCCAGTGTGGGATGGCAGGTTGTGCAGGCTTTTGAAGGCAGGTCTGATTATCAGCTCCGGGTGTGCATATTGCCAGAGATTGATTGCAGCTGTTGACTGCCGATGGTCTGGGGCATGCTTTGCGCACTCTCGGTGCAGAGATGAATGCGCACTGACATGCGCCCGGACCGTGACGTGTTGTTGATAAATGTCTTTCGCTATGCTTAGTAGAGATTTAACTAGCACTTACAGATGTAGTGACCAACTGTAGTTACTGACAGTGGTTTTCTGAAGTGTTCCTGAGCCCATGTGGTGATATCCTTTACACACTGATGTCGCTTTTTGATGCAGTACCGCCAATGTTACGTGCAGTGATTTCGCCAGACTCTCTGATCCCTAAATTCCTTGCAATAGCTGGTTGAGAAATGTTGTTCTTAAACTGTTCAACAATTTGCTCACGCATTTGATGTCGGTTTTTGATACAGTGCCGTCTGAGGGATCGAAGGTCACGGTCATTCAATGTTGGTTTCCGGCCATGCCGCTTACGTGGAGTGATTTCTCCAGATTCTCTGAACCTTTTGATGATATTATGGACCGTAGATGTTGAAATCCCTAAATTTCTTGCAATTGCACTTTGAGAAACGTTGTTCTTAAACTGTTTGACTATTTGCTCATGCAGTTGTGGACAAAGGGGTGTACCTCGCCCCATCCTTTCTTGTGAAAGACTGAGCATTCTTTGGGAAGCTGTTTTTATACCCAATCATGGCACCCACCTGTTCCCAAGTAGCCTGCACACCTGTGGGATGTTCCAAATAAGTGTTTGATGAGCATTCCTCAACTTTATCAGTATCTATTGCCACCTTTCCCAACTTCTTTGTCACGTGTTGCTGGCATCAAATTCTAAAGTTAAAGGGGAACATTATCACCAGACCTATGTAAGCGTCAATATATACCTTGATGTTGCAGAAAAAAGACCATATATTTTTTTAACCGATTTCCGAACTCTAAATGGGTGAATTTTGGCCAATTAAACGCCTTTCTAATATTCGCTCTCGGACTTGTGGCGTCACATCGGGAAGCAATCCGCCATTTTCTCAAACACCGAGTCAAATCAGCTCTGTTATTTTCCGTTTTTTCGACTGTTTTCCGTACCTTGGAGACATCATGCCTCGTCGGTGTGTTGTCGGAGGGTGTAACAACACGAACAGGGACGGATTCACGTTGCACCAGTGGCCCAAAGATGCGAAAGTGGCAAGAAATTGGACGTTTGTTCCGCACACTTTACCGACGAAAGCTATGCTACGACAGAGATGGCAAGAATGTGTGGATATCCTGCGACACTCAAAGCAGATGCATTTCCAACGATAAAGTCAAAGAAATCTGCCGCCAGACCCCCGTTGAATCTGCCGGAGTGTGTGAGCAATTCAGGGACAAAGGACCTCGCTAGCACGGCAAGCAATGGCGGCAGTTCGTTCCCGCAGACGAGCAAGCTAAAGCCCCTGGATGTCTTGGCTCACACCGTCCCTTATGCCACCGAAGATGATCAAGAGAAGAATATCGACCCTAGCTTCCCTGGCCTGCTGACATCAACTCCAAAACTGGACAGATCAGCTTTCAGGAAAAGAGCGCGGATGAGGGTATGTCTACAGAATATATTAATTGATGAAAATTGGGCTGTCTGCACTCTCAAAGTGCACGTTGTTGCCAAATGTATTTCATATGCTGTAAACCTAGTTCATAGTTGTTAGTTTCCTTTAATGCCAAACAAACACATACCAATCGTTGGTTAGAAGGCGATCGCCAAATTCGTCCTCGCTTTCTCCCGTGTCGCTGGCTGTCGTGTCGTTTTCGTCGGTTTCGCTTGCATACGGTTCAAACCGATATGGCTCAATAGCTTCAGTTTCTTCTTCAATTTCGTTTTCGCTACCTGCCTCCACACTACAACCATCCGTTTCAATACATGCGTAATCTGTTGAATCGCTTAAGCCGGCTGAAATCCAAGTCTGAATCCGAGCTAATGTCGCTATAGCTTGCTGTTCTTTCCGCCATGTTTGTTTGTGTTGGCTTCACTATGTGACGTCACAGGAAAATGGACGGGTGGTTAAAATCAGGCACTTTGAAGCTTTTTTTAGGGATATTGCGTGATGGGTAAAATTTTGAAAAAAACTTCGAAAAATATAATAAGCCACTGGGAACTGATTTTTAATGGTTTTAACAATTCTGAAATTGTGATAATGTTCCTCTTTAATGATTATTTGCAAAAAAAATTTTTTTTATCAGTTTGAACATCAAATATGTTGTCTTTGTAGTGCATTCAACTGAATATGAGTTGAAAAGGATTTGCAAATCATTGTATTCCGTTTATATTTACATCTAACAATTACCCAATTCATATGGAAACGGGGTTTGTAATTGTGTTTTTAGGAAAAACAACAAGCTGCAGGCTGCAAATGTCCCCTGGAGCGCGCTTTGCCTGGCCTATTAGCCAGTCAGTCAGCCAGCCATATTTGCAGTAACGCCAACTGAGTCATGCTGTAAAACCCCATCATAGAACAGGTGAAGCTGCAAAGTGCAGTATTAAACGGCGCTACTACAAGTGTCCATAAAACACATCCGTCCCTGAGATGACATCATTGGGGGGAATGGGACGAGGGGACACGAGTGGTAGACCTGTTCTTCCTGTGGCACCGAGGCTTAGATCATGGAGGATGAAGGTTGATGAGCAAAGCGATGAGCTCATCTTAAGCAGCTCCCTCTCCAGAGTGCAACGCTCTCGCCGCTTAAGACGGCTGAGCTCTCGCCGGATTAAAATATTCCATCTCGGGTCGGGCGGCTTTGGGCTTCATAGAAATGTCAGCCAGAATCCTTCCTCGTCTTTATCACCGTGTGCTCTTCCGTCTATACACTTTTAAAGTAATATAAACACATATTGCCTTTTGCATTCACATGGCCACCAACTTTCTCCAAACAAGACAACACAATTGCTCTTAATTTGTTGCTAAATTGATGATAAAAAATACTCAAGTACCAACATGAGCAGATGTATCAAAACTACAGTTTTTATTGCTGTTTACAACGAACCCATCGGGTATTGACAGAGGTGGGTAGAGTAGCCAGAAATTGTACTCAAGTAAGAGTACTGTTACGTTAGAGATTTATTACTCAAGTAAAAGTAATGAGTAGTCACCCAAATATTTACTTGAGTAAAAGTAAAAAGTATGTTGTGAAAAAACTACTCAAGTACTGAGTAACTGATGAGTAACATACACACACATATCATATATATATATATATATATATATATATATATATATATATATATATATATATATATATATATATACATATATACACATACATTGATATATACAGTATATCATTTATATTTATTTATTTTGCCGTTTTTGTTTACATGTTAAAGGTGTTTTAATGAATATACATGCATGTTTAACACATAGATTCCTTTCTTTCATGTTGACAAGAATATAAGTTGGTGTATTACCTGATTCTGATGACTTGCATTGATTGTAATCAGACAGCAGTGCTTAACGTCCACGTTTTCAAATGCAGGAGAAAAAAAGTTCCTCCTTTCTGTCTAATACCACATGAAAGTGGTTGGTTTTTGGTATCTTATTTGTCCAGCTTCCATATTCGTTTTCACACACTTTACAAGAAATACATTGGCGGCAAATTCCGTAGCTTGCTAGCTTGTTTGCGCTGGCTTTCGGAGACTCTTATTTTGAAAGCGCAGGCGCGATGAAGCGGCACTTTTATTGTGAAGACAGGAACTGTGCAGTCAGTCTTTAGGCTTGTGACGGGATGTACGTTTGAAATAAAAAAGTGCCTTTTTTCCTTCACACTTTTGATTGATTGATTGAAACTTGTATTAGTAGATTGCACAGTACAGTACATATTCCGTACAATTGACCACTAAATGGTAACACCCCAATAAGTTTTTCAACTTGTTTAAGTCAGGTCATGTGACCGCCTGGCTCTGTTTGATTGGTCCAACGTCACCAGTGACTGCATCTGATTGGTGGAACGGAGTCAAACGTCACTAGTGACTGCATTTTATTGGTGGAACGGAGTGAAACGTCACCAGTAACGCAGGCACTTTGAAGGTCTGTCTGACAGACCAAAACAAACAAAGCGTGCATTAACAGATCGATAAAAAATAGTAGCGAGTAGCGAGCTGAATGTAGATAAAAGTAGCGGAGTAAAAGTAGCGTTTCTTCTCTATAAATATACTCAAGTAAAAGTAAAAGTAAGTTGCATTAAAACTACTCTTAGAAGTACAATTTATCCCAAAAGTTACTCAAGTAGATGTAACGGAGTAAATGTAGCGCGTTACTACCCACCTCTGGGTATTGATGCCAACTCTGCAGTAGTTTCCTTACGGCTAATACAACATTGGTTCTGTTGTACAATAGACTTGTTAGTAAATGGTCAGAGAGAGATACTGAATGTGTTGCTTTCCACTCTCTCATGCACTTCAGTTCAGTTTCACTTTATTTGGAGCGTGCATACGATACAATGTAATGCATCACAAATTTCCAGTCGTTTCATTACAGCACGTCCGAAAAGGAGTAGGAAGAAGCTGAGCTTATTTAATCCTACCCCTTTTCATACCATAGCAATTGTATCCCATTTCCCTGTTCTCTGTAACAGTGTCAATACTTGGTCCTGGGTGTTTGCTTTTCCGGGATGCAACGGAAAGTTGGCACGGGCGAGACGGGAATGAAGGTACATGATTTATTTATTAACTATAAATACAAAGGAATAAACGAAAAGCGCGCACAAGGGCGGAAGTACAAAACTTGACTATAAACACAAAACTTGCACAATGGCAGAAACTATGAACAATTAAACAAAACTTGCAAACTATGGCTTGAATAAAGAAAACTTACTTGGCATGGACAAAAAAGGAGCAGCGTGAACGATGGACATGAAAAGGAGTTAGAAATGTGTCGAGCATAAATGTGGAGAGGTCGTCAGAAAGACAAACTGAAAAACACTGAACTTAAATACTACAGACATGATTAACGAAAACAGGTGCGTGACTCAAGACGTGAAACAGGTGCGTGATGTGACAGGGGAAAACTAATGGGTTGCTATGGTGACAATCAAGAGTGCACAATGAGTCCAAACGTGGAACAGGTGAAACTAATGGGTAATCATGCAAACAAGACAAGGGAGTGAAAAGCCAGAAACTAAACAAAACATGACTTAAAACAAAACATGATTACACAGACATGACAAACAGAACAGTGAACACATAATAAATAAATAATATACCATAGTAAGTAAACAAATATTAAATACATAAATAATAGGGCTGCAAATCTTTGGGGGTCCCACGATTCGATTGAATATCGATTCTTGGGGTCATGATTCGATTCAAAATCGATTTTTTCAATAATTTACTGACTTTAAAATTGTACTGTTTCGACTTGCACTTTTTTTTGTCTATTTGAAAATGCCAATAAAAAAAGTTGGGGGAAAAAAAAAAAAAAGGGTTGTTTCATGGGAGGCCGGGGGGTGCGGGGGCAGTGGTGTTCGTGTTGGAGGAGTTGTGAATGACTGCAGGGCCACAACATTAGGTGCACCTGCAGACTGCAGGTGTGCCTGATTCGCGACTCCTCCAACACGGGCATTGTTGTTTTTGCACTTTTTGGCTTCTTATTAAATAACTTTTGTAACCTATTTTTATGGGCTTTCCTCTTTGTGATGTTAAGTTCCTGTTATGCGCTGTTATACAATATATGCCTTGAGCTCTTATTTTGAAGGCGCTAAGAGCGGAAGTGATGACACGTTGGAGTGGAGCGGAAGTTTTTGAAAGAAGGTAAATAAAGTGGTCCTCGTGTAAAAAAAAAAAAAAAAAAATTGATTTTTTTTCTAATTCAACGCGATTCTCGATTCAAAAACGATATTTTCCCGATTCAAAAGGATTGTCTATTCATTCAATACATAGGATTTCAGCAGGATCTACCCCAGTCTGCTGACATGCAAGCAGAGTAGTAGATTTTTGTAAAAAGCTTTTATAATTGTAAAGGACAATGTTTTATCAACTGATTGAAATAATGTAAATTTGTTTCAACTATTAAAGGAAGCAAAAATATGACTTATTTTATCTTTGTGAAAATATTGGACACAGTGTGTTGTCAAGCTTATGAGATGTGATGCAAGTGTAAGCCACTGTGACACTATTGTTCTTTTTTATAAATGTCTAATGATAATGTCAATGAGGGATTTTTAATCGCTGCTATGTTGAAATTGTAACTAATATTGATACTGTTGTTGATAATATTCATTTTTGTTTCACTACTTTTGGTTTGTTCTGTGTGGTGTTTGTGTCTCCTCTCAATTGCTCTGTTTATTGCACTTCTGAGTGTTGCTGGGTCGGCTTTGCTTTTGGAATTGGATTGCATTGTTATGGTATTGCTGTGTATTGTTTTGTTGGATTGATTAATCAAAAAAATGATAACAAAAAAAAAAAAATTAAATAAAAAAATAGATTTTTTTAAAATGAGAATCGATTCTGAATCGCACAAAGTGAGAATCGCGATTCGAATTTGAATCGATTTTTTTCCCCACACCCCTAATAAATAATCTTTATCTCCAAAAAGTTCAAGATGTTCATCATAATTATTGTTATGTGTATTTTGGGAACACTTGTAGTTTGAACAGTCTCTTAAACTGAGTCATATCTGTTATGTACGGGGGGGAGGAGACGGCACAGACAGCAGGGATGTAGTTTAAACTCTATTTATTTTTATATATATATATATATATTAGAGATGCGCGGATAGGCAATTATTTCATCCGCAACCGCATCAGAAAGTCGTCAACCATCCGCCATCCACCCGAACTAACATTTGATCAGAACCGCACCCGCCCGTTGTTATATATCTAATATAGACGATGCAAGGCATTAGTGAGGTTATAAAGCTTTTGCCTGTTAAAGAAAGGAGACTGATCCAATGCAGCAGAGACATTCGCGTGCCACGCTGTCACGGCCCAGACGCACACCAGTGCGCAATCATATGGGAGCCGCGCTGAGCGCACCTCCAAGCGCGTCTCGCTGCCGGCGACGGCCGGGAATGGGCCCGACGCTCCAGCGCCATCCATTTTCAGGGCTAGTTGATTCGGCAGGTGGGTTGTTACACACTCCTTAGCGGGTTCCCACTTCCATGGCCACCGTCCTGCTGTCTATATCAACCAGGGTGAGCCCCACCCCGTTCGTGAGCGCACTGCGCGCGGAGTGACCCCTGTTACGCGCCCCCGGCAACAGGGGTGGCGGGCAGGTAAGCTGCGCGGGCGGAGCGCGCGGAGTGACCCCTGTTACGAGCCCCCGGCCACGGGGGTGGCGGGCAGGTAAGCTGCTTACCTGCTGCGCGTGACGCCGGCCGCGGCGAAGGCGGACGAGGCGGGGTGTCGGTGCGGTGGGCGCGGTGGTGACCCTGGACGTGCGTCAGGCCCTTCTCGCGGATCGCCTCAGCTACGGCTCCCGGTGGGGCCCTCTCGGGGGAAGGGGCCTCGGTCCCGGACCCCGGCGAGGCGTCCCTTCTCCGCTCCGTAAAAGTGTCCATCTCTCTTTTTTTTTTTTCTTCTGTTGTGGCATATGCAGCAGGTGCCTGCTCGTTTTTCGTATGTGGGTAACAACATTTAACTATGTATATATATTTCCGAATTGGTTTAACTGCCACCCGCCTGAATCTATTTAAAATCTAATTTTTTTTTATTTCAACCGCCCGACCCGACCCGCGGATAAAATCTTTTTTTTTTTTATTTAATCCGCCCGATCCGCGGATAATCCGCGGTTGTGCCCGCAAACCGCGCATCTCTAATATATATATATATATATATATATATAATAAATGAAAAGTGTATTAATCCAAGAGTGTATGGTGTGCGACTATGTGTAGGAATTAATGAGCGTTACCAGGCGTGTTGAGCGAGAGGTGAGGAAGTCCAGGGGGGTACAAGACAAGCTCGGAGGTCCGTGAGCAGGCAGGTAGTCAGGGCGATAGAGAGGCGTCGAAGGTCCGTGTCCAAGCGGGAGGTCAGGATCCAAGAGGAAACCTACATAAACACGCACGTGGCGGGGTTGAGCCAAATGGAATGCCCTCTGCTTCGCCTACCAGGCGCAGAGAAGGGCAAACGGCCGTAACAAAAGCACATCAAAAGATACCGGTATGCTGGTATTGTCTCAATTATATATATCTTTCTAAAATATACCGGTACTAAGTATAATACCAGTATACCACCCAGCCCAAGACTGACATGAAATTGACCTTACGTATCTTTCTTCAAATAATGTTTTTACAGCTTTTGCTCTATGGCAAGATGCATTCTGATCTTGAAAAATGATCTCATCATCCCCAAACATCCTTTCTATTGATAAAGTAAGGGACGTGTCTAAAATGTCACCGTGAGCTTGTGCATTTATTGAAGATGTAATGACCGCCATCTCCCCAAGTGACATGCAGCCCCATATCATCGACTGTGGATATGTGCACGTTTTCTTCAGGCAGTCGTCTTCATAAATCTCATTGGAACGCCACCAAACAGAAGTTGCAGGCATCATCACTTTGCCCAATGCAGATTCACTATTCATCCCTAAATATGTCTTTCATCTAGTCATCTATAGTCCACCATTGCTTTCGCTTAGCCCAGGGGTCGGCAACCCGCGGCTCTAGAGCCGCATGCGGCTCTTTAGCGCCGCCCTAGTGGCTCTCTGGAGCTTTTTCAAAAATGTATGAAAAATGGAAAAAGTTGAGGGGAAAAAAATATATTTTTTGTTTTAATATGGTTTCTGTAGGAGGACAAACATGACACAAACCTCACTAATTGTTATAAAGCACACTGTTTATATTAAACATGCTTCACTGATTCGAGTATTTGGCGAGCGCCGTTTTGTCCTACTAATTTTGGCAGTCCTTGAACTCACCTTAGTTTGTTTACATGTATATCTTTCTGCGACTTTCTAGGACGTGTTTTATGCCACTTCTTTTTCTGTCTCATGTTGTCCACCAAGCTTTTAACGTTGTGCATGAATGCACAAAGGTGAGTTTTGTTGATGTTATTGACTTGTGTGGAGTGCTAATCAGACATATTTGGTCAGTGCATGACTGCGAGCTAATCGATGCTAACATGCTATTTAGGCTAGCTCCATGAAATATAAAAAACAAGGACCCAGATTTCCCTCGCCCGGACGCGGGTCACCGGGGCCCCCCTCTGGAGCCAGGCCCGGAGGTGGGACACGATGGCGAGCGCCTGGTGGCCGGGCCTGTCCCCATGGGGCCCGGCCGGGCACAGCCCGAAGAGGCAACGTGGGTCCCCCCTCCAATGGGCTCACCACCCATAGCAGGGGTCATAGAGGTCGGGTGCAATGTGAGCTGGGCGGCAGCCGAAGGCAGGGCACTTGGCGGTCCGATCCTCGGCTACAGAAGCTAGCTCTTGGGACGTGGAACGTCACCTCGCTGGGGGTGAAGGAGCCTGAGCTAGTGCGTGAGGTGGAGAAGTTCCGGCTAGATATAGTCGGACTCACTTCGACGCACAGCAAGGGCTCTGGAACCAGTTCTCTCGAGAGGGGTTGGACTCTCTTCCACTCTGGCGTTGCCGGCAGTGAGAGGCGACGCGCTGGGGTGGCAATTCTTGTTGCCCCCCGGCTCAGAGCCTGCATGTTGGAGTTCAACCCGGTGGACGAGAGGGTAGCTTCCCTCCGCCTTCGGGTGGGGGAACGGGTCCTGACTGCGGTTTGCGCTTACGCGCCAAACCGCAGCTCAGAGTACCCACCCTTTTTGGATTCACTCGAGGGAGTACTTGAGAGTGCTCCCCCGGGTGATTCCCTCGTTCTACTGGGGGACTTCAATGCTCATGTTGGCAACGACAGTGAAACCTGGAGAGGCGTGATTGGGAAGAATGGCTGCCCGGATCTGAACCCGAGCGGTGTTTTGTTATTGGACTTTTGTGCCCGTCACAGATTGTCCATAACAAACACCATGTTCAAACATAAGGGTGTCCATATGTGCACTTGGCACCAGGACACCCTAGGCCGCAGTTCCATGATCGACTTTGTAGTTGTGTCATCGGATTTGCGGCCTCATGTTTTGGACACTCGGGTGAAGAGAGGGGCGGAGCTTTCTACCGATCACCACCTGGTGGTGAGTTGGCTGCGATGGTGGGGGAGGATTCCGGACAGACCTGGCAGGCCCAAACGCATTGTGAGGGTTTGCTGGGAACGTCTGGCAGAGTCTCCTGTCAGAGAGAGTTTCAATTCCCACCTCCGGAAGAACTTTGAACATGTCACGAGGGAGGTGCTGGACATTGAGTCCGAATGGACCATGTTCCGCGCCTCTATTGTCGAGGCGGCTGATTGGAGCTGTGGCCGCAACGTAGTTGGTGCTTGTCGTGGCGGTAATCCTAGAACCCGTTGGTGGACACCGGCGGTGAGGGATGTCGTCAAGCTGAAGAAGGAGTCCTATCGGGTTCTTTTGGCTCATAGGACTCCTGAGGCAGCGGACAGGTACCGACAGGCCAAGCGGTGTGCGGCTTCAGCGGTCGCAGAGGCAAAAACTCGGACATGGGAGGAGTTCGGGGAAGCCATGGAAAATGACTTCCGGACGGCTTCGAAGCAATTCTGGACCACCATCCGCCGCCTCAGGAAGGGGAAGCAGTGCACTATCAACGCCGTGTATGGCGAGGATGGTGTTCTGCTGACCTCGACTGCGGATGTTGTGGATCGGTGGAGGGAATACTTCGAAGACCTCCTCAATCCCACCAACACGTCTTCCTCTGAGGAAGCAGTGCCTGGGGAGTCTGTGGTGGGCTCTCCTATTTCTGGGGCTGAGGTTGCTGAGGTAGTTAAAAAGCTCCTCGGTGGCAAGGCCCCAGGGGTAGATGAGATCCGCCCGGAGTTCCTTAAGGCTCTGGATGCTGTGGGGCTGTCTTGGTTGACAAGACTCTGCAGCATCGCGTGGACATCGGGGGCGGTGCCTCTGGATTGGCAGACCGGGGTGGTGGTTCCTCTCTTTAAGAAGTGGAACCGGAGGGTGTGTTCTAACTATCGTGGGATCACACTCCTCAGCCTTCCTGGTAAGGTCTATTAAGGTGTACTGGAGAGGAGGCTACGCCGGATAGTCGAACCTCGGATTCAGGAGGAACAGTGTGGTTTTCGTCCTGGTCGTGGAACTGTGGACCAGCTCTATACTCTCGGCAGGGTCCTTGAGGGTGCATGGGAGTTTGCCCAACCAGTCTACATGTGTTTTGTGGACTTGGAGAAGGCATTCGACCGTGTCCCTCGGGAAGTCCTGTGGGGAGTGCTCAGAGAGTATGGGGTATCGGACTGTCTGATTGTGGCGGTCCGCTCCCTGTATGCTCTGTGCCAGAGCTTGGTCCGCATTGCCGGCAGTAAGTCGGACACGTTTCCAGTGATGGTTGGACTCCGCCAAGGCTGCCCTTTGTCACCGATTCTGTTCATAACTTTTATGGACAGAATTTCTAGGCGCAGTCAAGGCGTTGAGGGGATCTGGTTTGGTGGCTGCAGGATTAGGTCTCTGCTTTTTGCAGATGATGTGGTCCTGATGGCTTCATCCGGCCAAGATCTTCAGCTCTCACTGGATCGGTTCGCAGCCGAGTGTGAAGCGACTGGGATGAGAATCAGCACCTCCAAGTCCGAGTCCATGGTTCTCGCCCGGAAAAGGGTGGAGTGCCATCTCCGGGTTGGGGAGGAGATTTTGCCCCAAGTGGAGGAGTTCAAGTACCTCGGAGTCTTGTTCACGAGTGGGGGAAGAGTGGATCGTGAGATCGACAGGCGGATCGGTGCGGCGTATTCAGTAATGCGGACGCTGTATCGATCCGTTGTGGTGAAGAAGGAGCTGAGCCGGAAGGCAAAGCTCTCAATTTACCGGTCGATCTACCTTCCCATCCTCACCTATGGTCATGAGCTTTGGGTCATGACCGAAAGGACAAGATCACGGGTACAAGCGGCCGAAATGAGTTTCCTCCGCCGAGTGGCGGGGCTCTCCCTTAGAGATAGGGTGAGAAGCTCTGTCATTCGGGGGGAGCTCAAAGTAAAGCCGCTGCTCCTCCACATCGAGAGGAGCCAAATGAGGTGGTTCGGGCATCTGGTCAGGATGCCACCTGAACGCCTCCCTAGGAAGGTGTTTCGGGCACGTCCGACCGGTAGGAGGCCACGGGGAAGACCCAGGACACGCTGGGAAGACTATCTCTCCCGGCTGGCCTGGGAACGCCTCGGGATCCCCCGGGAGGAGCTGGACGAAGTGGCTGGGGAGAGGGAAGTCTGGGCTTCCCTGCTTAAGCTGCTGCCCCCGCGACCCGACCTTGGATAAGCGGAAGAAGATGGATGGATGGATGGATGGATGGATATGTACATATTGCATAATTATGCCTCATTTGTAGCTATATTTGAGCTCATTTAGTTTCCTTTAAGTCATATTAATTCAATTTATATCTCATGACACACTATCTGTATGTAATATGGCTTTTAATTTTTTGCGGCTCCAGACAGATTTGTTTTTGTATTTTTGGTCCAATAAGGCTCTTTCAACATTTTGGGTTGCCGACCCCTGGCTTAGCCCATTGGAATATATATATATATATATATATATATATATATATATATATATATATATATATATATATATATATATACATATATATATATATATATATATATATATATATATATATATAATATATACAGTATGTTTATATATAATTATGTATATATATATATATATATATATACAGTATGTTTATATATAATTATATATATAAATATATATATATATATGTGTATATATATATATGTAGTTTATACAATTTATAAAATGTCCTGAATTATTATTGCCTGCTTCCAATGAATTTAATGTAACTGCGGAATCATACAATCTTGTCTCATAATCTTCGTGCTGTTTTTTGTCATCACTTTCATTATTTGTGTCTGTTATGCCGCCAGCTCTCCTTGTCACGTTTTTTTTAACTTACACAAATGTGACCTCGTAAAAAAAAGGAACTAACTGAAGTAGAATAAATGATTTGCAGTAATCTCAGGGCTGTACTGACGCGGTGTGTTGTCATTGTTTCGTGTGTATTTGACTTCCTGTGTTTGATTTTCCATCTGGTTTGTGTGCTCACCTGTCTCCTTTTGCTGCGCTCATCATGTTTCCTCTGCATCATGTTGTTGCTGTCACATTTTCCCCTGCAACCTCTTTGGATTGTTTACACATGTAGGTACACCTGTGTAATACAAAAAATAATCCCTGCCTTTACAAAGGCGACATTTGGCTGTAGTGTCCAGTGGGTTAGCACATTGGCACCCACTGGATTTTGGGGACGGCGTGGCGAGGTTGGGATAGTGGCTGTGCCAGCAACCTGAGGGATCCTGGTTCAATCCCCACCTTCTACCAACCTCGTCACGTCCGTTGTGTCCTTGAGCAGGACATCCTTCACCCTTGCTCCTGATGGGTCGTGGTTAGGGCCTTGCATGGCAGCTTCTGCCATCAGTGTGTGAATGTGGAAATAGTGTCAAAGCGCTTTGAGTACTTTGAAGGTAGAAAAGTGCTATACAAGTATAACCCATTTACCATTTATTACCATTTATATATTGGCACCTCGGTTTTTCGTATTATTCGATTAAGGTTTTCACCAAAATATTGCCACGATTTTCGTGTAACGTCTTGGTTATCATACGGTCAAATATTGTGCGTAACAAATCCTTACGTGTACTAAAGTATCCCACGCGTTAGTGACTCACCGTATTTTCCGGACCATAGGGCGCACCGGATAATAAGGCGCACTGCTGATGAATTGTCTATTTTTTATCTTTTTTTCATATATAAGGCACACCGGTTTAGGCCGTAAGACTCTTGAACGCATCATAATTATCCCCTCAATTCCCCCCAAAAATGGACTAACTCGCTGGAAATTTCCTTCTTATCTGTACTGTAAATTTCAAATTTGAATGACAATAAAAAGGTAAGTCTATAGGGGCGAATTAAAAGAGTTATATTATTATTTTATTTTTTTTCTACATTAAAACACTTCCTTGTGGTCTACATAACATGTAATGGTGGTTCTTTGGTCAAAATGTTGCATAGATGATGTTTTACACATCATCTTCAAGCCGCTTTCTGACAGTCGCTTCACGATGCACCATTTTGTGGGCGGTCTTATTTACGTGGCTCACCTTCGACAGCGTCTTCTTTGTTGTAGCGGTGTAGCGTGCAAGGACGGGAGTGGAAGAAGTGTCAAAAGATGGAGCTAATTGTTTTAATGACATTCAGACTTTACTTCAATCAATAACGGAGCAGCTTCTTCTCATCCGGAAACAACAAGGCCGGAAATGTGTGCCGTGACAAACCGTCTGACCGGAACTCTCTAATAACTTAAGTTCCTTGGGTGAATAATAAAAGCTCACTGCACCGGTATGTTTTAGCGCTTTCATGGCGAGTTTACTGACAGATATAAGTAAGAACTTTACACTACTTTATATTACAAATGGCAACAGCGGAGGATGAATGTCCCATAACAAGATAGAGAAAAAGAAGAAGCTTATCGACGAAAGTGTCAGCACGGATTACAGAGGCGGACGCGCGCAATTTTTTAGGATTTATGCAGACCCCAAATACAGATCAGCAGGTACCAGAAGGTAAGAAAAGTTGCTTTTGCATAATATTGCGAAACAAACTTATGTTTAATGCGCCGACAATCCATCAAGCGGTGCGGCTTCATAGCTTACCAAAGTCGTACTAAAACATTTTGATAGATTTTTGAGCGCCGTGTGTAACGTTCTATATTTTCAATGGAACATATACAATGTTGGTGTTGTTTACTTCAGTCATATTCAGTGTTGGGTTAGTTACTAAAATCAGTAACTAGTTACAGTTACTAGTTACTTTATTTCAAAAGTAACTCAGTTACTAACTTAGTTACTTACACCAAATTTTTACCTTGAAAATTTTTTTTTACCTTGAAAATCATTTGTTTACCTTGAAAATCATTTTTAACCTTGAAAAAAAAAATGTACCTTGAAAAAAATTTTTTACCTTGAAAATCATTTTTACCTTGAAAAAAAAAATTTACCTTGAACATTTTTTTTTACCTTGGAAATCATTTGTTTACCTTGAAAATCATTTTTAACCTTCAAAAAAAAATTTACCTTGAAAAATTTTTTTTACCTTGAAAATCATTTTTTACCTTGAAAATCATGTTTTAACTTAAAATTTTTTTATTTTTTTTTGTTATTTTTTAAAAGTTTTTTTAAGTTTTTTTTTTTTTGTAAAAAATTTAAAATATTTAAAAAAAAAAATTGTTTTTAATTTTTTTTTTAATTTTTAATAAAAAATTTTTTTTTTTAATTGTTTTAATTTTTTAAAATATTTTTTAAAAAATTTAAATATTTTACAATTTTTTTAACTTTTTTAAAACTTTTTTTTAAACTTTTTTTTAACTTTTTAAAAAAAAATTTACACTAACCCTAACCCTAACCCTAAAAAAAAATTTTAATTGTAAAATTGTTTTAAAAAATTAAAACAGTTTTAAATTGTTTTAAATTGTTTTAAAAAATTCAAAAAAAGTTTAAAAAAAGTTTAAAAATGTTTTACAAATTAAAAAAAAATAATAATAAAAAAAATATAAATAAAAAAATATAAAAAAAATATTTAAAAAATTAAAAACATTTTTAAAAAATTAAAAAAATTTGAAAATCATTTTTTACCTTGAAAGAAAATGTTTACCTTGAAAAAAAAAATTTACCTTGAAAATGTTTTTTTACCTTGAAAATCATTTGTTTACCTTGAAAATCATTTTTAACCTTGAAAAAATTTTTTTACCTTGAAACATTTTTTTTACCTTGAAAATCATGTTTACCTTGAAAATCATTTTTAACCTTGAAAAAAAAAATGTACCTTGAAAATTTTTTTTTACCTTGAAAATCATTTTTTACCTTGAAAAAAATGTTTTACCTTGAAAAAAAAATTTTTCCTTGAAAAAAAATTTTTACCTTGAAAAAAAAATGTTACCTTGAAATTTTTTTTTTACCTTGAAAATCATTTGTTTACCTTGAAAATCATTTTTAACCTTGAAAAAAAAATGTTACCTTGAAAAAAAATGTTTACCTTGAAAATCATGTTTTAACTTAAAACATATAAATATATATTTTTTAAGTTTTTTTAATTTTTGTAAAATTTTTGTAAAATTTTTAATTTTTTTTAAAAAAAATTAAAAAATGTTTACATTTTTTTTTTTAATTTTACTTTAAAAAAATATATATATATTATTATTATTTTTTATTTAATTTTTTAATTTTAATTTTTTTTTTAATTTTTAATTTTTTTTTAAATTTTTAATTTTAAAAAAAAATTTTTTTTTTTTTTTAAATTTTAACTTTTTAAAAATGTAAATATTTTAAAACATTTTTTAACTTTTTTTAACTTTTTTTTAACTTTTTAAAAAAAATTTTACCCTAACCCTAACCCTAATCTTAACCCTAACCCTAATCTTAACCCTAACCTAACCCTAACCTTAACACTAACCCTAACCCTAACCTTAATCTTAACCCTAACCCTAACCCTAACCTTAACACTAACCCTAACCCTAACCCTAAAAAAAAATGTTAATTGTAAAATTGTTTAAAAAAATTAAAACATTTTTAAATTGTTTTAAATTGTTTTAAAAAATTAAATAAAAGTTTTAAAAAAGTTTTTAAAAAGTTTTAAAAAAGTTTACAAATTAAAAAAAATTAAAAAAAATGTAAAAACATTTTTTTTAAATTAAAAAAATTTGAAAATCATTTTTTACCCTGAAAAAAAATGTTTACCTTGAAAAAAATTGTTTACCTTGAAAATCATTTGTTTACCTTGAAAATCATTTTTAACCTTAAAAAAAAAAATTACCTTGAAATTTTTTTTTAATTTTTAAAGTTTTTTTAAGTTTTTTAAAGTTTTTTTTAATTTTTGTAAAAAAAAAAAATTTTACATTTAAATTTTCTTTTATTTTTATTGATTAATTTAAAAAAAAATTTTTTTGTTTGTTTTAAAAAAAAATTTAAAAAAATTATAATTTTTTTTTTAATTTTAAATTAAAAAAAAAAAAAAAATATTTTAATATTTTTTAAATATTTAAAAAAAAATTTAACTTTTTTTTTAGCTTTTTTAAAACTTTTTTTTTAAATTTTTTAAAACTTTTTTTAAAGAAATTTACCCTAACCCTAACCCTAATCTTAACCCTAACCCTAACCCTAATCTTAACCCTAACCCTAACACTAACCTTAACACTAACCCTAACCCTAACCCTAATCTTAACCTTAACACTAACCCTAACCCTATCCCTAACCCTAAAAAAAAATGTTAATTGTAAAATTGTTTGAAAAAATTAAAACATTTTAAATTGTTTTAAATTGTTTTAAATTGTTTAAAAAAATTAAATTTCTTTTTAAAAAAGTTGTAAAAAAATTTACAAATTAAAAAAAATTACGAAAAATTCAAAAAAATTTAAAAATTTAAAAAATTAAAAAAATTTAAAAATTTTTTTTACCCTAACCCTAATCTTAACCCTAACCTAACCCTAACCTTAACACTAACCCTAACCCTAACCCTAACCTTAATCTTAACCCTAACCCTAACCCTAACCTTAACACTAACCCTAACCCTAACCCTAAAAAAAAAATTAATTGTAAAATTGTTTAAAAAAATTAAAACATTTTTAAATTGTTTTAAATTGTTTTAAAAAATTAAATAAAAGTTTTAAAAAAGTTTTTAAAAAGTTTTAAAAAAGTTTTTAAAAAGTTTTTTAAAAGTTTACAAATTAAAAAAAATAAAAAAAATTTAAAAACATTTTTTTTAAATTAAAAAAATTTGAAAATCATTTTTTACCCTGAAAAAAAATGTTTACCTTGAAAAAAAAATTTTACCTTGAAAATTTTTTTTACCTTGAAAATCATTTGTTTACCTTGAAAATCATTTTTAACCTTAAAAAAAAAAAATTTACCTTGAATTTTTTTTTAATTTTTAAAGTTTTTTTAAGTTTTTTAAAGTTTTTTTAAATTTTTGTAAATTAGAAAAAAAAAAATGTACATTTAAATTTTCTTTTATTTTTATTGATTAATTTAAAAAAAAATTTTTGTTTGTTTTAAAAAAAAAATTAAAAATTTAAAAAAATTATAATTTTTTATTTTATTTTAAATTTAAAAAAAAAAAAAAATTATTTTAATATTTTTTAAATATTTAAAAAAAAAATTAACTTTTTTTTTAGTTTTTTAAAAACTTTTTTTAAAACTTTTTTTAAACTTTTTTTAAAGAAATTTACCCTAACCCTAACCCTAATCTTAACCCTAACCCTAACCCTAACCTTAACACTAACCCTAACCCTAATCTTAACCCTAACCCTAACCTTAACACTAACCCTAACCCTATCCCTAACCCTAAAAAAAAATGTTAATTGTAAAATTGTTTGAAAAAATTAAAACATTTTAAATTGTTTTAAATTGTTTAAAAAAATTAAATTTCTTTTTAAAAAAGTTTAAAAAAAATTTACAAATTAAAAAAAATTACGAAAAATTCAAAAAAAATTTAAAAAATTTAAAAAATTTAAAAAATTTAAAAAATTTAAAAAATTTAAAAAATTTAAAAAATTTAAAAACATTTTTTAAAAATTTAAAAACATTTTTAAAAAATTTGAAAATCATTTTTTACCTTGAAAAAATAAATTGTACCTTGAAAATAAAAATGTACCTTGAAATTGTACATTTAAATTTATTTTTATTTTTATTGTTTAATTTAAAAAAAAAATTTTTTTTTGTTTGTTTTAAATATTTAAAAAAATTATAATTTTTTTTTTAATTTTAAATTTTAAAAAAAATAAAAAATATATATTTTAATATTTTTTAAATATTAAAAAAAAAAAATATATTAAAAAAAAAATTAAATATTTTTTAAAAAATGTAACTTTTTTTTTAGCTTTTTTTAAAAACTTTAAAAAAAATTTTTTTTTAACTTTTTTTAAAGAAATTTACCCTAACCCTAACCCTAATCTTAACCTTAACCCTAACCCTAATCTTAACCCTAACCCTAACCCTAACCTTAACACTAACCCTAACCCTAACCCTAATCTTAACCCCAACTCTAACCTTAACACTAACCCTATCCCTAACCCTAAAAAAAAATGTTAATTGTAAAATTGTTTAAAAAAATTAAAACATTTTAAATTGTTTTAAATTGTTTTAAAAAATTAAATTTCTTTTTAAAAAAGTTTACTTTTTTTTTTACAAATTACAAAAAATTACAAAAAATTAAAAAAATTAAAAAAATTAAAAAAATTAAAAAAATTAAAAAAATTAAAAAAATTAAAAAAATTAAAAAAAATTTAAACATTTTTTTAAAATTTAAAAAAATTTGAAAATCATTTTTTACCTTGAAAAAATAAATTTTACCTTGAAAAAAAAAATGTACCTTGAAATTTTTTTTTACCTTGAAAATCATTTGTTTACCTTGAAAATCATTTTTAACCTTGAAAAAAAAATGTAACCTTGAAAATCATTTTTAACCTTGAAAAAAAAAATGTACCTTGTAAATTTTTTTTTACCTTGAAAATCATTTTTTACCTTGAAAAAAATGTTTTACCTTGAAAAAAAATTATTTCCTTGAAAAAAATTTTTTACCTTGAAAAAAAAATGTTACCTTGAAATGTTTTTTTTACCTTGAAAATCATTTGTGTACCTTGAAAATCATTTTTAACCTTGAAAAAAAAATGTTACCTTGAAAAAAAATGTTTACCTTGAAAATCATGTTTTAACTTAAAACATATATATATATATTTTTTAAGTTTTTTTAATTTTTGTAAAATTTTTGTAAAATTTTTAATTTTTTTTAAAAAAATTTTAATTTTTTTTTAAATTTTTAAAAAAAAATTTTACTTTAAAAAAAATTATTATTATTTTTTATTTAATTTTTTAATTGTAATTTTTTTTTTAATTTTTAATTTTTTTTTTAAATTTTAATTTTAACTTTTTAAAAATGTAAATATTTTAAAACATTTTTTTACTTTTTTTAACTTTTTTTTAACTTTTTAAATTTTTTTTTACCCTAATCTTAACCCTACCCTAACCCTAACCCTAATCTTAACCCTAACCTAACCCTAACCTTAACACTAACCCTAACCCTAACCCTAACCTTAACACTAACCCTAACCCTAACCCTAAAAAAAAATGTTAATTGTAAAATTGTTTAAAAAAATTAAAACATTTTTAAATTGTTTTAAATTGTTTTAAAAAATTAAATAAAAGTTTTAAAAAAGTTTTTAAAAAGTTTTAAAAAAGTTTACAAATTAAAAAAAATTTAAAAAAATTAAAAAAATGTAAAAACATTTTTTTAAAATTAAAAAAATTTGAAAATCATTTTTTACCCTGAAAAAAAATGTTTACCTTGAAAATCATTTGTTTACCTTGAAAATCATTTTCAACCTTAAAAAAAAAAAATTACCTTGAAATTTTTTTTTAATTTTTAAAGTTTTTTTAAGTTTTTTAAAGTTTTTTTTAATTTTTGTAAAAAAAAAAAATTTTACATTTAAATTTTCTTTTATTTTTATTGATTAATTTAAAAAAAAATTTTTTTTGTTTGTTTTAAAAAAAAAAAAAAAAATTTTTAAATTATAATTTATTTATTTATTTTAAATTTAAAAAAAAAAATTATTTTAATATTTTTTAAATATTTAAAAAAAAATTAACTTTTTTTTTAGCTTTTTTAAAACTTTTTTTTTTAATTTTTTAAAACTTTTTTTAAAGAAATTTACCCTAACCCTAACCCTAATCTTAACCCTAACCCTAACCCTAATCTTAACCCTAACCCTAACCCTAACCTTAACACTAACCCTAACCCTAATCTTAACCCTAACCCTAACCTTAACACTAACCCTAACCCTATCCCTAACCCTAAAAAAAAATGTTAATTGTAAAATTGTTTGAAAAAATTAAAACATTTTAAATTGTTTTAAATTGTTTTAAATTGTTTTAAATTGTTTTAAATTGTTTAAAAAAATTAAATTTCTTTTTAAAAAAGTTTAAAAAAAATTTACAAATTAAAAAAAATTACAAAAAATTACGAAAAATTCAAAAAAATTTAATTTTTTTTTTACCCTAACCCTAATCTTAACCCTAACCTAACCCTAACCTTAACACTAACCCTAACCCTAACCCTAACCTTAATCTTAACCCTAACCCTAACCCTAACCTTAACACTAACCCTAACCCTAAAAAAAAATGTTAATTGTAAAATTGTTTAAAAAAATTAAAACATTTTTAAATTGTTTTAAATTGTTTTAAATTGTTTTAAAAAATTAAATAAAAGTTTTTAAAAAGTTTTAAAAAAGTTTACAAATTAAAAATTTTTTAAAAAAATAAAAAAAATTTAAAAACATTTTTTTTAAATTAAAAAAATTTGAAAATCATTTTTTACCCTGAAAAAAAATGTTTACCTTGAAAAAAAAATTTTACCTTGAAAAATTTTTTTACCTTGAAAATCATTTGTTTACCTTGAAAATCATTTTTAACCTTAAAAAAAAAAAAATTACCTTGAATTTTTTTTTAATTTTTAAAGTTTTTTTAAGTTTTTTAAAGTTTTTTTTGATTTTTGTAAATTAGAAAAAAAAAAATTTACATTTAAATTTTCTTTTATTTTTATTGATCAATTTAAAAAAAAAATTTTTTGTTTGTTTTAAAAAAAATTTTAAAAATTAAAAAAAATTATAATTTTTTATTTTATTTTAAATTTAAAAAAAAATAAAAAATTATTTTAATATTTTTTAAATATTTAAAAAAAAAATTAAATTTTTTTTTAGTTTTTTTAAAACTTTTTTTTAAACTTTTTTTAAACTTTTTTTAAACTTTTTTTAAAGAAATTTACCCTAACCCTAACCCTAATCTTAACCCTAACCCTTACCCTAATCTTAACCCTAACCCTAACCCTAACCTTAACACTAACCCTAACCCTAATCTTAACCCTAACCCTAACCTTAACACTAACCCTAACCCTATCCCTAACCCTAAAAAAAAATGTTAATTGTAAAATTGTTCGAAAAAATTAAAACATTTTAAATTGTTTTAAATTGTTTTAAAAAATTAAATTTCTTTTTAAAAAAGTTTAAAAAAAATTTACAATTTAAAAAAAATTACAAAAAATTACAAAAAATTACGAAAAATTCAAAAAAATTTAAAAAATTTAAAAATTTAAAAAATTTAAAAAAATTTAAAAATTTTAAAAATTTAAAATCATTTTAAAAAAATTTAAAAACATTTTTAAAAAATTTGAAAATCATTTTTTACCTTGAAAAAATAAATTGTACCTTGAAATTTTACATTTAAATTTATTTTTATTTTTATTGTTTAATTTAAAAAAAAAATTTTTTTGTTTGTTTTAAATATTTTAAAAAATTATAATTTTTTTTTAAATTTTAAATTAAAAAAATATTTTATAAATATTTATATTTAAAAAAAAAAAAAATTAAAAAAAAAATTAAATATTTTTTAAAAAATTTAACTTTTTTTTTAAACTTTAAAAAAAAAAATTTTTAAACTTTTTTTAAAGAAATTTACCCTAACCCTAACCCTAATCTCAACCTTAACCCTAACCCTAATCTTAACCCTAACCCTAACCCTAACCTTAACACTAACCCTAACCCTAACCCTAATCTTAACCCCAACTCTAACCTTAACACTAACCCTATCCCTAACCCTAAAAAAAAATGTTAATTGTAAAATTGTTTAAAAAAATTAAAACATTTTAAATTGTTTTAAAAAATTAAATTTCTTTTTAAAAAAGTTTACTTTTTTTTTTACAAATTACAAAAAAATTACAAAAAATTAAAAAAATTAAAAAAATTAAAAAAATTAAAAAAAATTAAAAAAATTAAAAAAAAAAAAAATTTAAACATTTTTTTTAAATTTTAAAAAATTTGAAAATCATTTTTTACCTTGAAAAAATAAATTTTACCTTGAAAAAAAAAATGTACCTTGAAATTTTTTTTTACCTTGAAAATCATTTGTTTACCTTGAAAATCATTTTTAACCTTGAAAAAAAATTTATTTTTATTTTTTTTAAAGCTCCCATTAATGCCCTTTTAGCCTTCATTTCAGTACTGTTATTGCACTGGAGAATAATACAATGTGTTGATCAACTTGACATGCATTTGCATCACTGAACTCTGCTAAGCAATGTGCTCTACATACAACACACAAAGACAAAGATATGTTTCAAAGGGCCAATTTATTTTGGGCCAGAACAAATTGACAAAACTATTTTAAATAGCTGCAACATAACATGCATAAGTAAAGAAACGCATAATAACAACATAGCTGTAAACCTGGCTTCACCCAGGGAAGGCACACATGACATGATTACATGTCATGTCACTATATACAGCACACATTCTGCTATACACACGCCTACCAGGCGTTTTTCTCTCTCAAGGAATTGTGAAATAAAATCATGTCTTCAGTGAAGCCCAGAACACTCTACGCATTTCCCCAGTTTTAGTTTAGAGAAAAGGAAAGATTGGCCTGGCCCACGTTTTATATATATATATATATATATATATATATATATATATATATATATATATATATATATATATATATATATATATATATATATATAAATAACCGTTTCTTTAAGTGGATCATATTAGTACTTTTTGACTTATATGCTTCATCCATTCCGTAATTTAATTCCACATACTAATATACTAAAGGTTTTAAGTGTTGTATGTGCATACAAATATTTGAAGTTGCATTTCCTCTCAGGTTATATTCCTATATTGTGTTTGTACATTCTTAGGTAGCAGGTTATAGTTTGCTTTGTGCATCATTCTAACTGTTAGCAAATGCACCAAATCATTGTTTTCAATTCCACTGTTTGACACAGTATTTATCTGCAAGCTGTCATTATGAGGAACGGGCGCCGGTGCCACAAATAATGGATTCTTTCTGCAGACGCACCTTTTGTCCAGGAAAAAGACAAAGACTCCATTCTAATGCACTTCAGGACATCTCTGAAGGCTGTGCTGCTTTTTGAGGGACTGATAAAATGGTGCTTATCACCAGCAAACTGAGAGGGACAAAACAATGTGCACGCGTGCCAAAGCAGTAAAAACACATGTGTAGTACAAAAATACATGTATAGTACGAAAACACATGTACAGTACAAAAACATGTGTAGTACAAAAACACATGTACAGTACAAAAACATGTGTAGTACCAAAACACATGTGTAGTACAAAAAAACACATGTACAGTACAAAAACACATGTGTAATACCAAAACACATGTGTAGTACCAAAACATGTGTAGTACAAAAACACATGTACAGTACAAAAACACATGTGTAATACCAAAACACATGTGTAGTACCAAAACATGTGTAGTACAAAAACACATGTACAGTACAAAAAACACATGTACATTAAAAAAACACATGTGTAGTACCAAAACATGTGTAGTACAAAAACACATGTACAGTACAAAAAAACACATGTACATTAAAAAAACACATGTAGTACAAAAACACATGTACAGTACAAAAACACATATGTAGTACAAAAACACGTGTAGTACCAAAACACATGTGTAGTACAAAAAACACATGTACAGTACAAAAACACATGTGTAATACCAAAACACATGTGTAGTACAAAAACACATGTACAGTACAAAAACACATGTAGAACCAAAACACATGTGTAGTACAAAAAACACAGTACAGTACAAAAACACATGCGTAGTACCAAAACCTGTGTAGTACAAAAAACACATGTACAGTACAAAAACACATGCGTAATACCAAAACACATGTGTAGTACAAAAACACATGTACAGTACAAAAAACACATGTACATTAAAAAAACACATGTGTAGTACCAAAACATGTGTAGTACAAAAACACATGTACAGTACAAAAAAACACATGTACATTAAAAAAACACATGTAGTACAAAAACACATGTACAGTACAAAAACACATATGTAGTACAAAAACACGTGTAGTACCAAAACACATGTGTAGTACAAAAAACACATGTACAGTACAAAAACACATGTGTAATACCAAAACACATGTGTAGTACAAAAACACATGTACAGTACAAAAACACATGTAGAACCAAAACACATGTGTAGTACAAAAAACACAGTACAGTACAAAAACACATGCGTAGTACCAAAACCTGTGTAGTACAAAAAACACATGTACAGTACAAAAACACATGCGTAGTACCAAAACACATGTGTAGTACAAAAACACATGTACAGTACAAAAATACATGTACAGTACAAAAACATGTGTGGTACACAAACACATGTACAGTACAAAAACACATGTACATTAAAAAACACATATGTAGTACCAAAACACATGTGTAGTACAAAAACACATGTACAGTACAAAAATACATGTACAGTACAAAAACATGTGTGGTACACAAACACATGTACAGTACAAAAACACATGTACATTAAAAAACATATGTAGTACCAAAACACATGTGTAGTACAAAAACACATGTGTAGTACAAACACACTTGTGTAGTACAAACACACATGTACAGTACAAACACACATTTAGTACAAGAACATGCGTAGTACAAACACACATTTAGTACAAGAACACATGTACAGTACAAACACACATTTAGTACAAGAACATGCGTAGTACAAACACACATTTAGTACAAGAACACATGTACAGTACAAAAACACATGTGTAGTACAAACACACATGTACAGTACAAACACATTTAATACAAGAACACATGTACAGTACAAACACACATTTAGTACAAGAACACATGTACAGTACAAGAACACATGTGCAGTACAAAAACACATGTACAGTACAAACACATGTAAAGTACAAAAACACATGTAAAGTACAAAAACACATGTAGTACAAACACACATGTGCAGTACAAACACACATGTGCAGTACAAACACACACGTGCAGTACAAGAACACATGTACAGTACAAAAACACATGTAAAGTACAAAAACACATGTAGTACAAACACATGTAAAGTACAAAAACACATGTAAAGTACAAAAACACATGTAGTACAAACACATGTAAAGTACAAAAACACATGTAAAGTACAAAAACATACATGTAGTAAAAACACATGTACAGTACAAAAACATGTGTAGCACAAACACACATGTACAGTACAAAAACACATGTACCGTACAAGAATACATGTAAAGTATAAAAACACATGTAGTACAAACACACATGTGTTTGTACTACATTGCGTTTGTACAAAAAGTGTTAATACTGTAAGTATTGTACTTATAACGCACCAAATTGTTGAATGTATTGTGCGGAGTTTCGTAAACAAATTTAGAGATCTTGAAATCGCCATGTAGGATCGCTAATGCTAATCAGTATGTGTATTGGCATCAAGCTAGCACATTTTTGGAGAAGTGGAGACTTATTTTACTTACGTTGGAGCGTTTTTTTTTAGTCAATTTCTCTGTTGGCATTGGGAATTGCAACATTACCTAGAGGTAGTTTGGCTGTGTCGGCTCTCAGTGCTGCTGATGTGAGTCACGCGCAACCCCAGTTACCGTAACATGGAGCCGTTGGCTTTTGAATGAATCAGTGTCCCGGTAGGACCGACGGAATTCGGTCAATGCCAAAAAAAGTAGCGGATTCCGTACCCATCCCCGAGGCACGCCCTGTTTATGCCTAAAAAGGCTTTGCTACTAAAATACAGCCTATTCGTCAGTCAGCTACGGACGTGAGAGTCGTTGGTTTATCCGTTTTGTTTGCCATCCATCCATCCATCCATCCATCCATCCATCCATCCATCCATCTTCTTCCGCTTATCCGAGGTCAGCCTAAGCAGGGAAGCCCAGACTTTCCTCTCCCCAGCCACTTCGCCCAGCTCTTCCCGGGGGATCCCGAGGCGTTCCCAGGCCAGCCGGGAGACATAGTCTTCCCAACGTGTCCTGGGTCTTCCCCGTGGCCTCTTACCGGTCGGACGTGCCCTAAACACCTCCCTAGGGAGGCGTTCGGGTGGCATCCTGACCAGATGCCTGAACCACCTCATCTGGCTCCTCTCCATGTGGAGGAGCGGCTTTACTTTGAGCTCCTCCCGGATGGCAGAACTTCTCACCCTATCTCTAAGGGAGAGCCCCGCCACCCGGCGGAGGAAACTCATTTCGGACGCGATATTGTCCTTTCGGTCATAACCCAAAGCTCATGACCATAGGTGAGGATGGGAACGTAGATCGACCGGTAAATTGAGAGCTTTGCCTTCCGGCTCAGCTCCTTCTTCACGACGAAGGATCGATACAGCGTCCGCATTACTGAAGACGCCGCACCAATCCACCTGTCGATCTCACGATCCACTCTTCCCTCACTCGTGAACAAGACTTTGAGGTACTTGAACTCCTTCACTTGGGGCAGGGTCTCCTCCCCAACCCGGAAATGGCACTCCACCCTTTTCCGGGGCGAGAACCATGGACTCGGACTTGGAGGTGCTGATTCCCATCCCAGTCGCTTCACACTCGGCTGCAAACCGATCCGGTGAGAGCTGAAGATCCTGGCCAGATGAAGCCATCAAAAAGCAGAGACCTAATCCTGCAGCCACCAAACCGGATCCCCTCAACGCCTTGACTGCGCCTAGAAATTCTGTCCATAAAAGTTCTGAACAGAATCGGTGACAAAGGGCAGCCTTGGCGGAGTCCAACCCTCACTGGAAACGTGTCCGACTTACTGCCGGCAATGCGGACCAAGCTCTGACACTGATCATACAGGGAGCGGACCGCCACAATCAGACAGTCCGATACCCCATACTCTCTGAGCATTCCCCACAGGACTTCCCGAGGGACACGGTCGAATGCCTTCTCCAAGTCCACAAGGCACATGTAGACTGGTTGGGCAAACTCCCATGCACCCTCAAGGACCCTGCGGAGAGTATAGAGCTGGTCCACAGTTCCACGACCAGGACGACCGTTTTGTTTGGCTTAAGCAAATAGGCTAATAGGTGAGATGCTACAGTTAAAATGCGACTGTTAGCACTTTAGCTCACATAGTTATGCTAGCATTGCTAATGTCCTCCTGTCTCCTTAATGTTACGTTGTCACAAGTGCAGAGTAGAGATGCGCGGATAGGCAATTATTTCATCCGCAACCGCATGACAAAAGTCGTCAACCATCCGCATCCACCCGAATTAACATTTAATCAACACCGCACCCGCCCGTTGTTATATATCTAATATAGACGATGCAAGGCATTAGTGAGGTTATAAAGCTTTTGCCTGTTAAAGAAAGGAGACTGATCCAATGCAGCAATCATCTGGGAGCCGCGCTGAGCGCACCTCCAAGCGCGTGGAGGTGCGATGTCGCCCGAGGCTTCAGCGCGCACCGCGACACCGGCGACGGCCGGGTATGGGCCCGACGCTCCAGCGCCATCCATTTTCAGGGCTAGTTGATTCGGCAGGTGGGTTGTTACACACTCCTTAGCGGGCTCCGACTTCCATGGCCACCGTCCTGCTGTCTATATCAACCAACACCTTTTCTGGGGTCTGATGAGCGTCGGCATCGGGCGCTTTAACCCGGCGTTCGGTTCATCCCGCAGCGCCAGTTCTGCTTGCCCCACCCCTTTCGTGAGCGCACTGCGCGCGGAGTGACCCCTGTTACGAGCCCCCGGCAACGGGGGTGGCGGGCAGGTAAGCTGCGCGGGCGGAGCGCGCGGAGTGACCCCTGTTACGAGCCCCCGGCCACGGGGGTGGCGGGCAGGTAAGCTGCTTACCTGCTGCGCGTGACGCCGGCCGCGGCGAAGGCGGACGAGGCGGGGTGTCGGTGCGGTGGGCGCGGTGGTGACCCTGGACGTGCGTCGGGCCCTTCTCGCGGATCACCTCAGCTACGGCTCCCGGTGGGGCCCTCTCGGGGGAAGGGGCCTCGGTCCCGGACCCCGGCGAGGCGTCCCTTCTCCGCTCCGTAAAAGTGTCCATCTCTTTTTTTTTTCTTCTTCTTCTGTTGTGGCATATGCTGCAGGTGCCTGCTCGTTTTTCGTATGTGGGTAACAACATTTAACTATGTATATATATTTCCGAATTGGTTTAACTGCCACCCGCCTGAATCTATTTAAAATCTAATTTTTTTTTATTTCAACCGCCCGACCCGACCCGCGGATAAAATCTAATTTTTTTTTATTTCAACCGCTCGAACCGCGGATAATCCGCGGATAATCCGCGGACTCCGCGGTTGTGTCCGCAAACCGCGCATCTCTAGTGCAGAGTGTATTTTTTTTAAAGTTGATCAATTGCTCCAATTTAGTGTTTTGGAGACTGTGTCTGTAGCTGATGAGGTGTCAAGCGTCATTTTTTTTTTACAATTTGATGAAATTGCTAGTTGATGGTTTGTTGTGCACTGAACACGTCAACACGCCCCGACTGGGAGTAATACCGCCGCAAATGTCAACGCGCCGTATTCTATCTTGCACTGACCCCTGGCTCTGTCAACACTCAATTGGGGTTCGTGCCGTTAATAAAAAAAGACACCTGAAGAGATCATTAGGAGTGACTGGCGGTGCTGCTCACTAAGCACAAATCCATGTCTGTTAGCAGAAATGTGATCGATGGATTTCGCAGACATCAGCATTGATGAATTCTTTGGTTAGGACAGTGGCTAACACACACACACACACACACACACACACACTGGTTATCAATTGGAATGGGGAGCAAGTTTTTGATCATGACTTGTGGGGACCACCCTTTCTACAGGTTGTGGAGGCATATAAAAAAAAATGGTGTAAAATGTCCACTGCCCAGTTAGCTCATACACGTCTTTAAATCTCTGGATTGATGAAGTCATGTGTGTCAAGACTTGGACTATGGCGTGGTTTGTTCTCCCGTGGTGCAAATGAACATTTGGACCAGACATGGCGTGAAGGTGAAGACATTATTTATTTTACACTAACAAAGGAACAAAAAGCGCGCTCAAGGCGGAAGTACAAACTTGACTAAAAGACTTGCACGTGGGCAAAAAACTATGGACATGAACAAAAGTCGCTAACTGTGGCATGAATAGAAAAAACTTACTTGGACATGGCATGAAGTGCGCAGAGGTAAACGGAGTGAGAAGCAGAAAGTCAGGGGTATGATGTCGCCAGGGAGACTTCCTGGCAGCAATGGGTTTGAATAATAGTGACATGATTAAAGACAGGTGCGTGAGTCGTGAGCAGAGGTGGGTAGAGTAGCCAGAAATTGTACTCAAGTAAGAGTACTGTTACTTTAGAGATTTATTACTCAAGTAAAAGTAAGGAGTAGTCACCCAAATATTTACTTGAGTAAAAGTAAAAAGTATGTTGTGAAAAAACTACTCAAGTACTGAGTAACTGATGAGTAACATACACACACATATCATATATATATATATATATATATATATATATATATATATATACATACACACATATATATATACACACACACACATATATATATATATACATACACACATATATATATATATACACACATATATATATATACACACATTTATATATATATACATATATATATACACACATATATATATATATACATATATATATATATATACACATATATATATATACAGTATATAATTTATTTATTTTGCCGTTTTTGTTTACATGTTAAAGGTGTTTTAATGAATATACATGCATGTTTAACATATATAGATTCCTTTCTTTCATGAAGACAAGAATATAAGTTGGTGTATTACCTGATTCTGATGACTTGCATTGATTGTAATCAGACAGTAGTGCTGATAGCGTCCACGTTTTCAAATGGAGGAGAAAAAAAGTTCCTCCTTGCTGTCTAATACCACATGAAAGTGGTTGGTTTTTGGCATCTTATTTGTCCAGCTTCCATATTCGTTTTTATACACTTTACAAGAAATACATTGGCGGCAAACTCCGTAGCTTGCTAGCTTGTTTGCGCTGGCTTTCGGAGACTCTTGTTTTGAAAGCGCAGGCGTGATGGAGCGGCACTTTTATTGTGAAGACAGGAACTGTGCAGTCAGTCTTTAGGCTTTTGACGGGATATACGGTTGAAATAAAAAAGTGTCTTTTTTCCTTCACACTTTTGATTGATTGATTGAAACTTGTATTAGTAGGTTGCACAGTACAGTACATATTCCGTACAATTGACCACTAAATGGTAACACCCCAATAAGTTTTTCAACTTGTTTAAGTCAGGTCATGTGACCGCCTGGCTCTGTTTGATTGGTCCAACGTCCCCAGTGACTGCATCTAATTGGTGGAACGGAGTGAACGTCACCAGTGACTGTATTTGTTGAAACGCAGGCACTATGACAGACCAAAACAAACAAAGCGTGCATTAACAGATCGATTAAAATTAGTAGCGAGCTGAATGTAGATAAAAGTAGTGGAGTAAAAGTAGCGGAGTAAAAGTAGCGTTTCTTCTCTATAAATATACTCAAGTAAAAGTAAAAGTATGTTGCATTAAAACTACTCTTGGAAGTACAATTTATCCCAAAAGTTACTCAAGTAGATGTAACGGAGTAAATGTAGCACGTTACTACCCACCTCTGGTCGTGAGGGCAGGTGAAAACTAATGGGTTGCTATGGTGACAAACAAGAGTGCACAATGAGTCCAAACGTGGAACAGGTGAAACTAATGGGTAACCGTGGAAACAAGACAAGGGAGTGAAAAGCCAGAAACTAAAGAGTCCAATAACTAAACAAAACAAAGCATGATTACACAGACATGACAATGTGCTGATCATTCTTACTGGGGACCCTGGGGAAAAAGAGTTCATATGGTTCATGGGGACCACATTTACAAACCTCGTTTCCATATAAGTTGGGAAATTGTGTTAGATGTAAATATAAACGGAATACAATGATTTGCAAATCCTTTTCAACCCATATTCAGTTGAATGCACTACAAAGACAACATATTTGATGTTCAAACTCATAAACTTAATTTTTTTTTTTGCAAATAATAATTAACTTCGAATTTCATGGCTGCAACACGTGCCAAAGTAGTTGGGAAAGGGCATGTTCACCACTGTGTTGCATCACCTTTTCTTTTTAACAACACTCAATAAACGATTGGGAACTGAGGAAACTAATTGTTGAAGCTTTGAAAGTGGAATTCTTTCCCATTCTTGTTTTATGTAGAGCTTCAGTCGTTCAACAGTCCGCTGTCGTATTTTACGCTTCATAATGCGCCACACATTTTCGATGGGAGACAGGTCTGGACTGCAGGCGGGACAGGAAAGTACCCGCACTCTTTTTTTTTACAAGCCACGCTGTTATAACACGTGCTGAATGTGGCTTGAAATAAGCAGGCGCTTAGATGGCAGCATATGTTGTTCCAAAACCTGTATGTACCTTTCAGCATTAATGGCGCCTTCACAGACGTGTAAGTTACCCATGTCTTGGGCACTAATACACCCCCATACCATCACACATGCTGGCTTTTCAACTTTGCGTCGATAACAGTCTGGATGGTTCGCTTCCCCTTTGGTCCGGATGACACGATGTCGAATATTTCCAAAAACAATTTGAAATGTGGACTCGTCAGACCACAGAACACTTTTCCACTTTGCATGAGTCCATCTTAGATGATCTCGGGCCCAGAGAAGCCGGCGGCGTTTCTGGGTGTTGTTGATAAACGGCTTTGGCTTTGCATAGTAGAGCTTTAACTTGCACTTACAGATGTAGCGACCAACTGTATTTAGTGACAGTGGTTTTCTGAAGTGTTCCTGAGCCCATGTGGTGATATCCTTTAGAGATTGATGTCGGTTTTTGATACAGTGCCGTCTGAGGGATCGAAGGTCACGGTCATTCAATGTTGGTTTCCGGCCATGCCGCTTACGTGGAGTGATTTCTCCAGATTCTCTGAACCTTTTGATGATATTATGGAGCGTAGATGTTGAAATCCCTAAATTTCTTGCAATTGCACTTTGAGAAACGTTGTTCTTAAACTGTTTGACTATTTGCTCACGCAGTTGTGGACAAAGGGGTGTACCTCGCCCCATCCTTTCTTGTGAAAGACGGAGCATTTTTTGGGAAGCTGTTTCTATACCCAATCATGGCACCCACCTGTTCCCAATTAGCCTGCACACCTGTGGGATGTTCCAAATAAGTGTTTGATGAGCATTCCTCAACTTTATCAGTATTTATTGCCACCTTTCCCAACTTCTTTGTCACGTGTTGCTGGCATCAAATTCTAAAGTTAATGATTATTTGCAACAAAAAAAAAATGTTTATGAGTTTGAACATCAAATATGTTGTCTTTGTAGCATATTCAACTTGTCACACCGCGATCACGGGTCCTTCCTCTTGTGTCACCAGTCTGACGTCATTCCTGACCCTTGATTGTTTCCACCTGTTTCCCATTACCCTCATGTTTTTTATAAGCCCATGCCTCCCCTTGTTCTGTGCCAGATTGTCTCGAGCTTTCGTGCCTGTCTTGCGTTCCATGTCCATGTTCATGTCCATGTCCATGTCCATGTCCATGTCCATGTCCATGTCCATGTCCATGTCCATGTCCATGTTCATGTTCATGTTCATGTCCATGTTCATGTTCATGCCTTGCCTTGTCCCACGTCTACGTCCTTGCTTCCAGAATATCCCACGCTGTAATTTTGAATTAACTTTTTCTCCTCCCTCAGAGCGACTTTTGTTATTCAACCTTTTTCTACCGCAGTGGTGAGTTATAATTTTTCCCTAAAGATTTTTCCTCAAAGTTTTTGATTGATTTTTTGTTTACATTTATTAGAGTAGTAAGTTTCATAGTCTTTATTTTCTTCCTCCTGTTGGAGCGTTTTTTTGTTAGTTTTTTGATAACAGATACGGTGCTAATTATAATTGTCCTCATTTTTGTATTTCCTCCTTTTGGAGTGATTTTTGGTTTTTCCCTTTTGGAACATTTTGTCGATAGCTATTTTTGTAATTTCATAGTATTTGAATTTACTCGGCTCTGGAGGCTTAAAGAGTTTTTCAAAATAAAAGCTTTATATGGAATCACATCTCTGCATCTGAGTCCCTTCCTTCGTCCAAGCCGGACACAACTGAATATGGGTTGAAAATGATTTGCAAATCATTGTATTCCGTTTATATTTACATCTAACACAATTTCCCAACTCATATGGAAACGGGGTTTGTAAATACTTTAACATAATTTACACAAATTTGTACGTGACTACTAAGGACCATTTTAAAAACAAAACAAACAAAAAACAGTTCAAATGAAATATGACATGATCCTCAGAATACAGCACTACAGCTGTATATATATATATATATATATATATATATATATATATATATATATTAAATTAATGTAGGAACCAGAATATTAATAACAAAGAAACAACCCTTTTGTGTGAATGAGTGTAAATGGGGGAGGGAGGTTTTTTGGCTTGGTGCACTAATTGTAAGTGTATCTTGTGTTTTTTATGTTGATTTAATAAAAAAATAAAAATAAAAAATAAATTTTTTGTATTTTTTTGTTTGTTTTACATTTCTTGTGTAATCGATCCACGGACCGGTACTGGGCTGCGGCCCGGTGGTTGGGGACCACTGATATAGAGGATCTTTGACTTGCACTTTTGTAATAGGTCCTTAAAAACAGCAGCACGCTTCTGTCATATAGAGGATCTTTGACTAGTACTTTTGTAATAGGTCCTTAAAAACAGCAGCACGCTTCTGTCATATAGAGGAATTTTGACTAGCACTTTTGTAATAGGTGCTTAAAAAACAGCAGCATGCTTCTGTCATATAGAGGATCTTTGACTAGCACTTTTGTAATAGGTCCTTAAAAACAGCAGCACACTTCTGTCTTTTAGAGGATCTTTGACTAGCACTTTTGTAATAGGTGCTTAAAAAACAGCAACATGCTTCTGTCATATAGAGGATCTTTGACTAGCACTTTTGTAATAGGTCCTTAAAAACAGCAGCACACTTCTGTCATTTAGAGGATCTTTGACTAGCACTTTTGTAATAGGTGCTTAAAAAACAGCAACATGCTTCTGTCATATAGAGGATCTTTGACTAGCACTTTTGTAATAGGTCCTTAAAAACAGCAGCACGCTTCTGTCATATAGAGGATCTTTGACTAGCACTTTTGTAATAGGTCCTTAAAAACAGCAGCACGCTTCTGTCGTATAGAGGATCTTTGACTAGCACTTTTGTAATTGGTGCTTAAAAACAGCAACATGCTTCTGTCATATAGAGGATCTTTGACGAGCACTTTTGTAATAGGTCCTTAAAAACAGCAGCACACTTCTGTCATTTAGAGCATCTTTGACTAGCACTTTTGTAATAGGTCCTTAAAAACAGCAGCACACTTCTGTCATTTAGAGGATCTTTGACTAGCACTTTTGTAATAGGTGCTTAAAAAACAGCAGCATGCTTCTGGCATATAGAGGATCTTTGACTAACACTTTTGTAATAGGTCCTTAAAAACAGCAGCACACTTCTGTCATTTAGAGGATCTTTGACTAGCACTTTTGTAATAGGTGCTTAAAAAACAGCAGCATGCTTCTGGCATATAGAGGATCTTTGACTAGCACTTTTGTAATAGGTCCTTAAAAACAGCAGCACGCTTCTGTCATATAGAGGATCTTTGACTAGCACTTTTGTAATAGGTGCTTAAAAAACAGCAGCATGCTTCTGTCATATAGAGGATCTTTGACTAGCACTTTTGTAATAGGTCCTTAAAAACAGCAGCACACTTCTGTCATATAGAGCATCTTTGACTAGCATTTTTGTAATAGGTCCTTAAAAACAGCAGCACACTTCTGTCATTTAGAGAATCTTTGACTAGCACTTTTGTAATAGGTGCTTAAAAAACAGCAACATGCTTCTGTCATATAGAGGATCTTTGACTAGCACTTTTGTAATAGGTCCTTAAAAACAGCAGCACGCTTCTGTCATATAGAGGATCTTTGACTAGCACTTTTGTAATAGGTGCTTTAAAACAGCAGCATACTTCTGTCATTTAGAGGATCTTTGACTAGCACTTTTGTAATAGGTGCTTAAAACAGCAGCATGCTTCTGTCATATAGAGGATCTTTGACTAGCACTTTTGTAATAGGTCCTTAAAAACAGCAGCACACTTCTGTCATTTAGAGGATCTTTGACTAGCACTTTTGTAATAGGTCCTTAAAAACAGCAGCACACTTCTGTCATTTAGAGGATCTTTGACTACCACTTTTGTAATAGGTGCTTAAAAAACAGCAACATGCTTCTGTCATATAGAGGATCTTTGACTAGCACTTTTGTAATAGGTCCTTAAAAACAGCAGCACGCTTCTGTCATATAGAGGATCTTTGACTAGCACTTTTGTAATAGGTCCTTAAAAACAGCAGCACGCTTCTGTCATATAGAGGATCTTTGACTAGCACTTTTGTAATAGGTCCTTAAAAACAGCAGCACACTTCTGTCATTTAGAGCATCTTTGACTAGCACTTTTGTAATAGGTACTTAAAAAACAGCAGCATGCTTCTGTCATATAGAGGATCTTTGACTAGCACTTTTGTAATAGGTCCTTAAAAACAGCAGCACGCTTCTGTCATTTAGAGGATCTTTGACTAGCACTTTTGTAATAGGTCCTTAAAAACAGCAGCACGCTTCTGTCATATAGAGGATCTTTGACTAGCACTTTTGTAATAGGTCCTTAAAACAGCAGCATGCTTCTGTCATATAGAGAATCTTTGACTAGCACTTTTGTAATAGGTGCTTAAAAAACAGCAGCATGCTTCTGTCATACAGAGGATCTTTGACTAGCACTTTTGTAATAGGTGTTTAAAACAGCAGCATGCTTCTGTCATATAGAGAATCTTTGACTAGCACTTTTGTAATAGGTGCTTAAAAAACAGCAACATGCTTCTGTCATATAGAGGATCTTTGACTAGCACTTTTGTAATAGGTCCTTAAAAACAGCAGCACGCTTCTGTCATATTGAGGATCTTTGACTAGCACTTTTGTAATAGGTGCTTAAAAAACAGCAACATGCTTCTGTCATATAGAGGATCTTTGACTAGCACTTTTGTAATAGGTCCTTAAAAACAGCAGCACGCTTCTGTGATATAGAAGATCTTTGACTAGCACTTTTGTAATAGGTCCTTAAAAACAGCAGCACGCTTCTGTCATATAGAGGATCTTTGACTAGCACTTTTGTAATGGGTCCTTAAAAACAGCAGCACACTTCTGTCATTTAGAGCATCTTTGACTAACACTTTTGTAATAGGTCCTTAAAAACAGCAGCACACTTCTGTCATTTAGAGGATCTTTGACTAGCACTTTTGTAATAGGTCCTTAAAAACAGCAGCACGCTTCTGTCATATAGAGGATCTTTGACTAGCACTTTTGTAATAGGTCCTTAAAAACAGCAGCACACTTCTGTCATTTAGAGGATCTTTGACTAGCACTTTTGTAATAGGTGCTTAAAAAACAGCAGCATGCTTCTGTCATATAGAGGATCTTTGACTAGCACTTTTGTAATAGGTGCTTAAAAAACAGCAGCATGCTTCTGTCATATAGAGCATCTTTGACTAGCACTTTTGTAATAGGTACTTAAAAAACAGCAGCATGCTTCTGTCATATAGAGGATCTTTGACTAGCACTCTTGTAATAGGTGCTTAAAAAACAGCAACATGCTTCTGTCATATAGAGGATCTTTGACTAGCACTTTTGTAATAGGTCCTTAAAAACAGCAGCACGCTTCTGTCATATAGAGGATCTTTGACTAGCACTTTTGTAATAGGTCCTTAAAACAGCAGCATGCTTCTGTCATATAGAGAATCTTTGACTAGCACTTTTGTAATAGGTGCTTAAAAACAGCAGCACACTTCTGTCATTTAGAGGATCTTTGACTAGCACTTTTGTAATAGGTCCTTAAAAACAGCAGCACACTTCTGTCATTTAGAGGATCTTTGACTAGCACTTTTGTAATAGGTGCTTAAAAACAGCAGCACACTTCTGTCATTTAGAGCATCTTTGACTCGCACTTTTGTAATAGGTACTTAAAAAACAGCAGCATGCTTCTGTCATATAGAGGATCTTTGACTAGCACTTTTGTAATAGGTCCTTAAAAACAGCAGCACGCTTCTGTCATATAGAGGATCTTTGACTAGCACTTTTGTAATAGGTCCTTAAAAACAGCAGCACACTTCTGTCATTTAGAGGATCTTTGACTAGCACTTTTGTAATAGGTACTTAAAAAACAGCAGCATGCTTCTGTCATATAGAGGATCTTTGACTAGCACTTTTGTAATAGGTGCTTAAAAAACAGCAACATGCTTCTGTCATATAGAGGATCTTTGACTAGCACTTTTGTAATAGGTCCTTAAAAACAGCAGCACACTTCTGTCATTTAGAGGATCTTTGACTAGCACTTTTGTAATAGGTGCTTAAAAAACAGCAACATGCTTCTGTCATATAGAGGATCTTTGACTAGCACTTTTGTAATAGGTGCTTAAAAAACAGCAGCATGCTTCTGTCATATAGAGGATCTTTGACTAGCACTTTTGTAATAGGTCCTTAAAAACAGCAGCACGCTTCTGTCGTATAGAGGATCTTTGACTAGTACTTTTGTAATAGGTCCTTAAAAACAGCAGCACACTTCTGTCATTTAGAGGATCTTTGACTAGCACTTTTGTAATAGGTGCTTAAAAAACAGCAACATGCTTCTGTCATATAGAGGATCTTTGACTAGCACTTTTGTAATAGGTCCTTAAAAACAGCAGCACACTTCTGTCATATGGAGGATCTTTGACTAGCACTTTTGTAATAGGTCCTTAAAAACAGCAGCACACTTCTGTCATTTAGAGGATCTTTGACTAGCACTTTTGTAATAGGTCCTTAAAAACAGCAGCACACTTCTGTCATTTAGAGGATCTTTGACTAGCACTTTTGTAATAGGTGCTTAAAAAACAGCAACATGCTTCTGTCATATAGAGGATCTTTGACTAGCACTTTTGTAATAGGTCCTTAAAAACAGCAGCACACTTCTGTCATTTAGAGGATCTTTGACTAGCACTTTTGTAATAGGTGCTTAAAAAACAGCAGCATGCTTCTGTCATATAGAGGATCTTTGGCTAGCACTTTTGTAATAGGTCCTTAAAAACAGCAGCATGCTTCTGTCATATAGAGGATCTTTGACTAGCACTTTTGTAATAGGTCCTTAAAAAAAGCAGCACACTTCTGTCATTTAGAGCATCTTTGACTAGCACTTTTGTAATAGGTCCTTAAAAAACAGCAGCACGCTTCTGTCATATAGAGGATCTTTGACTAGCACTTTTGTAATAGGTCCTTAAAAACAGCAGCACGCTTCTGTCATATAGAGGATCTTTGACTAGCACTTTTGTAATAGGTCCTTAAAAACAGCAGCACACTTCTATCATTTAGAGGATCTTTGACTAGCACTTTTGTAATAGGTGCTTAAAAAACAGCAACATGCTTTTGTCATTTAGAGGATCTTTGACTAGCACTTTTGTAATAGGTGCTTAAAAAACAGCAACATGCTTCTGTCATATAGAGGATCTTTGACTAGCACTTTTGTAATAGGTCCTTAAAAACAGCAGCACGCTTCTGTCATATAGAGGATCTTTGACTAGCACTTTTGTAATAGGTCCTTAAAAACAGCAGCACACTTCTGTCATTTAGAGGATCTTTGACTAGCACTTTTGTAATAGGTGCTTAAAAAACAGCAGCATGCTTCTGTCATACAGAGGATCTTTGACTAGCACTTTTGTAATAGGTGTTTAAAACAGCAGCATGCTTCTGTCATATAGAGAATCTTTGACTAGCACTTTTGTAATAGGTGCTTAAAAACAGCAGCACACTTCTGTTATTTAGAGGATCTTTGACTAGCACTTTTGTAATAGGTGCTTAAAACCGCAGCATGCTTCTGTCATATAGAGGATCTTTGACTAGCACTTTTGCAGTAGATCTGTAATGCGGATGGCCCTTTCGTCTGATTAATTTGATTCCCTGATTCATTTCCAATTTTGAACATTTCTATAAAAGCAAAACATACAAAAAAAGTGTGTTGCAGTTACGACTGCCCACCAGCAGGGGGAGCTCGTAACTGGCACTGCTGTGTGTAAGAGGCGATTATCCATGAGAGGCAGGAGAAGCCAAGAGTGTGACAAAGATGTTAAAAATGTTGTGTTTTAGAGAATAATTATTTATTGACTTTACAAAACATGTTTATTGTGTTGAGACGTCAACAAAACAATGAAAGATACAACACAAATCATAAAGATGCATATATTAAAGTACATAATTAATTTCTTTGTTCAATACTACTACTGTTGTAAATACTTAACATTCGCAAGAGGCTCTTCTTGCTCCAAAGATAGGAAAATGAAGTACAGTAGTTTTTTTATGGCGTGTCCAAAATGTCCACGTCTTGAAGTTCAATCTAAGTGTATTTTTGTCCCTGTGTTTTAAGAACATATATATTTTCACATTTGGAAAACCTCGTGTAGGTGTAGACACTAAGGTGTTTTTAGTAGTAATACTTGTTCCTGTTGAGGTGGCGACTTGTCCGGGGTGTACCACCGCCTTCCGCCCCTATGCAGCTGAGATAGGATGGATGGACTTGTTCCTGTTAGTTTAACTGAAATGTTGTGTTGGTTCTGTTTTGTGCTGTTCTGGGAAAAAACTGAGTCATCACTAAATTAGTTCTCAGTACCGTATTTTTCGGAGTATAAGTCGCTCCAACCACTTTCATGTGGTATTGGACAGAAAGGAGGACTTTTTTTCTCCTCCATTCGAAAATGCGGTCGTTATCATCACCACTGTCTGACTCCAATCAATGCAAGTCATCAGAATCAGGTAATACACCAACTTATATTCTTGTCTTCATGAAAGAAAGGAATCTATGTGTTAAACATGCTTGTATTATCTTTAACCACCTTTAAGTTGTTAACAATATTAACTATATGTGTTAAACATGCTTGTATTATCTTTAAACACCTTTAACTTATTAACAATATTAACTATATGTGTTAAACATGCTTGTATTATCTTTAACCACCTTTAAGTTGTTAACAACATTAACTATATGTGTTAAACATGCTTGTATTATCTTTAAACACCTTTAACTTATTAACAATATTAACTATATGTGTTAAACATGCTTGTATTATCTTTAAACACCTTTAACTTGTTAACAATATTAACTATATGTGTTAAACATGCTTGTATTATCTTTAAACACCTTTAACTTATTAACAATATTAACTACATGTGTTAAACATGCTTGTATTATCTTTAAACACCTTTAACTTATTAAAAATATTAACTACATGTGTTAAACATGCTTGTATTATCATTAAACACCTTTAACCTGTTAACAATATTAACTATATGTGTTAAACATGCTTGTATTATCTTTAAACACTTTTAACTTATTAACAATATTAACTATATGTGTTAAACATGCTTGTATTATCTTAAAACACCTTTAACTTATTAACAATATTAACGATATGTGTTAAACATGCTTGTATTATCTTTAAACACCTTTAACTTATTAACAATATTAACTATATGTGTTAAACATGCTTGTATTATCTTTAAACACCTTTAACTTATTAACAATATTAACTATATGTGTTAAACATGCTTGTATTATCTTTAATCACCTTTAACTTATTAACAATATTAACTATATGTGTTAAACATGCTTGTATTATCTTTAAACACCTTTAACTTATTAACAATATTAACTATATGTGTTAAACATGCTTGTATTATCTTTAAACACTTTTAACTTATTAACAATATTAACTATGTGTTAAACATGCTTGTATTATCTTTAAACACCTTTAACTTATTAACAATATTAACTATATGTGTTAAACATGCTTGTATTATCTTTAAACACTTTTAACTTATTAACAATATTAACTATGTGTTAAACATGCTTGTATTATCTTTAAACACCTTTAACTTATTAACAATATTAACTATATGTGTTAAACATGCTTGTATTATCGTTAAACACCTTTAACTTATTAACAATATTAACTATATGTGTTAAACATGCTTGTATTATCTTTAAACACCTTTAACTTATTAACAATATTAAATATATGTGTTAAACATGCTTGTATTATCTTTAAACACCTTTAACTTATTAAAAATATTAACTACATGTGTTATACATGCTTGTATTATCTTTAAACACTTTCAACTTATTAACAATATTAACTACATGTGTTAAACATGCTTGTATTATCTTTAACCACCTTTAACTTATGAACAATATTAACTATATGTGTTAAACATGCTTGTATTATCTTTAAACACCTTTAACTTGTTAACAATATTAACTATATGTGTTAAACATGCTTGTATTATCTTTAAACACCTTTAACTTGTTAACAATATTAACTATATGTATTAAACATACTTGTATTATCTTTAAACACCTTTAACTTGTTAACAATATTAACTACATGTGTTAAACATGCTTGTATTATCTTTAAACACCTTTAACTTATTAACAATATTAACTATATGTGTTAAACATGCTTGTATTATCTTTAACCACCTTTAAGTTGTTAACAATATTAACTATATGTGTTAAACATGCTTGTATTATCTTTAAACACCTTTAACTTATTAACAATATTAACTATATGTGTTAAACATGCTTGTATTATCTTTAACCACCTTTAAGTTGTTAACAATATGAACTATATGTGTTAAACATGCTTGTATTATCTTCAAACACTTTTAACTTATTAACAATATTAACTATATGTGTTAAACATGCTTGTATTATCTTTAAACACTTTTAACTTATTAACAATATTAACTATATGTGTTAATAAACATGCTTGTATTATCTTTAACCACCTTTAACTTATTAACAATATTAACTATATGTGTTAAACATGCTTGTATTATCTTTAACCACCTTTAACTTATTAACAATATTAACTATATGTGTTAAACATGCTTGTATTATCTTTAGACACCTTTAACTTATTAACAATATTAACTATATGTGTTAAACATGCTTGTATTATCTTTAAACACCTTTAACTTATTAACAATATTAACTATATGTGTTAAACATGCTTGTATTATCTTTAAACACCTTTAACTTATTAACAATATTAACTATATGTGTTAAACATGCTTGTATTATCTTTAAACACCTTTAACTTATTAACAATATTAACTATATGTGTTAAACATGCTTGTATTATCTTTAAACACCTTTAACTTATTAACAATATTAACTATATGTGTTAAACATGCTTGTATTATCATTAAACACCTTTAACCTGTTAACAATATTAACTATATGTGTTAAACATGCTTGTATTATCTTTAACCACCTTTAAGTTGTTAACAATATTAACTATATGTGTTAAACATGCTTGTATTATCTATAAACACCTTTAACATATTCAAAATATTAACTACATGTGTTAAACATGCTTGTATTATCTTTAAACACCTTTAACTTATTAACAATATTAACTATATGTGTTAAACATGCTTGTATTATCTTTAAACACCTTTAACTTATTAACAATATTAACTATATGTGTTAAACATGCTTGTATTATCTTTAACCACCTTTAACTTATTAACTATATGTGTTAAACATGCTTGTATTATCTTTAAACACCTTTAACTTATTAACAATATTAACTACATGTGTTAAACATGCTTGTATTATCTTTAAACACCTTTAACTTATTAACAATATTAACTATATGTGTTAAACATGCTTGTATTATCTTTAAACACCTTTAACTTATTAACAATATTAACTATATGTGTTAAACATGCTTGTATTATCTTTAAACACCTTTAACTTATTAACAATATTAAATATATGTGTTAAACATGCTTGTATTATCTTTAAACACCTTTAACTTATTAAAAATATTAACTACATGTGTTAAACATGCTTGTATTATCTTTAAACACTTTCAACTTATTAACAATATTAACTACATGTGTTAAACATGCTTGTATTATCTTTAACCACCTTTAACTTATGAACAATATTAACTATATGTGTTAAACATGCTTGTATTATCTTTAAACACCTTTAACTTGTTAACAATATTAACTATATGTGTTAAACATGCTTGTATTATCTTTAAACACCTTTAACTTGTTAACAATATTAACTATATGTATTAAACATACTTGTATTATCTTTAAACACCTTTAACTTGTTAACAATATTAACTATATGTGTTAAACATGCTTGTATTATCTTTAAACACCTTTAACTTATTAACAATATTAACTATATGTGTTAAACATGCTTGTATTATCTTTAACCACCTTTAAGTTGTTAACAATATTAACTATATGTGTTAAACATGCTTGTATTATCTTTAAACACCTTTAACTTATTAACAATATTAACTATATGTGTTAAACATGCTTGTATTATCTTTAACCACCTTTAAGTTGTTAACAATATGAACTATATGTGTTAAACATGCTTGTATTATCTTTAAACACCTTTAACTTATTAGAAATATTAACTACATGTGTTAAACATGCTTGTATTATCATTAAACACCTTTAACCTGTTAACAATATTAACTATTTGTGTTATACATGCTTGTATTATGTTTAACCACCTTTAAGTTGTTAACAATATAAACTATATGTGTTAAACATGCTTGTATTATCTTTAAACACCTTTAACTTATTAACAATATTAACTATATGTGTTAAACATGCTTGTATTATCTTTAACCACCTTTAACTTATTAACTATATGTGTTAAACATGCTTGTATTATCTTTAAACACCTTTAACTTATTAACAATATTAACTATATGTGTTAAACATGCTTGTATTATCTTTAACCACCTTTAACTTATTAACTATATGTGTTAAACATGCTTGTATTATCTTTAAACACCTTTAACTTATTAACAATATTAACTATATGTGTTAAACATGCTTGTATTATCTTTAAACACCTTTAACTTAACAATATTAACTACATGTGTTAAACATGCTTGTATTATCTTTAAACACTTTTAACTTATTAAAAATATTAAGTACATGTGTTAAACATGCTTGTATTATCTTTAAACACCTTTAACTTATTAACAATATTAACTATATGTGTTAAACATGCTTGTATTATCTTTAAACACCTTTAACTTAACAATATTAACTACATGTGTTAAACATGCTTGTATTATCTTTAAACACTTTTAACTTATTAAAAATATTAACTACATGTGTTAAACATGCTTGTATTATCTTTAAACACCTTTAACTTATTAACAATATTAACTATATGTGTTAAACATGCTTGTATTATCTTTAAACACCTTTAACTTATTAACATTATTATCTATATGTGTTAAACATGCTTGTATTATCTTTAAACACCTTTAACTTATTAACAATATTAACTATATGTGTTAAACATGCTTGTATTATCTTTAAACACCTTTAACGTATTAACTATATGTATTAAACATACTTGTATTATCTTTAAACACCTTTAACTTGTTAACAATATTAACTATATGTGTTAAACATGCTTGCATTATCATTAAACACCTTTAACTTGTTAACAAAAACATATATTTCATAAATAAGTAAATATAAATTATATATATGAATGAGGTAGATCCCCACGACTTGATCAATTGAAAATTAGCTCGCCTGCAGAAAAAGTGTGAGCACCCCTGCTTTAATGCATCCAGCGGGGCATCACAACAAAATTAGGCATAACAATGTGTTAATTCCACGGCTGTATATATATATAGATCAGTTGATATCGGTATCGGTAATTAAGAGTTGGATAATATCGGATATCGGCAAAAAAGCCATTATCGGACATCTCTAATTGAGATTATTTACAACATGAGCATTATTGTGAAAGGAGAAGTCCAGCCATCCGTAGCTTTCTAAAAACATGGCCCCCAGAACAATTTAGTTGAATAACCCTGATCTATTGTACTGTATCTAACATTTGGTTGGTATTTCTGAGCATACACAGGGGCTTAACAACACACACACACACACACACACACACACACACACACACACACACACACACACACACACACACACACATTGGCCCACTGGCTGAGTCTGGAATAGTGTGTTGGTTTGAGATAAGATGTTCTCTGATGTCCTGATTTCTCTTGATTCTAAAGCCAAATGGGCTTTTTACTCGGGGCTCCTTTTGGAAGTGGACTACAGTATGATCCCCTCCCAGAAAGAAAACAAACATATTTTCCAGCCTACCTTGTTAGAACACATCATCAACAGCTGCACTGGCATCCATGTTTGGAGGGGGGGGAACAACAACACCCCAGTGCAGCTGCCGAGGAGCTCGTCTGATTACACTACAATCACTTTTGTTGAAATGTCCATAAATAAAATAACACGCTAATCATCTCGGGTTTGCTACCTGTTCAATTATTCACAATTGCAAGTTTTGTATGTTTGATGAAATATGGAAGTAACAGTCAAGAAGGACTCATACCTGCCAACTACTCCGGTTTTCCCGTAATTAGTACGGTTTTCATCAACCTATTCCGGGTTACGGTTGCAGTGATAAAAAATACATTTTTTCATTAATTAAAAAATATATTTTTTAAAAAAGTTTTATTCACGAAATCGCGTAACAACAATGACAATCGACACTGCGTCCCGTAACTTCCTATCGAGCCATTCCGAATGCCATGCGCGAGGCTATTTATAGCACCGCTGCCAAGCACGAGGCCATTGTTTCCAAACGAGCGAACGATCATGGAATCAGCCGGAAAACGAGTCTTAAACCGAAAAGAAAACTGCAGTCATTCCGTGAAGAATATTCAAAAGCCTATCCGGGAATAATTATCCGTTCCAAAAAGGGTGAAAACTACGCGAATTGCACCTTGTGCAGACAAGATTTGTTCGATCGGACACGGAGGAATTAGCGATGTAAAAGACCACGTTGGGACAAAAAAAACACAAGTCTAATGCCGTTGCTAGCGATACAAGTGGAAAACTTTCAACGTTTTTCGGATTTTAGCCACAAAAAGGTAATGACACCAATGTTATCTATTGGAATTGTTTAGTACTGTTATACTGTTCAAAGTGTTTATACTATTTATGCTTTCAAGTCCAAGTTGAAGAAATCTTGTTAAATGTTGACAGCATAACTACCAAAATACAGAAGTATGTCCTTCATATTTTTGCAGTGCTATTTCTGTTGAAAAGTTCAAATGATTACATTAGAGATGTGATGTGCCACTTTTCAAGTGTCTGATGGCTTCAATTAATTTTCATGAATTTTTCATATTTTGAATTCTTTTGAAAGGCTTACAAAAAAACTACATTTGAATTGTAATTCCATGCTATTGACAGGACTATTAATTTTAATGAAGTTAGCTTACCATGTTTACAGTATGATAATTGTGATAGAAATGTGAATTTTAGGCACAGAATATTTTTTACAATTGAACAAGGCAGTAGATTATACAAGCTTGGACAGAAAGTTAATAATGACACCAATTTTTTTTTTTAAATGGAATTGTTTAGTACTGTTTTACAATTTGTTTACTGTAAAAAGTGTTTATACTGTTTATACTTTCAATTAACAAATTGAAGTCTTGTGAAAGGTTGACAGGATAACTTGTCACGTGGGGGTCGCATATTGATGCGGGATCGTTCCTTCCGTGCAACACGGACACTCCGGACAACAACGTGAGGGTAAGAAATGATTTAATGATATAAATCATAGGCAAACAGAAAAACAAGCAAAAGAAAAGCGTGCCGAACACACGGGAAGCTAAAGTTTAAACTTAGCACAGGACTCTGGAACATGAAAAACAAACCAACGTGATGTAGCTTACCGCAAACAAGGAGCACAGGACGAGTGAACAGAAAGGCAGGCTTAAATAGTGTCAGTGATGAGAAACAGGTGCGCGTCGAGAACACAAGCGGCAGGTGAAAATAATAAGTAACCATGGTGACGAAACAAACTCACAGGTGCACAAGCAATAACTAAAGGAGTCCAAAACTAACCAAACATAACTAAACAAAACATGATCCGACCACGGATCATGACATAACTGGCATTAACTGTCAAAATAATTTCAAACTATTGAAGTTAGCTTACAGAATAAACATGTCAATCAACCCATATGATTTTTGCTGTAATATTTTTGTTTTGAAAAGTCACTGTGACTGATAGAAAAGTGATGGTTTTAGCAACATTTTAACCTGTCTGAATGCTAATAATCATTTTGCGTCGGGGGGCGAAGCCTGAACCCCCCACCAGGACTTTGTCCTGGACCTACCGGGGCCTGCGGCCCCTGGACCCTGGCTACTAGGTTTTTCTGATTTCAAAAGTTGGCAGGTATGAGGAGTCCTTTCCACCCCCTCAAGTCATTCCGAGTCATACCAAAGACTATAAAAATGGGAGCCATTACCTCCCTGCTTGGCACTCAGCATCAAGGGTTGGAATTGGGGGTTAAATCACCAAAAATGATTCCCGAGCGCGGCCACCGCTGCTGCTCACTGCTCCCCTCACCTCCCAGGGGGTGGAACAAGGGGATGGGTCAAATGCAGAGGACAAATTTCACCACACCTAGTGTGTGTGTGACTTGAACGTTAACTCAAAGGATTTAACCTGCATTTTAAACAAGTTTGCAAATGTTACATTATTTTTTTAACCTTCTTGCTCGAGACGGTCTTGACTTGGATCCAAAACTGACGCAATCTAAAACTTAAAACCAGTACTACCGCTTCTTAAACCGCCAACTAATTGTTCTTAGGGCCTTGCCGTAATAGGTCATCAGTTGAAGGATTGGCTCTGAGCGACACAATCACTGCTGACTGACTTGATTTTAGCATGTGTAGCGAAGCCTGCCTGACATACTGCGAAAATGGGAATGAAAGATCCTCTATGCTACAGGGGTGCTTTTGTGACATGTTTCTTTCCTTAAGATTGTAACGACGGATGCCAGCTGGTGCAGCCGTGCAACAGTAGGTCGGTAAACCTCACTCCCTGACGCCTCAAGAGTCGCACTGGACAACGAGCTGACATCTTGGGTTGTTTGGCTTGTTGCCTAGCGCTCCCGGCTCTCAATATGTGTTTGCTCGTTTTGAGAATTTACTACAAAAATACTAGACAAAGATCATCTATATGACAAGAGTGCTCTGCTCTCTTACTACATGTTGGAAAACACTGCTTTCTAAGTTTAAGGCTATACTGCATAAACACTTATCAAAGATCCTCTATATGACAGGAGCATTCCATTGTTTTTTAAGGACATGCTGCAAAAACGCAAGTCAAAGATCCTCTATATGACATAAATGCACTGTTGTTTTATAGAGACTACTACAAAAATGTTAGTCAAAGATCATCGATATGACAGGAGTTCACTGCAGTTTTTGAGAATCTACTACAAAAATACTAGACAAAGATCGTCTATATGACAAGAGTGCTCTGCTCTCTTACTACATGTTGGAAAACACTGCTTTCTAAACAAGAGTGCACTGCAGTTTTTAATTATCTGCTGCATAAACACTTATCAAAGATCCTCTATATGACAGGAGCATTCCATTGTTTTTTAAGGACATGCTGCAAAAACGCAAGTCAAAGATCCTCTATATGACATAAATGCACTGTTGTTTTATAGCGCCTACTACAAAAATGTTAGTCAAAGATCATCGATATGACAGGAGTTCACTGCAGTTTTTGAGAATCTACTACAAAAATACTAGCCAAAGATCGTCTATATGACAAGAGTGCTCTGCTCTCTTACTACATGTTGGAAAACACTGCTTTCTAAACAAGAGTACACTGCAGTTTTAAGGCTATACTGCATAAACACTTATCAAAGATCCTCTATATGACAGGAGCATTCCATTGTTTTTTAAGGACATGCTGCAAAAACGCAAGTCAAAGATCCTCTATATGACATAAATGCACTGTTGTTTTATAGAGACTACTACAAAAATGTTAGTCAAAGATCATCGATATGACAGGAGTTCACTGCAGTTTTTGAGAATCTACTACAAAAATACTAGCCAAAGATCATCTATATGACAAGAGTGCTCTGCTCTCTTACTACATGTTGGAAAACACTGCTTTCTAAACAGGAGTGCACTGCAGTTTTAAGGCTATACTGCATAAACACTTATCAAAGATCCTCTATATGACAGGAGCATTCCATTGTTTTTAAGGACATGCTGCAAAAACGCAAGTCAAATATCCTCTATATGACATAAATGCACTGTTGTTTTATAGAGCCTACTACAAAAATGTTAGTCAAAGATCATCGATATGACAGGAGTTCACTGCAGTTTTTGAGAATCTACTACAAAAATACTAGCCAAAGATCATCCATATGACAAGAGTGCTCTGCTCTCTTACTACATGTTGGAAAACACTGCTTTCTAAACAGGAGCGCACTGCAGTTTTAAGGCTGTACTGCATAAACACTTATCAAAGATCCTCTATATGACAGGAGCATTCCATTGTTTTTTAAGGACATGCTGCAAAAACGCAAGTCAAAGATCCTCTATATGACATAAATGCACTGTTGTTTTATAGAGCCTACTACAAAAAATGTTAGTCAAAGATCATCGATATGACAGGAGTTCATTCCAGTTTTTGAGAATCTACTACAAAAATACTAGCCAAAGATCATCTATATGACAAGAGTGCTCTGCTCTCTTACTACATGTTGGAAAACACTGCTTTCTAAACAGGAGTGCACTGCAGTTTTAAGGCTATACTGCATAAACACTTATCAAAGATCCTCTAAATGACAGGAGCATTCCACTGTTTTTAAAGACCAAAGAACACGCAAGTCAAAGATTCAAAGATCATCTCAATGACAGGAATGCACTGTTTTATAAAACCTACTACATACATGCTTGTCAAAGATCAGGGTGCACTGCAGTTTTTAATTATCTGCTGCATAAACACTTATCAAAGATCCTCTATATGACAGGAGCATTCCATTGTTTTTTAAGGACATGCTGCAAAAACGCAAGTCAAAGATCCTCTATATGACATAAATGCACTGTTGTTTTATAGAGCCTACTACAAAAAATGTTAGTCAAAGATCATCGATATGACAGGAGTTCACTGCAGTTTTTGAAAATCTACTACAAAAATACTAGCCAAAGATCATCTATATGACAGGAGTGCTCTGCTGATGTGCGCTGGCTCAATACAGGTTGGAAAACACTGCTTTGAATAAGAGGAGTGCACTGCAGTTTTGAGGATCTACTGTATAAACACTAGTCAAAGATCCTCTATATGACAGGAGCACTCCACCTTTTTTAACGACATGCTGTAAAAAAACGCAAGTCAGAGATTATCTATATGGCAGGAGCGCACTGCTGTTTTTGAGAACCCATTACAAAAAAAATGCTAGTCAAAGATCATCTATAAGACAGAAATGCTGTGCTGGATTTGAGGACCTACTGCAAAAATGATCATCAAAGATCCTCTATACGACAAAAGTGCACTGCTGTATTTAAGAGCCCACAACAAAGATGCTAGTCAAAGATCATCTACGTGACGGGAGTGCACTGCCGTTTTTAAGAAACTACTGTACAAACACTAGTCAAAGATCCTCTATATGACAGGAGCACTCCACTGTTTTAAGGACCTGTCGTTAACACACAAGTCAAAGATCCTCTATATGACAGGAGCAAACCGCAGTTTTTGAGAACCCACTACAAAAAAAATGCTATAGTTAAAGATCATCTGTAAAATAGAAGTGCTGTGCTGATTTTGAGAACCTACTGCAAAGGTGCTAATCAAAGATCCTTTATATGACAAATGTGCACTGCGGTATTTGACAATCCACAACACAGATGCTAGTCAAAGATCATCTATACAACATGACAGGATCCCTCTGCTGTTTTTAAGGACCAACTGCAAAAAAGCTTGTCAAAAATTATTTAAATGACAGGAGGATCTACGACAAGAATGCTAGTCAAAGATCCTCTATGTAACAATAAAGCTCTGCTGTTTTTAAGGACCTACGACAAAAAGGGGCTTGTCAAAGATCTTCTATGTAACAGTAAAGTTCTGCTGTTTTTAAGGACCTATGACAAAAATGCTAGTCAAAGATCCTCTATGTAACAGTAAAGCTCTGCTGTTTTTAAGGACCTAGGACAAGAATGCTAATCAAAGATCCTCTATGTAACAGTAAAGCTTTGCTGTTTTTAAAGACCTACGACAAGAATGCTAATCAAAGATCCTCTATGTAACAATAAAGCTCTGCTGTTTTTAAAGACCTACGACAAGAATGCTAATCAAAGATCCTCTATGTAACAATAAAGCTCTGCTGTTTTTAAAGACCTACGACAAGAATGCTAGTCAAAGTTCCTCTATGTAACAGTAAAGCTCTGCTGTTTTTAGGACATGTGACAAAAATGCTTGTCAAAGATCCTCTGTGTAACAGTAAAGCTCTGCTGTTTTTAAGGACCTACGATAAGAATGCTAGTCAAAGATCCTCTATGTAACAGTAAAGCTCTGCTGTTTTTAAGGACCTAGGACAAGAATGCTAATCAAAGATCCACTATGTAACAGTAAAGCTCTGCTGTTTTTAAAGGCCTACGACAAGAATGCTAGTCAAAGATCCTCTATGTAACAGTAAAGCTCTGCTGTTTTTAAGGACCTAGGACAAGAATGCTAATCAAAGATCCTCTATGTAACAGTAAAGCTTTGCTGTTTTTAAAGACCTACGACAAGAATGCTAATCAAAGATCCTCTATGTAACAGTAAAGCTCTGCTGTTTTTAAAGACCTAGGACAAGAATGCTAGTCAAAGATCCTCTATGTAACAGTAAAGCTCTGCTGTTTTTAGGACATATGACAAAAATTATTGTCAAAGATCCTCTATGTAACAGTAAAGCTCTGCTGTTTTTAAGGACCTACGATAAGAATGCTAGTCAAAGATCCTCTATGTAACAGTAAAGCTCTGCTGTTTTTAAGGACCTAGGACAAGAATGCTAATCAAAGATCCTCTATGTAACAATAAAGCTCTGCTGTTTTTAAGGACCTACGACAATAATGCTATTCAAAGATCCTCTATGTAACAATAAAGCTCTGCTGTTATTAAGGACCTACGACAAGAATGCTTGTCAAAGTTCCTCTATGTAACAGTAAAGCTCTGCTGTTTTTAAGGACCTACGACAAGAATGCTAATCAAAGATCCTCTATGTAACAGTAAAGCTTTGCTGTTTTTAAAGACCTACGACAAGAATGCTAATCAAAGATCCTCTATGTAACAGTAAAGCTCTGCTGTTTTTAAAGACCTACGACAAGAATGCTAATCAAAGATCCTCTATGTAACAGTAAAGCTCTGCTGTTTTTAAAGACCTACGACAAGAACGCTAGTCAAAGATCCTCTATGTAACAGTAAAGCTCTGCTGCTTTTAAGGACCTACGACAAGAATACTAATCAAAGATCCTCTATGTAACAGTAAAGCTCTGCTGTTTTTAAAGACCTACGACAAGAATGCTAATCAAAGATCCTCTATGCAACAATAAAGCTCTGCTGTTTTTAAAGACCTACGACAAGAATGCTAGTCAAAGATCCTCTATGTAACAGTAAAGCGCTGCTGTTTTTAAGGACCTACGACAAGAATGCTAGTCAAAGATCCTCTATGTAACAGTAAAGCTCTGCTGTTTTTAAAAGGACCTACGACAAAAATGCTAGTCAAAGATCTTCTATGTAACAGTAAAGCTCTGCTGTTTTTAGGACCTATGACAAAAATGCTTGTCAAAGATCCTCTATGTAACAGGAAAGCTCTGCTGTTTTTAAGGACCTACGACAAGATTGCAAGTCAAAGATCCTCCATGTAACAGGAAAGCTCTGTCTATTTTAAGGACCTACGACAAGAATGCTAGTCTAAGATCCTCTATGTATCAGTAAAGCTCTGCTGTTTTTAAGGACCTACGACAAGAATACTAGTCAAAGATCCTCTATGTAACAGTAAAGCTCTGCTGTTTTTAAGGACCTACGATAAGAATGCTAGTCAAAGATCCTCTATGTAACAGTAAAGCTCTGCTGTTTTTAAGGACCTACGACAAGAATGCTAATCAAAGATCCTCTATGTAACAGTAAAGCGCTGCTGTTTTTAAGGACCTACGACAAGATTGTGAGTCAAAGATCCTCTATGTAACAGTAAAGCTCTGTCTATTTTAAGGACCTACGACAAGAATGCTAGTCAAAGATCCTCTATGTAACAGTAAAGCTCTGCTGTTTTTAAGGACCTACGACAAGAATGCTAGTCAAAGATCCTCTATGCAACAATAAAGCTCTGCTGTTTTTAAAGACCTACGACAAGAATGCTAGTCAAAGATCCTCTATGTAACAGTAAAGCTCTGCTGTTTTTAAGGACCTACGACAAGATTGCAAGTCAAAGATCCTCTATGTAACAGTAAAGCTCTGCTGTTTTTAAAGACCTACGACAAGAATGCTAATCAAAGATCCTCTATGTAACAATAAAGCTCTGCTGTTTTTAAAGACCTACGACAAGAATGCTAATCAAAGATCCTCTATGTAACAGTAAAGCTCTGCTGTTTTTAAAGACCTACGACAAGAATGCTAGTCAAAGATCCTCTATGTAACACTAAAGCTCTGCTGTTTTTAAGGACCTACGACAAGAATGCTAATCAAAGATCCTCTATGTAACAGTAAAGCTCTGCTCTTTTTAAGGACTTAATCAAAGATCATTTAAATGACAGGAGCATTTTGTTGATTTTTAAGAATCTCCAGGGAAAAAAGTTTTGACCTGAACTCAGGTGCCATGAATGTACCAGATATGGCCCACGGGTCGCCGGTTGAACAACCCTCCTGTCCCGAGGAAACTGCAGCCTTCACTGGCTTCCATCGCTGTCACTCCGCCATGTTGGCTCTAACTATTAACCCGCCTCAAAGAACTCTGGGAATTCTCCCGAGCCAACATGGAGGACTCCGGGCGCCAGTTTCATAAACGCTGGTGTGGGCGGAGCTTGGCTTTCTGGGTTGCTCCGTGGAGCTGAAACGAGGAGGTTTTATTAGGGCACACGGACGGACGGACGACGTTGACGTGGAGCGGAAAACACGACCCCACGGCCGTGGACGAGACGGATAGCTCGTGGTTCTTTCTCTGACAAGGAAGAGGAGCCAGAGTGAGCGAGAGAAGCCGACTGTGTGTCTCTCGGCGAACACCGAAAGGTTGTAAATCAGCGTGTTTCTCGGGATGTGAAGACCATCGTCAACCCACCTGGATCACGCGTGGAAACTCAATTCCCGTGGACGTCAATCAAAGTGGACGCAAACTAGCTTCCATTTGTAATGCTGGCGGGGGTGTCGCTTTCTTTTTGACACCGGAGTGTGCCACCGGGAAAGGCGGGGCCGAAGCAGAGGTCTCCCACACCGGGATTACGGAGCTCCCCCTCCGCCGCTCCATACCCAGCGACGCCGCGGATTCCTGAGGGGGAGCCGGGGAGCTTCCGCCGACGTTGACCGGGAACTATCCGCCACAGACACCGCCCCCGTTGGGCGTGAGCGGCGCGTGTCAGTCATCGCTGTCAACGGTCACCTGGTCGTGGCCCTTTTCCCTCCCCGTTTTGGAGCCTAACACGCGTTTATAGTCCGGGATTTTGGCACCCCCCCTCCCCTGCCGGACCAGGACTAGGACTATGGCGGACGACGACGTTTTGTTTGAAGATGTGTACGAGCTCTGCGAGGTGATCGGGAAGTAAGTCTTGCATTGTTGTGTCTTTATTGTGCACTCATCTTTAATGCAGCCTTACAATCGACCTTTGACCCCTTCGTGAAACACTGAAGTGTTTTTATGACTTATTCATAAAAGTTGTTGCATTCTCCACTTTTATGTATCGGATGTGCTCCAAATCATCCCAGTTGCTAACTTTCGGCACGGATTATAGGACACACACACACACACACACACACACACACACACACACACACACACACACACACACACACACACACACACACACACACGTGGTCATGGTTAGGGAGTGTCGGTTCAGGTTCATCCGGGCAGATTGGACTAACATCCAAACTTGTGCAGGTTATGAGGGTGTGTTTTCCAGGGGGCCAATGACACCATAGTGGCCCTTTTTGCAACATCCCTCCATCCATTTCCTACCGCTTGTCCCTTTCGAGGTGGCCGGAGCCTATCTCAACCCTTGACTAACACCCTCCCCCTTCCGCATCCCACCTCCCCGGATTGTAAATAATAGGGTTGTGGGAAAAAATCGATTCAAATTCGAATCGCGATTCTCACGTTGTGCGATTCATAATCGATTCTCTTTTTTTTTTTTTTTTTTTTTGTAATTATTTTTTAATATTTGTTTTTATTTTATTTTATTTTATTTTTTTATTAATCAATCCAACAAAACAATACACAGCAATACCATAACAATGCAATCCAATTCCCAACCCAGCAACACTCAGAACTGCAATAAACAGAGCAATTGAGAGGAGACACAAACACCACACAGAACAAACCAAAAGTAGTGAAAAAAATGATTTTCAAGGTAAAAAATAATTTTCAAGGTAAAAAATTTTTAAGGTAAAAAAAAAATTTTCAAGGTAAATTTTTTTTTTTTTCAAGGTAAAAAATGATTTTGAAGGTAAAAATGATTTTCAAGGTAAAAAATGATTTTCAAGGTAAAAAAAATTTTTCAAGGTAAATTTTTTTTTTCAAGGTAAAAAATGATTTTGAAGGTAAAAATGATTTTTAAGGTAAAAAATTATTTTGAAGGTAAAAAAAAATATTTAGAAGGTAAAAATGATTTTCAAGGTAAAAAATGATTTTCAAGGTAAAAAAAAATTTTCAAGGTACATTTTTTTTTTTCAAGGTAAAAAATTATTTTGAAGGTAAAAAATTATTTTGAAGGTAAAAATGATTTTCAAGGTAAACATTTTTTTTCAAGGTAAACATTTTTTTTCAAGGTTAAAAATGATTTTCAAGGTAAAAAAAAATTTTCAAGATATTTTTTTTTTCAAGGTAAAAAATGATTTTCAAGGTAAATAATGTTTTAAGGTAAAAAAATGTTTTAAGGTAAAAAAATGTTTTAAGGTAAAAACATTTTTTCAAGGTAAAAATTTTTTTTCAAGGCAAAAAATGATTTTCAAGGTAACATTTTTTTTTTCAAGGTAAAAAAAAAATTTATGGTAAAAAATTTTTTTCAAGGTAAATTTTTTTTTTCAATGTAAAAAATGATTTTCAAGGTAAAAAACGATTTTCAAGGTAAAGAATGATTTTCAAGGTAAAAAAAATTTTTCAAGGTAAAATTTTTTTTCAAGGTAAAAAATGATTTTCAAGGTAAAAAATGATTTTCAAGGTAAAAAAAAAATGTTTAAGGTAAAAAAAATGAATATTATCGACAACAGTATCAATATTAGTTACAATTTCAACATAGCAGCGATTAAAAATCCCTCATTGACATTATCATTAGACATTTATAAAAATAAAATAAAGAACAATAGTGTCACAGTGGCTTACACTTGCATCGCATCTCATAAGCTTGACAACACACTGTGTCCAATATTTTCACAAAGATAAAATAAGTCATATTTTTGCTTCATTTAATAGTTAAAACAAATTTACATTATTGCAATCAGTTGATAAAACATTGACAAAAATCTACTACTCTGCTTACATGTCAGCAGACGGGTAGATCCTGCTGAAATCCTATGTATTGAATAAATAGAGAATCCTTTTGAATCGAGAATCGTGTTGAATTGAAAAAAAAAAATATTGATTTTGAATCGAATCGTGACCCCAATAATCGATATGGAATCGAATCACCCAAAGATTCACAGCCCTAGTAAATAATCAAATGTAAATAATCAAATGTATATACTTGTTCTTATGCTATCTGAACTCACTATGTCCACTACTTGCTGTACATATCCTACCAAGTCAGACCTACACTGTTTCAATGCCCATTTCTCTGATGATGCAATTGTTGATAACTGAGGTGTTGATATCAACCAAACCCTCCACATCCCACCCCCCGGATTGTAAATAATGTAAATAATTCAATGTATATACTCTGATTAACTTGTGTGATGACTGTATTATGCTGATAGTATATATTTGTAGACCCCGATTTAAACAAGTTGAAAAACTTATTGGGGTCTTACCATTTAGTGGTCAATTGTACGGAATATGTGCTGAACTGTGCAATCTACTAATAAAAGTTTCAATCAATCAATGAGCTGTATTGGGGCGGAAGGCGGGGTGCACCCTGGCATATGAAGTACGATAAAAACATTAGAGCAGGGGTGTCAAACTCATTTTAGATCGGGGGCCACATGAAGAAAAATGTACTCCCAAGTGGGCTGGACCGGCGAAATCACGGCGCGATAACTTAAAAATAAAGACAACTTCAGATTATTTTCTTTGCTTAAAAATAGAACAAACACATTCTGAAAATGTACAAATCGTTATGTTGTTGGGTTTTTTTTTACACTTACATGTGGTTAATAGTATTCTATCTTTGTTTGTCGTTATTTATACTTTCTGAATACATGATGTGATAATATTCATTGGTGTTAATTTTCAATTTATCAAGTAGGGCTGGGCGATATATCGAGTTTGTAAGATATATCTATATTTAGAGTATTTATTAGCGAGAAGGTGTATTTTTGATTGTAAACAGAGGTCACGACACCTAGGGGGCGTGGGAAACATTTAGAGTTCTTTGCATGCATGTTATGGAATTTTACATAACATTTTCAATTGACTTAGACTCAGACAAACTTTAATGATCCACAAGGGACATTGTTCCACACAGTATCTCAGTTACAAAGAATGGAAAAGATTGTAATAATGTTATTGTATAATAATTGTAATAATATTAGTAAATTATCGACAAAAAACCTAAGCATTACATGGGACATGTAATTGTCAAAAAGACTACTAAAAGAGGTTTGGTAGATGAGAATTAATCTAAGGGTAAAATATAGTGTAGATATGCACCCGATTGCAGGAAATGCAGTCTTAATTTTCAAAATGTTCTTTTGGGGTTTGTATGGCAGGACTTAATGCTGATAGAAATGTTCTTTTTTCTGAATTTTTTATCTTTTTGTTTTTTGAAGCTTTGACTAGCTCAGGGGTCGGCAACCCAAAATGTTGAAAGAGCCATATTGAACCAAAACTACAAAAACAAATCTGTCTGGAGCCGCAAAAAATTAAAAGCCATATTACATACAGATAGTGTGTCATGAGATATAAATTGAATTAAGAGGACTTAAAGGAAACTAAATGAGCTCAAATATAGCTACAAATGAGGCATAATGATGCAATATGTACATATAGCTCGCCTAAGTAGCATGTTAGCATCGATTAGCTTGCAGTCATGCAGTGACCAAATATGTCTGATTAGCACTCCACACAAGTCAATAACATCAACAAAACTCACCTTTCATGCACAACGTTAAAAGTTTGGTGGACAAAATGAGACAGAAAAAGAAGTGGCATAAAACACGTCCTAGAAAGTCGGAGAAAGTTATACATGTAAACAAACTAGGGTGAGTTCAAGGACCGCCAAAATTAGTAGGACAAAACGGCGCTCGCCAAATACTCGAATCAATGAAGCATGTTTAATATAAACAGTGTGCTTTGTAACAATTAGGGAGGCTGGTGTCATGTTTGTCCTCCTACAGAAACCATATTAAAACGAAAAAATATTTTTTTTTCCCCTCATATTTTGCCATTTTTCATACATTTTTAAAAAAGCTCCAGAGAGCCACTAGGGCGGCGGCTCTAGAGCCGTGGTTTGCCGACCCCTGGACTAGCTTATTTGCAGAAGCTCCTTTAAAAAAGTAGAACGCTTCTGTCATTGTAAGGCGCAGTCAGGGCGTTGAGGGTATCCGGTTTGGTGGCTGCAGGATTAGGTCTTTGGTATTTGCAGATGATGTGGTCCTGATGGCTTCATCAGGCCAGGATCTTTAGCTCTCACTGGATCGGTTCGCAGCCGAGTGTGAAGCGACTGGGATGGGAATCAGCACTTCCAAGTCCGAGTCCATGGTTCTCGCCCGGAAAAGGGTGGAGTGCCATCTCCGGGTTGGGGAGGAGATCTTGCCCCAAGTGGAGGAGTTCAAGTACCTCGGAGTCTTGTTCACGAGTGAGGGAAAAGTGGATCGTGAGATCGACAGGCGGATCGGTGCGGCGTCTTCAGTAATGCAGACGCTGTATCGATCCGTTGTGGGGAAGAAGGAGCTGAGCCGGAAGGCAAAGCTCTCAATTTACAGGTCGATCTACATTCCCATCCTCACCTATAGTCATGAGCTTTGGGTCATGACCGAAAGGACAAGATCACGGGTACAAGCGGCCGAAGGCTCTCCCTTAGAGATAGGGTGAGAAGCTCTGTCATCCGGGGGGAGATCAAAGTAAAGCCACTGCTCCTCCACATGGAGAGGAGCCAGATGAGGTGGTTCGGGGATCTGGTCAGGATGCCACCCGAACGTTTAGGGAACGTCCGACCGGTAGGAGGCCACGGGGAAGACCCAAGACACGTTGGGAAGACTATGTCTCCCGGCTGGCCTGGGAACGCCTCAGGATCCCCCGGGAAGAGCTGGGCGAAGTGGCTGGGGAGAGGGAAGTCTGGGCTTCCCTACTTAGAATGCTGCTCCTGCGACCTGACCTCGGATAAGCGGAAGAAGATGGATGGATGGATGGATGGGCTTCTGTAATTGTGACAAAGAAAATAGACCAAAATCAAATGTCTACTGTAGAGGACGGAGTATCCAAAATGCGACTAATTTTGAAGGGTCGAAGTCTGGCACCTTGGTTTTTTTTTTAGCTGACCGGAAATGTGGCCCCCAGAACCATCTGGTTGAATATCCCTTGCCCCCCATGAACCGTGCCGTGCATTTTCAGTGAAAGAGTCAGAATGTGGAGCATATTTGCTTCTGTGGTAAGAGAAGAAGTAGTTAATGTGACAAGTGAGTCAGCCTGTGTTTGATGCGAATAAAAGCTGAAGAAATGTGTGCCTGAGTCACAAGGGCAGCTCAGACCCAAATGGAATTGAAGTCAGTGTTTTGGTGACCCTCACCCTGACAGTAAATCAAGGCTCATCTTGGACCGGACTTGAGCTATGATGATTGGATGGCCGCCTGGCTTGGCAGTGGAGATGGTGACTACAGCAACAGTCAAGGTCCATGACGCTGTAGTCATTTGTTGCTGTCATTGTTGCGCAATCTTGCGAGAATTCATTACGACAAAGTACAGCGTCATTGATACACACTTTATTGTTGGTTTTCTTGCACACCCTTTAATTACTTTCAAGCTTGTGGCTCTTTATGCGAGGCATATTTTGTTCAGATTTTGACCCAAAATGCGCAAAAATATCTGCAAAATCAAACCATTTTTATTCACTGGCTTTTAACCCAACATGAGACTTTAAACTGTTTTTAGCTTTTAACTTTTTGAACTGTTTTTAACTTTTAAACTGTTTTTATCTAACAAAACTGTTCTTAGGGTAATTTATATTTGCTTTTTAAATGTGTATTTTTATTTCTGTTTTAAATGTTATTTTTTAGTCTTTAGCCCTTTGTTTTTCAACTGTGCTTGTCTTAAAAGGGCTTTATAAATGAAGTTGGTATGGTATGGTAAACGATGAAAGGAGTAGCTTAAAGTTGGTTTGATTGATTGATTGAAACTTTCATTAGTAGATTGCACAGAACAGTACATATTACGTACAATTGACCACTAAATGGTAACACCTGAATACGTTTTTCAACTTGTTTAAAGGCCTACTGAAACCCACTACTACCGACCACGCAGTCTGATAGTTTATGTATCAATGATGAAATCTTAACATTGCAACACATGCCAATACGGCCGGGTTAGCTTACTAAAGTGCAATTATAGATTTTGCGCGAAATATCCTGCTGAAAACGTCTCGGTATGATGACGTCTGCGCGTGACGTCACGGATTGTGGAGGACCAGCTATTAAGTCGTCTGTTTTCATCGCAAAATCCCACAGTATTCTGGACATCTGTGTTGGTGAATCTTTTGCAATTTGTTCAATGAACAATGGAGACAGCAAAGAAGAAAGCTGTAGGTGGGAAGCGGTGTATTGTGGCAGGTGTTGTGCCGGATAACGCACCCCCGCCGTAGAATGCACCCCCTGACTGATTTGCCGGATAACACAGCCGGTGTTTCATTGTTTACATTCCCGAAAGATGACAGTCAAGCTTTACCATTGGCCTGTGGAGAACTGGGACAACAGAGACTCTTATTAGGAGGACTTTGAGTTGGATACGCAGACGCGGTACCGTGAGTGCGCATGCAGCTGCGGCTTCCAAACATTTGATCGCTTGCCCGTACGTGCGTGCCGCTATGTGCATGTCACGTACGTAACTTTGGGGACTTTGGGGAAATATATGTGCTGTATGAACTTTGGGGAGGTGAACGGTACTTTGGGCTGTAGGATTGAGTGTGTTGTGCAGGTGTTTGAGTTGTATTGGCGGGTTATATGGACGGGAGGGGGGAGGTGTTTGTTATGTGGCATATTAAATATAAGCCTGGTTGTGTTGTGGCTAATAGAGTATATATATGTCTTGTGTTTATTTACCGTTTTAGTCATTCCCAGCTGAATATCAGGTCCCACCCGCCTCTCACAGCATCTTCCCTATCTGAATCTCTCCCACTGCCCTCTAGTCCTTCACTCTCACTTTCCTCATCCACAAATCTTTCATCCTCGCTCAAATTAATGGGGAAATCGTCGCTTTCTTACTTGATGTTTTATCAAACGCATTTTTTCTATCGCGATGTATATTAATATTGTTTTATCGCCCAGTCCTATTATTTACAAGGTTTTTTTTGTGCAACCTTGAAATAAGTTGCATAGCATGTTAAAGTAATATGCTACATAGAGTATAAGCCTTGTTGTTATTGGATGTTCTCTGTCTGGGTTTTGGACCTAGTATTGTAAGGTGTGGCTTAAAAGATGGGTTCTGGGATGCGAGTAGTGACGGGCTAACTTTTTTTAAAGATGGGATTGGTTTTGACTCAAAATGGACAAAAATCTGCAGACAGAGTGGCACCGTGCTGTCAGAATAGATGAAAATCAGGCTGAATGGTTTTAGGTCACGCTGCATTGACTTTTTATATCACGGAGATATGGTTCTTTAGTGAAAACAGTGCATCATAGTAGTAGCTAGTCCTGCTGAACTTGGGAGAGGACAATAAAAAAAACTGGACTCAGAACTTGCAGACATTTAGAACTAAATGGAGGCAGCATTAGGGTTGATATTAGAGATGTCCGATAATGGCTTTTTGCTGATATCCGATATTCCGATATTGTCCAACTCTTAATTACCGATTCCGATATCAACCCATACCGATATATAAAGTCGTGGAATGAACACATTATTATGCCTAATTTTGTTGTGATGCCCCGCTGGATGCATTAAACAATGTAACAAGGTTTTCCAAAATAAATCAACTCAAGTTATGGAAAAAAAATGCCAACATGGCACCGCTATATTTATTATTGAAGTCAGAAAGTGCATTATTTTTTTTAACATGCCTCAATGGAATTTTGGACTTGCTCTCCCTGAGAGAGCATGAGGAGGTTGAGGTGTGGGGGCGGGGTATATTGTAGCGTCCCAGAAGAGTTAGTGCTGCAAGGGGTTCTGGGTATTTGTTCTGTTGTGTTTATGTTGTGTTACGGTGCGGATGTTCTCCCGGAATGTGTTTGTCATTCTTGTTTGGTGTGGGTTCACAATGTGTAGCATATTTGTAACAGTGTTAAAGTTGTTTATACGGCCACCCTCAGTGTGAGCTGTATGGCTGTTGACCAAGTATGCTTTTCATTCACGTGTGCGTGTGAAAAGCCGTAGATGTTATGTGATTGGGCCGGCACGCAAAGGCAGTGCCTTTAAGGTTTATGCTGCTGGAATTTTAATTTTACTGAGGGAACTCTCCTGAAGGAATCAATAAAGTACTATCAATTGTTACGTCTGACCAGTCTTCATCCCAGGGAATTAAAGTCACTGGTCAATCCCAAGTACTTTCAGATGACATATATGCAGAGTAAGAAGGACCATCAAGACAGAATAGGAATATTATCAAGTTTTACTAAAGTTTCAGGAGACCTGCCCACACCAATACATTGGGGACGGCGTGGCGAAGTTGGGAGAGTGGCCGTGCCAGCAATCTGAGGGTTACTAATTCAATCCCCACCTTTTACCATCCTAGTCACGTCCGTTGTGTACTTGAGCAAGACACTTCACCCTTGCTCCTGATGGGCCTGGTTAGCGCCGTGCATGGCAGCTCCCGCCATCAGTGTGTGAATGTGTGTGTGTGAATGGGTGAATGTGGAAATAGTGTCAAAGCGCTTTGAGTTCCTTAAAAAAGGTAGAAAAGCACTATACAAGTACAACCCATTTACCATTTACCATATTGGCGCTCTGTACTTCTCCCTACGTCCGTGTACCGTATTTTCCGCACTATAAGGCGCACCGGATTATAAGGCGCACCTTCAATGAATGGCCTATTTTAAAACTGTGTTCATATATAAGGCGCACCGCATTATAAGGCGCATAGAATAGACGCTACAGTAGAGGCTGGGGTTACGTTATGCATCCTGTAGTTGCAAGAGCTGTTGTGGCTCAATATTGGTCCATATATAAGGCGCACCGGATTATAAGGCGCACTGTCAGCTTTTGAGATAATTGGAGGTTTTTAGGTGCGCCTTATAGTGCGGAAAATACGGTACACAGCGGCGTTTTAAATAGTCATAAATTTTACTTTTTGAAACAGAAATCGATAATTTCCGATATTACATTTTAAAGCATTTATCGGCCGATAATATCGGCAGTCCGATATTATCGGACATCTCTACTTGATATGGTACATGGCACGTTAAAACGTAGGAATCGTATTTTCCACATTCACTAACATACTGTGCTAGGGATGTAGCAATGTGAGAATGTCATATCACTTATTGGGAACCAAATCATCATGGCCATCAATGTGCTGAAAAAGTTCTTATACACACTACAAAGTTTTATTTTAAAAATGTTATTGAAATAAATAGGAACACAATATACTTTCTTGGCAGAAGTAACATTAAAGGGGAACATTATCACAATTTCAGAATGGTTAAAACCATTAAAAATCAGTTCCCAGTGGCTTATTATATTTTTCGAAGTTTTTTTCAAAATTTTACCCATCACGCAATATCCCTAAAAAAAAGCTTCAAAGTGTCTGATTTTAACCACCCGTCCGTACATAGTGAAGCCAACACAAACAAACATGGCAGAAAGAACTGCAAGCTATAGCGACATTAGCTCGGATTCAGACTCGGATTTCAGCGGCTTAAGCGATTCAACAGATTACGAATGGTTGTAGTGTGGAGGCAGGTAGCGAAAACGAAATTGAAGAAGAAACTGAAGCTATTGAGCCATATCGGTTTGAACCGTATGCAAGCGAAACCGACCAAAACGACACGACAGCCAGCGACACGAGAGAAAGCGAGGACGAATTCGGCGATCGCCTTCTAACCAACGATTGGTATGTGTTTGTTTGGCATTAAAGGAAACTAAGAACTATGAACTAGGTTTACAGCATATGAAATACATTTGGCAACAACATGCACTTTGAGAGTGCAGACAGCCCAATTTTCATCAATTAATATATTCTGTAGACATACCCTCATCCGCGCTCTTTTCCTGAAAGCTGATCTGTCCAGTTTTGGAGTTGATGTCAGCAGGCCAGGGAAGCTAGGGTCAATATTCTTCTCTTGATCATCTTCGGTGGCATAAGGGACGGTGTGAGCCAAGACATCCAGGGGGTTTAGCTCGCTCGTCTGCGGGAACAAACTGCCGCCATTGCTTGCTGTGCTACCGAGGTCCTTTGTCCCTGAATTGCTCACACACTCCGGCAGATTCAATGGGGGTCTGGCGGCAGATTTCTTTGACTTTATCGTTGGAAATGCATCTGCTTTGAGTGTCGCAGGATATCCACACATTCTTGCCATCTCTGTCGTAGCATAGCTTTCGTCGGTAAAGTGTGCGGAACAAACGTCCAATTTCTTGCCACTTTCGCATCTTTGGGCCACTGGTGCAACTTGAATCCGTCCCTGTTCGTGTTGTTACACCCTCCGACAACACACCGACGAGGAATGATGTCTCCAAGGTATGGAAAACAGTCGAAAAAACGGAAAATAACAGAGCTGTTTTGACTCGGTGTTTGAGAAAATGGCGGATTGCTTCCCGATGTGACGCCACGTTGTGACGTCATCGCTCCGAGAGCGAATAATAGAAAGGCGTTTAATTCGCCAAAATTCACCCATTTAGAGTTCGGAAATCGGTTAAAAAAATATATGGTCTTTTTTCTGCAACATCAAGGTATATATTGACGCTTACATAGGTCTGGTGATAATGTTCCCCTTTAAACATTGTTCTGCCTTCAAAACCATAGTTTTATTCGAGTGTTTAAAGACTTTATATTCTTCGCCCGTTTTAATTTGTAAAAGTTCTAGAGTGTTTTTAAATAATAAAGGCAAAATGAGTGTTGCACGTTCGGTTTTATGTGATGTCACGCGGTTTCACTTCCTGTTGTACACACCTATGTGTCACATTCCTCCATGTATAGATTTATCCCTGTAGGCCCAATGTGCAAAATTAAATATCTTAGTTGCTCAGATAGCAATTTATTTATGCAAGTTTAGGTTCTGCTTTGTCGTTGTTTGTATTGTCTCTTGTATTCATGTTAGCATTTAAAGGGGAACATTATCACCAGACCTATGTAAGCGTCAATATATACCTTGATGTTGCAGAAAAAAGACCATATATTTTTTTAACCGATTTCCGAACCCTCAATGGGTGAATTTTGGCGAATTAAACACTTTTCTAATATTCGCTCTCGAAGCAATCCGCCATTTTCTCAAACACCGAGTCAAATCAGCTCTGTTATTTTCCGTTTTTTTCGACTGTTTTCCGTACCTTGGAGACATCATGCCTCGTCGGTGTGTGGTCGGAGGGTGTAACAACACCAACAGGGACGGATTCAAGTTGCACCAGTGGCCCAAAGATGCGAAAGTGGCAAGAAATCGGACGTTTGTTCCGCACACTTTACCGACGAAAGCTATGCTACGACAGAGATGGCAAGAATGTGTGGATATCCTGCGACACTCAAAGCAGATGCATTTCCAACGATAAAGTCAAAGAAATCTGCCGCCAGACCCCCATTGAATCTGCCGGAGTGTGTGAGCAATTCAGGGACAAAGGACCTCGGTAGCACGGCAAGCAATGGCGGCAGTTTGTTCCCGCAGACGAGCGAGCTAAACCCCCTGGATGTCTTGGCTCACACCGTCAAGAGAAGAATATCGACCCTAGCTTCCCTGGCCTGCTGACATGAGGGTATGTCTACAGAATATATTAATTGATGAAAATTGGGCTGTCTGCACTCTCAAAGTGCATGTTGTTGCCAAATGTATTTCATATGCTGTAAACCTAGTTCATAGTTGTTAGTTTCCTTTAATGCCAAACAAACACATACCAATCGTTGGTTAGAAGGCGATCGCCGAATTCGTCCTCGCTTTCTCCCGTGTCGCTGGCTGTCGTGTCGTTTTCGTCGGTTTCGCTTGCATACGGTTCAAACCGATATGGCTCAATAGCTTCAGTTTCTTCAATTTCGTTTTCGCTACCTGCCTCCACACTACAACCATCCGTTTCAATACATGCGTAATCTGTTGAATCGCTTAAGCCGCTGAAATCCAAGTTTGAATCCGAGCTAATGTCGCTATAGCTTGCTGTTCTTTCCGCCATGTTTGTTTGTGTTGGCTTCACTATGTGACGTCACAGGAAAATCGGACGGGTTAGGGTTAGGGTTTATAACGATGGTTAAAATCAGGCATTTTGAAGCTTTTTTTAGGGATATTGCGTGATGGGTAAAATTTTGAAAAAAACTTCGAAAAATAAAATAAGCCACTGGGAACTGATTTTTAATGGTTTTAACCCTTCTGAAATTGTGATAATGTTCCCCTTTAAGCTCGCTAGCCGCATATATTATGTGACTGGGCCAGCACGCTGTTTGTATGGAGGAAAAGCGGACGTGATGACAGGTTATAGAGGACGCTAAAGGCAGTGCCTTTAAGGCATGTCCCCAATATTGGTGGAAATCGGGAGATTTTCGGGAGGGGCACTGAAATTCGTGAGTCTCCCGGGAAAATCATGAGGGTTGACAAGTATGGGTGTGGCGGCTAATATGTTGCCATGGTGCACCGCCACGATCAAATACATCAAGGGGCAACCCTGGTGTCATACGGGGTGGAACAAGGACTGGTTCTTAGCTACCAAACAATTGTACGACGATTCATTTCTGATTTGTTACCACTCGATTTTTTTGACATGAACACGTTCATATCATGCGTCTAAATGCGCCAAAAAGTCTGTTGCTGTTGCTAGCATGAGCATTCTTACGATTAATTAGTTGTTTAATACGTGCAATACCGACTTCTATCTGATTTATTTGGAACAGCAACAACCTGAACATAGAGCACTGCACAGTGACAATTTTAGTTGAAATGTAAGACACGGTTGAGTAAATATTGCACATAATTAATTATAAGCCAATGTTACTAACTAGACCAGGGGTGCTCACACTTTTTCTGCAGGCGAGCTACTTTTCAATTGATCAAGTCGTGGGGATCTACCTCATTCATATATATAATCAATATTTACCTATTTATGAAACATATGTTTTTGTTAACAAGTTAAAGGTGTTTAATGATAATACAAGCATGTTTAACACATATAGTTAATATTGTTAATAAATTAAAGGTGTTTAATGAAAATACAAGTTTGTTTAATACATATAGTTAATATTGTTAACAAGTTAAAGGTGATTAATGATAATACAAGCATGTTTAACTTATATAGTTAATATTGTTAAGTTAAAGGTGTTTAAAGATAATGCAAACATGTTTAACACATATAGTTAATATTGTTAACAAGTTAAAGATGTTTAGTGATAATGCAAGCATGTTTAACACATATAGTTAATATTGTTAATAAATTAAAGGTGTTTAATGATAATACAAGAATGTTTAACACATAGTTAATATTGTTAACAAGTTAAAGGTGTTTAAAGATAATACAAGCATGTTTAACACTTTTAGTTAATATTGGTAATAAGTTAAAGGTGTTTAAAGATAATACAAGCATGTTTAACACACATAGTTAATATTGTTAACAAGTTAAAGGTGTTTAAAGATAATACAAGCATGTTTAACACTTTTAGTTAATATTGGTAATAAGTCAAAGGTGTTTAAAGATAATACAAGCATGTTTAACACATATAGTTAATATTGTTAATAAGTTAAAGGTGTTTAAAGATAATACAAGCATGTTTAACACACATAGTTAATATTGTTAACAAGTTAAAGGTGTTTAAAGATAATACAAGCATGTTTAACACTTTTAGTTCATATTGGTAATAAGTTAAAGGTGTTTAAAGATAATACAAGCATGTTTAACACATATAGTTAATATTGTTAATAAGTTAAAGGTGTTTTAAAGATAATACAAGCATGTTTAACACATATAGATTCCTTTCTTTCATGAAGACAAGAATATAAGTTGGTGTATTACCTGATTGTGATGACTTGCATTGATTGGAATCAGACAGTAGTGCTGATAAGGTCTGCATTTTCGAATAGAGGAGAAAAAAAGTCCTCCTTTCTGTCCAATACCACATGAAAGTGGTTGGTTTTTGGCATCTTATTTGTCCAGCTTCCGTACTCCTTTGTATACACTTTACAAGAAATACATTGTCGGCAAACTCCGTAGCTTGCTAGCTTGTGCACGCCAGCTTTCTGAGACTCTTATTTTGTTTGTGCAACTGTGCAGTCGGTCTTTGGAGTTTTGACGACAGGTACGGCGCCAGGGTCTGTTAAAATAAAGTGTTTCTCGCCTTCCAGTCGGTAATTTCAATGAGCTGGCAGCAGCCAGCGTCATCTCAGAAGACCCTCGGGTGCCGTGAATGTCAATCAAGTGACGAAAGTGACGTCATAGTGAAGATTTATGATCGCTCATTTTTAGGACTATTTTTTTAATGGCTGGCTGGCGATCGACTGACACACCCTCCCGAGATCGACCGGTAGATCGCGATCGACGTACTGAGCACCCCTGAACTAGACTCTTCTGATAGTCTATTTCATATGCAATTACCTGTAAATGTTCCCTGGCTGCTGCCGGGGTGACTAATAACTAAAAGCGAGCGCGTAAACGTCTGTTTGTGCAGCCGTGTGTTTATTTTCTGACGGGCTCGTCCTCTGCAGGCGTTTATTCCCTCGCATCCTCACCTTTTTTTGTTTTGCAAAATAGCTCCGGTACCCGCGCCACACCGAGGGACTTAGCAGCATGTTATCACAGCGCAGGAATGAAACATGGAGGGAACACTGGCTGTCGAGAGAGAGAGACTTTGTTTTCGTTTGGCTTTGAGGGGAAAGAGTGTTTCCGCTTTGAGCGACGCGTGAAGAAGCGAGCGCCGTCCAAAGCTTTGCGAGCGCGAACCTGACAGACGTCGTCAGTCACCCGAAGTCGCCTCGGTCTTCGAGAGTGTCTCGACGGCGCGACAAGAGCCGCCGCGCGTGTTGAGGCAAGCCTGAAAATGATGTCTTGTTCTTAAAACACAGGAGCCAAAAAGAGTCCTGTGGCTTCCTGCCAGCATCACGGCCAGTAGAAACACTCAAATATGAGCCAGTTGTACAAACACACATCCCATCTTCTTACTAATTTGAAGGACTTGTAACATGTGGCCCTCAAATACCAGTCAAACGCTCCATTTCCTGTGTTGGATCTACTTTGCTGTATTTATTCTGTGGACGTCACAGCCAACTGCTTTTTTCTTTTAGTGCCGAGTGGGTGAATCCTATGGCTGAAAACTGCATCACCTTATAAGTGTTTTACATCGGGCAATATCGATAATGTCATGACTTGGTCCGGGGTGTGTGCTTTTCCAGGATGCAACGGAAAGTTGGCTCGTGCGAGACGGGAATGAAGGTACATGATTTATTATTATCAAAAAAAAGAATAAATGAAAGCGCGCACAGTGGCGGAGAATAAACTATAAAACCAAAAGACTATAGCAAAAAAGTACAAACAAAAAACACGCACAATGGCGGAGAACAAACTCTGAAACCAAAAAGACTATAAATATGGAACAAAAACTTACTTGGCTTGGACAAAAGTAGTTGCTTGAGGAATTGACATGAAAAGAAGTATCAGGCATGAACAGAGCATAAATGTGTTGAGGTCGTCAGGACGAACAACAGAAAATGAATGAACTTAAATACTATGGACATGATTAGTGAAAGCAGGTGCGTGACTCAAAACGTGAAACAGGTGCGTGACGTGACAGGTGAAAACTAATGGTTGCTATGGTGACCAGACAAGGGAGTGAAAAGACAGAAACTAAACAAAACATGACTTAAAACAAAACATGATAATACAGACATGACAGATAATTATTGATAGGGATGTCCAATAATATCGAACTGCCAATATTATCGGCCGATAAATGCTTTGAAAAGTAATATCGGAAATTATTGGTATCGGTTTCAAAATTATCGGTATCTGTTTCAAAAAGTAAAATGTATGACTTTTTAAAACGCCGCTGTGTACACGGACTTAGGGAGAAGTACAGAGCGCCAATAAACCTTAAAGGCACTGCCTTTGCGTGCCGGCCCAATCACATGATATCTACGGCTTTTCACACACTCACAAGTGAATGCATACTTGGTCAATAGCCATACAGGTCACACTGAGGGTGGCCGTATAAACAACTTTAACACTGTTACAAATATGCGCCACACTGTGAACCCACACCAAACAAGAATGACAAACACATTTCGGGAGAACATCCACACCGTAACACAACATACAAACACAACAGAACAAATACCCAGAACTAGGGATGTCCGATAATGGCTTTTTTGCCGATATTCCGATATTGTCCAACTCTTAATTACCGATACCGATATCAACCGATACCGATATACACAGTCGTGGAATTAACATATTATTATGCCTAATTTGGACAACCAGGTATGGTAAAAAAATTAATAAAATAAAATAAGATAAATAAATTAAAAACATTTTCTTGAATAAAAAAAAAAGTAAAACAGTTACATAGAAACTAGTAATTAATGAAAATGAGTAAAATTAAGTGTTAAAGGTTAGTACTATTAGTGGACCAACAGCACACACAATCATGTGTGCTTACAGACTGTATCCCTTGCAGACTGTATTGATATATATTGATATATAATGTAGGAACCACAATATTAATAACAGAAAGAAACAAGCCTTTTGTGTGAATGAGTGTAAATGGGGGAGGGAGGCTTTTTGGGTTGGTGCACTAATTGTAAGTGTATCTTGTGTTTTTTATGTTGATTTAAAAAAAACAAAAAATAAAAACGTTACCGATAATAAAAAAAAACCTATACCGATAATTTCCGATATTACATTTTAAAGCATTTATCGACATGTCTACCCAGAACCCCTTGCAGCACTAACTCTTCCGGGACGCTACAATATACACCCCCCCCCCCCGCTACCCCCTACCCTTCTACCTCAACCCCGCCCACCTCAACCTCCTCATGCTCTCTCAGGAAGAGCATGTCCCAAATTCCAAGCTGCTGTTTTGAGGCATGTTAAAAAAAAAAAAAGCACTTTGTGACCTAAATAATAAATATGGCTGTGCCAAGTTGGCACTTTTTTTTCCATAACTTGAGTTGATGTTGTTCTCTTATTTTGGAAAACCTTGTTACATTGTTTAATGCATCCAGAGGGGAATCACAACAAAATTAGACATAATAATGTGTTAATTCCACGACTGTATATATTGGTATCGGTTCATATCGGTATCGGTAATTAAAGGTTGGACAATATCGGATATCGGCAAAAAAGCCATTATCGGACATCTCTAATTATTGATCATTTTTATGACGTGTCTCTGAAGGTTCTCATTCATTCAGGTCATTGTCATCTCAGCGTATTCAATAGATCACAAAATGTTTTTTGATACTTTTCTAAATAAAGGGCCCCACAAAAATGGCATTATTGGCTTTATTTTAACAAAAAATCTTGCGGTACATTAAACATATGTTTATTATTGCAATCACAGAACAAGTTTGTCCTTAAATAAAATAGTGAACATACAAGACAACTTGTCTTTTAGTAGTAAGTAAACAAACAAAGGCTCCTTATTAGTCTGCTGACATATGCAGTAACATATTGTGTTATTTATCATTCTATTATTTTGTCAAAGTAATAAGGGACAAGCTATAAAAAATGATTATTAATCTACATATTCATTTACTGTTAATATCTGCTTACTTTCTCTTTTAACATGTTCTATCTACACTTCTGTTAAAAAGGTAATAATCACTTATTCTTCTCTTGTTTGGATACTTTACATTAGTTTTGGATGATACCACAGAATCATAGAATGGTCATAATTTTAGTTCTCATGTGTCCAGGGACATATTTCCTGAGTTTATGAATATAACATGAATAAAAAAAAAAGATTTTGTGACGATAAGAATATCGATGTAATCATAGTAGTATCGGCTAGATACGCTCTTGTACTTGGTATCATTACAGTGGATGTCAGGTGTAAATCCACCCATGGCGAGGGTGAGGCCGGTGAGCTATTGTATCCTCGTACGGTGTGTAGTGAAGCATGTTTAGCTATTCCTCGTCCTGCAAGGATGATGCTTGTAAGAAACGTACTTAATTAGAATGAGTGATTTAGAAGTAGCTAAAGCACGGCCGATTGCGGATCGACGTTAGCTGCTAACTAGCTAGCCATGTCTTAAAGCACCTCTTCCTGAGGTCGTTTCAGTGTTCACCTTTCTTAGTTTTTAAGCCAAAATGCGTCCGTTCTCCCTTTTCTGTCTACACACTGTGTCTGCTTGTAAGTAGGGATGTCCCGATCCGATATTTGGATCGGATCGGCCGCCGATATTTGCAAAAAAACGCGTATCGGCAAGGCATGGGAAAATGCCGATCCAGATCCAGTTTTAAAAACAAACTCCGGTCCGTGTTTTCCAACGCACCGATTTAAATAATACATTCCACTTTTCTGCTGCTCCCTAATTTCCGTTCCGCATTTTTCAGCACACCTTCAACACATCCACAGGTCTGTGGATTCTCACGCAGTTGCTTTTAGCTGCTGGCATTACACGACAGGCTCTTCTGACTCTTTCCTGTGTCTCCCTCTCACAGACAGCAAGTGCACCTTCTTACACACGTCACATACTGTCACGTCATACGTCACATACTGTCACGTCATACGTCACATACGTATACGCCCTCCCCGAGCAGAGCGGTAGCAGCATGGCTAACGTTAGCTGTGATGCTAGCGTAGCCGTGTGACCAATGTTCCCTCTAAGGTGCGCGCCTGTGCGCATAGCAATTATATGCCATGCACAAAATCAAATAAAAAAAATAAGCGCATAACAATTTTCGACACACGGACACGACAGAGAAAACAGTTTTCGTCATCATTGTTCAAATATTGTAACGTCTGTCGAGACCTTATCTCCGTTCGGTGCCACACGTCCACACCATCAAAATTCCAAGGCAAAAATTTCCAGATCAACACCGTATGAAACAATTTGTGATTTTTTTTTTTAGTTGTGATTTCCTTCTCTGCATGAAAGTTTAAAAGTAGCATATATTAATGCAGTATGAAGAAGAATGTTTTAATGTAGACATGCAAGCCTTGAAAGAAAATTTTGAAAATCAAGACTACATTTCCTGCAAATGGGTGCATTTCTACCCTATATTTTAACTTTAGATTTATTCTCATATCAAACTCTTTTGGCTGTCTTTTTGACATTTACATCCGGCGCCCCCCTCCACACCCTGGATTATAAATAATGTAAATAATTCAATGTGATTATCTTGTGTGATGACTGTATTATGATGATAGTATATATCTGATAGTATATATCTGTATCATGAATCAATTTAAGTGGACCCCGACTTAAACAAGTTGAAAAACTTATTGGGGTGTTACCATTTAGTGGTCAATTGTACGGAATATGTACTTCACTGTGCAACCTACTAATAAAAGTCTCAATCAATCAATCAAAACACATAGAATCATCATACTGCTGTGATTATATGCATCAAGTGTTCATTCAAGGCTAAGGCAAAATATCGAGATATATATCGTGTATCGCAATATGGCCTTAAAATATCGCAATATTAAAAAAAGGCCATTTCGCCCAGCCCTAGTTCAATGATGCCATTTCTGTTTGTCATGTATAATTTTGTCTATTTTGTGTTTATCCTTGAATAAACAGGTCAGTTTCTTGTTACCAACCATTGTGTATTATTCAAACTCCCCTAATTCAGCTGGCTAGTTGTCATCAAGAGTACTAAAACCCTTTTCAACATGATTCTGACAACTAAGTAGGCTAAATACTTTAAACTTTAATACATGCTCGGATAGGCCAGTATCGGTCAGTATCGGTATCGGATCGGAAGTGCAAAAACAATATCGGTATCGGATCGGAAGTGCAAAAACCTGGATCGGGCCATCCCTACTTGTAAGTACTCTGTGATCGTGCGCTGCCGAACATGCTCTTCTGCTCGTAAAACCAGCAATGTCATGACGTGAGGACGATGCGCCGTCATGCCTGTAGAAAATAAAAATATGGCGAACCGGTAGTTTTCAATCAGAGTATAGTACCGTTTTTGATTCATTAGTACCGCGATATTATACAGTATTTTTTGGAGTATAAGTCACTCCGGACTATAAGTCGCACCGGCCGAAAATGCATAATAAAGAAGGAAAAAAACATATATAAGTCGCACTGGAGTATAAGTCGCATTTTTTTGGGGAAATGTATTTGATAAAAGCCAACAGCAAGAATAGACATTTGAAAGGCAATTTAAAATAAATCAAGAATAGTGAACAACAGGCTGAATAAGTGTACGTTATATGAGGCATAAATAACCAACTGGTATGTTAACGTAACATATTATGGTAAGAGTCATTCAAATAACTATAACATATAGAACATGCTATACGTTTACCAAACAATCTGTCACTCCTAATCGCTAAATCCCATGAAATCTTATACGTCTAGTCTCTTACGTGAATGAGATCAATAATATTATGGTTATGTGTTAATAATTTCACACATAAGTCGCTCCTGAGTATAAGTCGCACCCCCGGCCAAACTATGAAAAAAACTGCGACTTATAGTCCGAAAAATACGGTACTAGTACCGGTATACCGTACAACCTCTGCAGGGTCTCCTTAGGTTTCAACAAAGTCAACTTCAAGACTTTTTAAAGAGCTTTAAGAGGCTTTGTGCCTTTGTCTTGTCGCTGGTATCCTGCCGTTGTGTGTGAGCACTTGGAAAATGAGGCTTTTGAAGTCTCTTACACAAGGTTTCTGCAACTTTTTGGTCAGCTTCCAAATTGTACAACTCCGGGGGCATTGGCCTGGAGTTGAGAAGCCATATTTCCCAAAGCACACGTGCACACATCTGCCTCGAAATTGTGATTCCCAGGGTATCAAAGCAAAGGACGTGGTGATGACGGCAGGCGGTAAATACAGATGTCTGAGACGGTCCCGCTTGCCTTGGAAGGAGGCGGTCCATTAGGTTCACTCCCACGTTAAGATGTCCTGTGCCTTCGGGGGCGACAACACAGTCATTCCTGCAACCCAGAAAGAAATAATGTTCTTCTTCCATCCAGGCTCATGTAGAAAGCACAATGTTGACACTGTAGCAGCCATGATGCATTCCAGTCATTAGGAGGCAAACATCTGTCTGCATATGTGCTAATAGAGCCAAGATTGTCATCTGAATGGCCATGCTCAAGATTTAACAGTAGGTGCTGTCCTCCAACATACTATATTGCAGAATGGATGATTTACTCCGATGGCAGGGAGAGGAATTCCCCTTCATTTGCATGCCTCGCAGCGTAGGAGGAGGCTTGGAGGTGCAGGCTGCGCAGCCTGAATGCTATTATTTATGTATTCATGTCAGATATACTGTATTACCAAGTGTATTGTTATCTATAGTCCTGTGCAGATGTCTGAGATGTTGTTTAGCAAACTTTTAAAGACCACACATAACTAGAATTCCCTCCGTAGAACTCCAGAACTGTTTGTGGCCGGCTACTTCCTGTGTCTGTGAGGATGCCATAGTGACTCAAATCAGCACATTTTATCCAGATGCTCATCAAAACTTTAGAGGTTCTTCTCTGGTCCACGTGCCACCAACAGGTGTAAAAGAAAGTGCATCTCTACCCTCCTTCAAAACCGCACTAAAATAACACCTCCGGGCAACTACAACCCAAGACTAACACCCTCCCTCCACCACATCCCACCTCCCCGGATTGTAAATAATCAAATGTAAACAATCAAATGTATATACTTGTTCTTATGCTTTCTGAACTCACCATGTCCACTTCTTGCTGTACATATCCTACCAAGTCAGACCTACACTGTTCCAATGTCCATTTCTCAGATTATATTATTGTTGATGACTGAAGTGCAATCCCCCCGCCCCAACCCCCTCCACATCCCACCCTCCGGATTGTAAATAATGTAAATAATTCAACACCTGAATAGCCTTCCCAGTAAGGTCTATTCAGGTGTACTGGAGAGGAGGCTACGCCGGATAGTCGAACCTCGGATTCAGGAGGAACAGTGTGGTTTTCGTCCTGGTCGTGGAACTGTGGACCAGCTCTATACTCTCGGCAGGGTCCTTGAGGGTGCATGGGAGTTTGCCCAACCAGTCTACATGTGCTTTGTGGACTTGGAGAAGGCATTCGACCGTGTCCCTCGGGAAGTCCTGTGGGGAGTGCTCAGAGAGTATGGGGTATCGGACTGTCTGATTTTGGCAGTCCGCTCCCTGTATGATCAGTGTCAGAGCTTGGTCCGCATTGCCGGCAGTAAGTCGGACACGTTTCCAGTGAGGGTTGGACTCCGCCAAGGCTGCCCTTTGTCACCCATTCTGTTCATAACTTTTATGGACAACATTTCTAGGCGCAGTCAGGGCGTTGAGGGGATCCGGTTTGGTGGCTGCAGGATTAGGTCTCTGCTTTTTGCAGATGATGTGGTCCTGATGGCTTCATCTGGCCAGGATCTTCAGCTCTCGCTGGATCGGTTCACAGCCGAGTGTGAAGCGACTGGGATGGGAATCAGCACCTCCGAGTCTGAGTCCATGGTTCTCGCCCGGAAAAGGGTGGAGTGCCATCTCCGGGTTGGGGAGGAGATCTTGCCCCAAGTGGAGGAGTTCAAGTACCTCGGAGTCTTGTTCACGAGTGAGGGAAGAGTGGATCGTGAGATCGACAGGCGGATCGGTGCGGCGTCTTCAGTAATGCGGACGCTGTATCTATCCGTTGTGGTGAAGAAGGAGCTGAGCCGGAAGGCAAAGCTCTCAATTTACCGGTCGATCTACGTTCCCATCCTCACCTATGGTCATGAGCTTTGGGTTATGACCGAAAGGACAAGATCACGGGTACAAGCGGCCGAAATGAGTTTCCTCCGCCGGGTGGCGGGGCTCTCCCTTAGAGATAGGGTGAGAAGCTCTGTCATCCGTGGGGAGCTCAAAGTAAAGCCGCTGCTCCTCTACATCGAGAGGAGCCAGATGAGGTGGTTCGGGCATCTGGTCAGGATGCCACCCGATTGCCTCCCTCGGGAGGTGTTTAGGGCACGTCCGACCGGTAGGAGGCCACGGGGAAGACCCAGGACACGTTGGGAAGACTATGTCTCCCGGCTGGCTTGGGAAAGCCTCGGGATCCCCCGGTAGGAGCTGGACGAAGTGGCTGGGGAGAGGGAAGTCTGGGCTTCCCTGCTTAGGCTGCTGCCCCCGCGACCCGACCTCGGATAAGCGGAAGAAGATGGATGGATGGATAAATAATTCAATGTATATACTCTGATTATTAACTTGTGTGATGACTGTATTATGCTGATAGTATATATTTGTACTTGGGCTGCAACAACTAATCGATTAAAATCGATTAGAAAAATAGTTGGCGATTAATTTAGTCATCGATTCGTTGGATCTATGCTATGCGCATGCGCAGAGGCTACTTATTTTAATTTTAAAAAAAATTTTATTTTATTTTTTTTTAAATACATTTTTATTTATAACCTGCAACATTTACAAACCGCTGAGAAACAATAATCAAAATATGTATGGTGCTAGTATGCTGGTTTTTTTCCCAATAAAATACTGGAAAGGATAGAAATGTAGTTTGTCTATTTTATCCGATTATTAATTGATTAATCGAAGTAATAATCGACAGATTAATAGATTATCAAATGTGTTGTTAGTTGCAGCCTTAATTTGTGCCATGAATTGATTAACGTGGACCCCGACTTAAACAAGTTGAAAAACTTATTGGTGTGTTACCATTTAGTGGTCAATTGTACGGAATATGTACTGTACTGTGCAATCTACTAATAAAAGTCTCAATCAATCAATCAAGCAATCTACTATAGAAAGTTTGGTGGAAATCTGCCCAATGTTTTGGTTTTAATTCATGAAAGTTTTCACGGCAATCGGTCCATTACAATAAAACACCCTTTTGATGAGGATCTGGATAAAAAAGTTAATAAAGGAATGTATTATTAGTGAACTATTGTTTGTTCAAATAAATCCCACAATTGTTTATTTTCACTATTTCCATAACAATTCAGACTGTGCTTCTACTAAGTGGTATTCTGGTTCTACGTGGTCAGTACCGTTTGGTAAAAACAATACAGTAGATCACCACTAATGGAAAAAAAAATACGAGTAACACACCCATAAAAATGCCTATTTTTGATACTGTAACCTCAATAAGATGCCTCAGTCTTTTAACACATTTAAAAATCAGTTCTACAATTACAATTTGCGGTACTTGTACAGTACATATGCAGTTACTCAACATCACCTCTTGTCAAAGCGTTTTCCTGCTAGAAAATGTTGAGTAAATTGACTTGTCAGACTGCCACTTCTGCGACAGTGTTTCAGTTTCACAAATTCCTCAGAAAATTGACCACCGTGGAGTTATTGAGTCTGTTTAGTTGGAGAGCTAGCTTCCACAGCTAGTGGGTCCATGACTAGGACTTCTGTTTTGTTAGATCAGCCGTTTTACTGCATTGCTGCAGACACCATTTGGAAACAATTTAACTAATAAACATTTACAGAATCTTAATTTTTCAATAACTCATGTTGCAACGTGTATATCTGCGGCTTATAGTCCAGTGCGGCTAATATATGAGGGGGTAAATTGTGGGTGCGGCTAATATCCCGGTGTGCTCTAGTTCGGAATATACTGTATTTTTCACACAACTTTGTCTCCTACCGTATTTTCCGCACCATAAGGCGCCCTAGGTTATAAGCCGCGCCTTCAATGAACGGCATATTTCAAAACTTTGTCCACCAATAAGACGCCCCGTGTTATAAGCCGCATCTAACTGCGCTAAAGGAATGTCAAAAAAACAGTCAGATAGGTCAGTCAAACTTTAATAATATATTAAAAACCAGCGTGATGTGGGCGCGCATGGAGTCGTATATCAACATGGACGGAGCTGCGTGAAAAAAGCCACCCGGCCTCTTCGCGTAAACTTACCTTAACCACTCGCTCATCTTTTCTTCATCCATCCCTTCGAGTTAGCTTTTATGATGACGCCGGCTGGAAAGGTCTCTTTTGGCAAGGTCTTCCTTTTGAATATCACCATTTGTGGAAGTTTCTGGCCATTAGCATGGCAAGCTAGAACCACAGTGAAGGATGACTTCTCATTCCCTGTGGTGCTAATATTCACCGTACGTGCTCCCGTTGTATCCACAGTGCGGTTCATAGGAATATCAAAAGTCAGGGGAACCTCGTCCATGTTGATAATGTTCTCTGGCCGGATCTTTTTTTCAGCTATCTTGTTTTTACAATATGCACGGAAAGTAGCCAGCTTTTCTTGAAAGTCTTTAGGCAGTTGCTGTGAAATAGTAATCCGTGTGCGGATGGAGAGATTGCGTCTTTTCATGAACCGGATCCCTGTCGCTTAGTAGGAGCCATTTTGTGGTCTTTACAGATGTAAACACACAAAGGAAATGAAACGTAATATCCGCGCGCTTCTTCTTCTTCTACGCTGGCGGGTGGTTGCTTACAGTAGAAGAAGAAGCGCTTCCTGTTCTATGGGGGCGGGTGCTTACCTTGGCGGTTGCTTGCGTAGAAGAAGAAGCACTTCCTCTTCTACGGGGAAAAAAGATGGCGGCTGTTTACCGTAGTTGCGAGACCGAAACTTTATGAAAATGAATCTTAATATTAATCCATATATAAAGCGCACCGGGTTATAAGGCGCACTGTCAGCTTTTGAGAAAATTTGTGGTTTTTAGGTGCGCCTTATAGTGCGGAAAATACGGTACTTGTTAGCTAGCAAGCAAGGTACAAACTAACACTCTGACCGAAGGTTGAGTCCTCATCCTCCTTCCAGACGTATGACATCAAGGTCCGCTTTGCAAAATGAGCAAGGTATTCATGTTGTTAACAAGAATAGGAGGAAATGTAAAATATAATTGTCAACGACAAATTTTATTGTCAACATTTTTCGACAATGTCGACGACCGTATTTTTCGGACTATAAGTCGCAGTTTTTTTCAAAGTTTGGCCGGGGGTGCGACTTATACTCAGGAGCGACTTATGTGTGAAATTATTAACACATTACCGTAAAATATCAAATAATAATATTTATCTCATTCACGTAAGAGACTAGACGTATAAGATTTCATGGGATTTAGCGATTAGGAGTGACAGATTGTTTGGTAAACGTATAGCATGTTCTATATGTTATAGTTATTTGAATGACTCTTACCATAATATGTAGGGATGACGTTTGAAACCGGTTCTCCCGGTTTTTCGATAAGAAAAGAACCGTTCGATAAGAAAAGAACCGATTCCATGGACTCGAATCCTTTTTTGAGAACCGGTTCCCGTTATCGAGGCCACTATAGTAAAGAAAAAGAGTTGGTTCTTTATTCGAATCCCTGGGAACGAATCCCGTCCCACAGGAAATGCCCTGTGACACGTCCCAGGAAATGACGTAGCTCAGTCATTAGGCGGCAGATACAGAAGCAAACAACAACAATGGACCGGAAAAAAACGCCTCAAGGCATGGCTTCATTTTACAAAAAAATACGACGAGGAAACGGCTATCTTCAATTATTGCCAGGCTTCGCTCACATGTAAGGGGGGGAAGTACAACAAGCATGATGAAACATGTTCAGGCCGTACATAACCTGAAGGTTAGAGAAAGGTGTCGCGGAGTCATTCCTGGAGGAGGCCACACTGATGGACCCCAGAAGGATGTTCCAATAGCAGCAGAAGTGCACTTTTTGGAGAGCTGTATTATTTTCAGTTTTGTGCCCAAGGGACTGATTTTATTTAACACTATATTATTATTTATACACCTATAGCAGGGGTCGGCAACCTTTACCAGTCAAAGAGCCATTTTGACCAGTTTCGTAAATTATAGAAAACAATGGGAGCCGCAAATTTTTTTTTAAATTTTAAATGAAATAACACTGCATACAAAGTTGTTTTTTTTGCTTTGTGCGATGTATAAACCAAGGGTCTCAGACACGCTGCCCACACCTTTTATATGGAATTTGCAAGCTGGTGCAGCACGCGGGTTAAAAATGAATAGCGGTTGTCAGCGTCATGCGTGCCGTGATGGTACCGCATACAGCACCCACTACAACCAGCGTGCCTGATCAGCCACACGTTGTATGGTGTTTCCGCTTGCTCACGTAGGTGACAGCAAGGCATACTTGGTCAACAACCACACAGGTTACACTGACGGTGGCGGTATAAAAAACTATAACACTCTTACTAATAATGCGCCACACTGTGAACCCACACCAAACAAGAATGACAAACACATTTCGGGAGAACATCTGCACAGTAACACAACATATACACAACAGGACAAATACCCAGAATCCCATGCAGCCCTAACTCTTCCGGGATACATTATACACCCCCGCTACCAAACCCCGCCCACCTCAACCGACGCACAGAGGGAGGGGGGGTTGATGTGTGAGGGAGCAGGGTTGGGGTGGGGGCGGGGTTTGGTGGTAGCAGGGGTGTATAATGTAGCCCGGAAGAGTCAGGGCTGCATGGGATTCTGGGTGTTTGTTCTGTTGTGTTTATGTTGTGTTAAGGTGCAGATGTTCTCCCGAAATGTGTTTGTCATTCTTGTTTGGCTTTGGTTCAAAGTGTGGCGCATTATTAGTAAGAGTGTTAAAGTTGTTTTATATGACCACCGTCAGTGTAACCTGTGTGGCTGTTGACCAAGTATGCCTTGCTGTCACGTACGTGTACGAGCAGAAGATGTATATTGTATAACGAGTGCTGTGCTGGCACGCTGTTAATACAGATTGTAGAGAGCGCCAAATGTTGTACCATCATAGCACGCCCTTATTATAGCTGTAAGGGTGAAAATCGGTGAATATTAATCCCGGGAGTTTTCTGCGAGAGGCACTGAAATCCGGAAGTCTCACGGGAAAATTGAGGGGTTCAGCAAGTAAGCTGCTGAGCCGCATCAGAGTGATCAAAGAGCCGCATGCGGCTCCAGAGCCGCGGGTTGCCGACCCCTGACCTATAGTGATGATATAGTGATATTTATTTATTATATTTTATTTTTTAGGGGGGTAACAACAGTCAATATATTTTTTTTTATTTTATTTTATTTTTTTCCTATAAAATGAAAGTGAGCTTTTGTTAAACCAAATATTGTGTGTTTTTTTCCATATATGGGCTCGAACTCGAGTATTTCTTATCAAACATCATCCCTAATAATTTGTTACGTTAACATACCAGGCACGTTCTCAGTTGGTTATTTATGCCTCATATAACGTACACTTATTCAGCCTGTTGTTCACTATTCTGTATTTATTTTAAGATTGCCTTTCAAATGTCTATTCTTGGTGTTGGCTTTTATCAAATCAATTTCCCCAAAAAATGCGACTTATATATGTTTTTTTCCTT
>NC_084560.2:41192920-41197920 GCF_033978685.3 Nerophis lumbriciformis
ACAGGAATATCAGTTGCTGTGAAATAGTAATCCGTGTGCGGATGGAGAGATTGCGTCTTTTCATGAACCGGATCCCGGTCGCTTAGTAGGAGCCATTTTGTGGTCTTTACAGATGTAAACACACAAAGGAAATGAAACGTACGGTGATATCCGCGCCCTTTTTCTTCTTCTACGCGGGCGGGTGGTTGCTTACAGTAGAAGAAGAAGCGCTTCCTGTTCTATGGGGGCGGGTGCTTACCTTGGCGGTTGCTTGCGTAGAAGAAGAAGCGCTTCCTGTTCTACCGGGAAAAAAGATGGCGGCTGTTTACCGAAGTTGCGAGACCGAAACTTTATGAAAATGAATCTTAATATTTATCCATATATAAAGCGCACCGGGTTATAAGGCGCACTGTCAGCTTTTGAGAAAATTTGTGGTTTTTAGGTGCGCCTTATAGTGCGGAAAATACGGTACTGCATACTTCAGCAGCTAATTAAAAACCTTTGAAACCCATTTTGAAATAATTCTATATTCTTATCCATATTTATCGTTATCGCAGGAGGCTGGAATATATATCGCGATAAAGATTTTAAGCTGTATCACACATTCCTAACAGCTACTGTTAAAATGTTAATTGCTGGTGTCAATCAGCCGAGTTGTATGATTTTGTTTCTAAATCCTTCCATACGTAATCCTCTGGCCTACCTTGAACAATTATCTTTTATTTGGCCAACAGGCACATAGGTTGTCAGGGCAGAGAAAGCGCTGACTGGCCCCCACAGGACAGCTCATTGTGTGTGTGGGCTATGACCTAATAAAGCTTTATATTGCATTACACACACACACACACACACACACACACTAGGATCTTGTGCTTCTGGGTGCATCGCCACACAACAACAGTCTACGGTCATTCCTGACAATAACGTGGACGTCTTACACAATCATTACAACCAATCTATGGTTAGACTCCATCCTTTGATTCCCCTTCAATCTTCATGTGTGCACAAAGAACCGCCCATATTTACTAATAAGCCATAGTAGCAATTTCTCCTACTCACACTAGGCCATAATCACTTGCGAGAGGAGCAATCGCATCAATGAATTGACACGTCTCGGGTGAGCGAGCGTCCGTGGCTTTTGACTTTGCGAATTATTTGGAGTCTTTCTATTAATTTCTGCTAATATCAATCAATCAATAAATCAAAAGTCGCTTACCGTATTTTCCGCACCATAAACCGCCCTGGGTTATAAGCCGCGCCTTCAATGAACGGCATATTTCAAAAACTTTGTCAACCTATAAGCCGCCCCGTGTTATAAGCCGCATCTAACTGCGCTAAAGGAATGTCAAAAAAACAGTCAGATAGGTCAGTCAAACTTTAATAATATATTAAAAACCAGCGTGATGTGGGCGCGCATGGAGTCTTATATCAACATGGACGGAGCTAGCTGCGTGAAAAAAGCCACCCGGCCTCTTCGCGTAAACTTACCTTAACCACTCGCTCATCTTTTCTTCATCCATCCCTTCGAGTTAGCTTTTATGATGACGCCGGCTGGAAAGGTCTCTTTTGGCAAGGTCTTCCTTTTGAATATCACCATGGGTGGAAGTTTCTGGCCATTAGCATGGCAAGCTAGAACCACAGTGAAGGATGACTTCTCATTCCCTGTGGTGCGAATATTCACCGTACGTGCTCCCGTTGTATCCACAGTGCGGTTCACAGGAATATCAAAAGTCAGTGGAACCTCGTCCATGTTGATAATGTTCTCTGGCCGGATCTTTTTTTCAGCTATCTTCTTTTTACAATATGCACGGAAAGTAGCCAGCTTTTCTTGAAAGTCTTTAGGCAGTTGCTGTGAAATAGTAGTCCGTGTGCGGATGGAGAGATTGCGTCTTTTCATGAACCGGAAACCTGTCGCTTAGTAGGAGCCATTTTGTGGTCTTTACAGATGTAAACACACAAAGGAAATGAAACGTAATATCCGCGCGCTTCTTCTTCTTCTTCTACGCGGGCGGGTGGTTGCTTACAGTAGAAGAAGAAGCGCTTCCTGTTCTATGGGGGCGGGTGCTTACCTTGGCGGTTGCTTGCGTAGAAGAAGAAGCACTTCCTCTTCTACGGGGAAAAAAGATGGCGGCTGTTTACCGTAGTTGCGAGACCGAAACTTTATGAAAATGAATCTTAATATTAATCCATATATAAAGCGCACCGGGTTATAAGCCGCACTGTCAGCTTTTGAGTAAATTTGTGGTTTTTAGGTGCGGCTAATAGTGCGGAAAATACGGTATATAGGCCTTAATCACAAATGTCTCAAAGGGCTGCACAAGCCACAACGACATCCTCGGCTCAGATCCCACAAGAAGTGCAGTGTTTCCCATGCGTTCATGTATTTGTGTTGGCCCTAAAGTGCGGCCTAGGGGGTCATTTACAGGCGCCGGCTGGCTTTTTTATGGGCACACAGAACAATGTAGAAACAAAATAAAAACACACAAAGAAAACAGCAAAATGGAGAAAAAAACAAATATATACAGTTGCGATCAAAAGTTTACATACACTTACCATACCACAGAACTTTCCTCCAGAAGGTCTTATCTTTGTCCATGTGATGTCAGATGAAACAAAAATGGAGCTGTTTGGCCACAATACCCAGCAATATGTTTGGAGGAGAAAAGGTGAGGCCTTTAATCCCAGGACCACTATGCCTACCGTCAAGCATGGTGGTGGTAGTATTATGCTCTGGGTCTGTTTTGCTGACAATGGAACTGGTGCTTTAAATGGGACAATAAAAAAAGGAGGATTACCTCCAAATTCTTCAGGACAATCTAAAATCATCAACCCGGAGGTTGGCTCTTGGGTGCAGTTGGGTGTTCCGACAGGACAATGACCCCAAACACACGTCAAAAGTGGTAAAGGAATGGCTAAATCAGGCTAGAATTAAGGTTTCCTTCCCAAAGTCCTGACTTAAACGTGTGGACAATGCTGAAGAAACAAGTCCATGTCAGAAAACCGACACATTTAGCTGAACTGCACCCAGCTAACACATAACGTTAAAAGAATGTTAAAGGTTCTGCCATGGTTAGTTAGAACCAAACCGTCGCTTAACATTGCCGTGTTGCATTCTGAGATGTGTTGTATCCCAAATAGCAGCAATTTCCTTCTCTTAAGGCAGGGGTCGGCAACCCAAAATGTTGAAAGAGCCATTTTTGTCCAAAAAAAACAAAAACAAAATTCGGTTTGGAGCCGCAAAAAATGAAAAGCCTTCTATAAGTGATATAATGAAGTCAACACATGATGTTCGTGTCTGTATTAGTTATATTAGCCTACTATCAATATGACTTTTAAAGTCTTATACAAGTGTTATAATGACGACAACACATGATTTAAGTGTCTATATTAGCCGACTATTATTTTTACAAAATTGGAAAACATTAGTAAAACTTCTCCGAGGGTGAGATAACTCCTCTAAATGACTGTCTTGGAATGGCCAAAGGTATAGATGTGTGTGTCCAAATTAAAGGAAATGGCGGGCTGTCTTCTTCTAACGAATTTATTAGAATCCATGCAAGCTGGGTAGCGTTTGCTGTGGTCTGTAACAACATGACACACAACTATCAGAAATGCAGCCAATATTACATACAGATAATACGTCATGAGAAATGCAGATACAAATTAAATACACAGAGGACATAGGAAATTAAATGAGCTCAAATATACCTACAAATGAGGCATAATGATGCAATGTGTACATAAAGCCAGCCTAAATAGCATGTTAGCATTGATTAGCTTGTGTCACGCCGAATTTCTTCCCCCTACAAAGACCTTCCCCCAAATTTGGCGTGACACTTGCAGTCATGCAGTGACCAAATATGCTTGATAAACACTCCACACAAGTCAATAACATCAACAAAGCTCACCTTTGTGCATTCACGCACAGTATAAAACGTTTGGTGGACAAAATGAGACAAAGAAGGAGTGGCATGAAATATGTATTTCTCTGGCATGTTGAAGAAAGTTATACATGTAAACAAAGTACGGTGAGTTCGAGGATCGCCAAAATGAGGACAAAGCGACGCTCGCCAAATACTCTCATCAGAGAATCATGTTTAATGTAAACAGTGGGATTTCTAACAATTAGGGAGGATTGTGTCATGTTGTCCTCCTACAGAAACCCTATTAAAACAAAAATATATTTTTTCTATTGTCATGCATTTTTGAAAAAGCTCCAGGGAGCCACTAGGGCAGCGCTAAAGAGCCGCAGGTTGCAGACCCCTGTCTTAAAGGGGAACATTATCACAATTTCAGAATGGTTAAAACCATTAAAAATCAGTTCCCAGTGGCTTATTTTATTTTTCGAAGTTTTTTTCAAAATTTTACCCATCACGCAATATCCCTAAAAAAAGCCTCAAAGTGCCTGATTTTAACCATCGTTATAAACACCCGTCCATTTTCCTGTGACGTCACATAGTGAATACAAACAAACATGGCGGAAAGAACGGCAAGCTATAGCGACATTAGCTCGGATTCAGACTCGGATTTCAGCGGCTTAAGCGATTCAACAGATTACGCATGTATTGAAACGGATGGTTGTAGTGTGGAGGCAGGTAGCGAAAACGAAATTGAAGAAGAAACTGAAGCTATTGAGCCATATCGGTTTGAACCGTATGCAAGCGAAACCGACAAAAACGACACGACAGCCAGCGACACGGGAGAAAGCGAGGACGAATTCGGCGATCGCCTTCTAACCAACGATTGGTATGTGTTTGTTTGGCATTAAAGGAAACTAACAACTATGAACTAGGTTTAAAGCATATGAAATACATTTGGCAACAACATGCACTTTGAGAGTGCAGACAGCCCAGTTTTCATCAATTAATATATTCTGTAGACATACCCTCATCCGCGCTCTTTTCCTGAAAGCTGATCTGTCCAGTTTTGGAGTTGATGTCAGCAGGCCAGGGAAGCTAGGGTCGATATTCTTCTCTTGATCATCTTCGGTGTGAGCCAAGACATCCAGGGGGTTTAGCTCG
>NC_084560.2:41202920-41207920 GCF_033978685.3 Nerophis lumbriciformis
CTTGATTTTTACTGCTAAAAACAGTGGTTTTGTTTCTCCATTCCATTTATTAAATTATTTTATATGCTGTTAAAAAAACACTGCTTTTACTGTAAAATTCTGGTTACTGAGCTGCCAGTTTTTAAAGTAGAATTTAATTATTTTTTTTGCAGCTTATGTAAAAACTAAAACATTAAAAAAAACAAAAAAAAACTTTATAACAAGATTTTACGGTAAAAAAACAAAAAAGGCAGCTCTGTTGCTTGAATTTTACCGCTAAATACAGTGGTATTTTTTCTCCATTCCATTTATTAAAATTTTTTATATGCTGTAAAAAAAACACTGCTTTTACTGTAGTTTTTAAAGTACAATTTAATAGATTTTTTTTTTACAGATTATGTAAACACTGAAACATTAAAAAACAAACAAAAAAACATTAAAACAACAAGATTTTACGCAAAAAAAAAAAAGGCAGCTCTGTTACTTCAATTTTACAGCTAAAAACAATGGCATTGTTTCTCCATTCCATTTATTAATTTTTTTTATATGCTTTAAAAAAAAAACACTGCTTGTACTGTAAAATTCTGGTGATTGAGCTGCCAGTCTTTAAATTAGAATTTTTAAATATTTTTTTGCAGTTTATGTAAACACAAAAATATTAAAAAACAAACAAAAAAACACATTAAAACAACAAGATTTTACGGTAAGAAAGAAAAAAAGGCAGCTCTGTTGCTTGAATTTTACTGCTAAAAACAGTGGTATTGTTTCTCCATTCCATTCCATTTATTCAATTTTGCTGTAAAAAACCCCCACTGCTTTTATTGTAAAATTCTGGTGACTGAGCTGCCAGTTTTTAAAGTAGAATTTTAATATTTTTTTTTACAGCTTATGTAAACACTTAAACAATTAAAACAACAAGATTTTACGGTAAGAAAGAAAAAAAGGCAGCTCTGTTGCTTGAATTTTACCACTAAAACAGTGGTATTGTTTCTCCATTCCATTCCATTTATTCAAATTTTTTATATGCTGTTAAAAAAACACTGCTTTTACTGAAAATTCTGGTGACTGAGCTGCCAGTTTTTAAAGTAGAATTTAATTATTTTTTTTGCAACTTATGTAAACACTAAAATATTAAAAAACAAACAAAAAAACATTAAAACAAGATTTTACGCAAAAAAAAAGGCAGCTCTATTGCTTCAATTTTACAGCTAAAAACAATGGTTTTGTTTCTCCATTCCATTTATTAATTTTTTTTATATGCTGTAAAAAACCCACTGCTTTTACTGTAAAATTTAACGAGAAAAAAAAAAAAAAAAAAAGGCAGCTCTGTTGCTTGAATTTTACCACTAAAAACAGTGGTATTGTTTCTCCATTCCATTTATTAATTTTTTTCATATGCTGTAAAAAAAAACACTGCTTTTACTGTAAAATTCTAGTGACTGAGCTGCCAGTTTTTATAATATAATTTAAATATTTTTTTTTACAGATTATGTAAACACTAAAACCTTAAACATTGAAACAACAAGATTTTATGCCAAAAAAAAGGCAGCTCTGTTGCTTGAATTTTACCGCTAAAAACAGTGGTATTGTTTCTCCATTCCATTCATAAAAAATTTTTATATGCTGTAAAAAAAACAAAAAAAAACACTGCTTTTACTGTAAAATTGACTGAGCTGCCAGTTTTTAAAGTAAAATTTAAATATTTTTTTTCAGCTTATGAAAAAAATTAATTGTTAATGTATTATATATATATATATATATACCGTATTTTTCGGACTATAAGTCGCAGTTTTTTTCATAGTTTGGGGGGTGCGACTTATACTCAGGAGCGACTTATGTGTGAAATGATGAACACATTATAATATTATTTATCTCATTCACGTAAGAGACTAGACGTATACGATTTCATGGGATTTAGCGATTAGGAGTGACAGATTGTTTGGTAAACGTATAGCATGTTCTATATGTTATAGTTATTTGAATGACTCTTACCATAATATGTTACGTTAACATACCAGTTGGTTATTTATGCCTCATATAACGTACACTTATTCAGCCTGTTGTTCACTATTCTTTATTTATTTTAAATTGCCTTTCAAATGTCTATTCTTGCTGTTGGCTTTTATCAAATACATTTCCCCCCAAAAATGCGACTTATACTCCAGTGCGACTTATATATGTTTTGTTCCTTCTTTATTCTGCATTTTCGGCCGGTGCGACTTATACTCCGGAGCGATTTATACTCCGGAAAATACGGTATGTATATATATATATATATATATATATATATATGTATATATATATATATATATATATATATATATATATATATGTCTTAATAAGGTTATCCAAAAAATAGTGCTCGATACCGTAGTAGAGCGCAATATATGTATGTGTGGGGAAAAAAAATCACAAGACTATTTCATCTCTACAGGCCTGTTTCATGAGGGGGGTACCCTCAATCGTCAGGAGATTTTAATGGGAGCATTCGCATACCATGGTTTATATAGGGCACAGAGTGGGTGGGTACAGGCTGGCCTAGGGGCGTGGTGATTGGTTCATGTGTTACCTAGGAGGTGTTTCCGTCTATGGCGGCATGTTGTTACAATTTCGCTGCGCTTGTTGAGGGATGACAGGTCTGGACGGTATATAATAAACAGTTTCTCTTTCAAGCATAGGTTGCATCTTTTATTACCACTATTGTAAGGTGTGCTGGATGCAAGAATTTGCCATGTTATTGAATATTCAACATTATTGTCTTTGAGGTCCCAAATGTGTTTGCTGAGTTCTGTGGTATTTCGCAGGTTTTTGTTCCTGAAAGAAGCCTTGTCATCAAAACCAGATGGAACAACCACAAGGCTTCTTTCAGGAACAAAAACCTGCGAAATACCACAGAACTCAGCAAACACATTTGGGACCTCAAAGACAATAATGTTGAATATTCAATAACATGGCAAATTCTTGCATCCAGCACACCTTACAATAGTGGTAATAAAAGATGCAACCTATGCTTGAAAGAGAAACTGTTTATTATATACCGTCCAGACCTGTCATCCCTCAACAAGCGCAGCGAAATTGTAACAACATGCCGCCATAGACGGAAACACCTCCTAGGTAACACATGAACCAATCACCACGCCCCTAGGCCAGCCTGTACCCACCCACTCTGTGCCCTATATAAACCATGGTATGCGAATGCTCCCATTAAAATCTCCTGACGATTGAGGGTACCCCCCTCATGAAACAGGCCTGTAGAGATGAAATAGTCTTGTGATTTTTTTCCCCCACACATACATATATATATATATATATATATATATATATATATATATATATATATAAAAGCGGCCCTTTGAGAGCAACCATAACTGCGATGTGGCCCAAAATGAAAACAATTTTGACACCCCTGGATTACTCGATTAATCGATAGATTACTCGATCAGTAAAATAATCGAGGCCTCGTGTGACACAGCAGGCCGTCGCAGCAACATCTCACTTTTCTGGCTCCCGCTTAGGAAGCAAAGTGTGCTTTTATACAGCTCTTATGTTTCAACTTTGGGGGGCTCTCTGTGTGGAAAAGGCTCCCACCGATCCTGTTGAATATAAGACAAGCTTACAAAGACTCCCCGGGTCTCTGCGGGTATATAATAGTGAAGAAGAAATGACCATGAATAAGTGGGCACACAAATGCACGGGGTGGGATAGTGAAAGAGTGCAAAGTCTTTGCTCTTTCTCACAGCGGCCGTCCAGTCGCCAGTGGCAGCAGGCTTGAAGGCCCGCTGCTAAATTGCAGTAATAGATTACAGTTTGGTCTCCATTCAGGTCTTTTTTCCCCCCTAAATATACTTTCATTCCACTCGGCTTTCAAGTAAAAGATTCTGTTGTCTACTCCTTTCTATTTTCTAATTCTGCCTTTGTATTCACGTCGGAGCTCTTGCAGCGGTACTCAAGGTTCTCCCTTCTAAATCATGACGGAACATGCACATAGAACCTTGAAAGTCCTGCCAGTGACGCAGGAGCTTACGTAAATGCACCAATTAGAGTTCGAAAAATGAATCAGCGAGACTTTTTTGCATTTTGCTGCATGAGCGGAGGTGAGAACGAAGCGCTATTTCTGGCGTCGTGTCGCCGTTTGCAAGAATACCTTCAATTCACGTTTGGAAGGCCTCCAATCCAATCGGTGGCATTAAGATTACGCCTGTGGGATCATGTGGGAAGATTATCGGTTCCAAACGGCCCCTGAAGTTGTCGGGGGTGGGGGGGCGAAATCAACATCGGCAGATTACGTCACTCGTGTCGCTTGAGGCAGGTGGTCTTTGCTTTTTTTTGGTCGGGGGAACACAATCTTTGGAACTCAAATCTCGTATTCCAACCTCTGTGTCCCAGTTGCATTTTTTTTTTTTTTTTTTTTAGGATTTTAAATATGATATAAAAAAAAACTCTTGCAAGATGTGGCTAATGGAAGCATTGTAGCATTCATAGCTATCCCTTCATCATACTTGCCAACCTTGAGACCTCCAATTTCGGGAGGTGTGTGTGGGGAGGGGAGGGGGGGGGGGTGGTTAAGAGGGGAGGAGTATATTGACAGCTAGAATTCACCAAGTATTTCATATATATATATATATATATATATATATATATATATATATATATATATATATATATATATATATATATATATATATACAGGTAAAAGCCAGTAAATTAGAATATTTTGAAAAACTTGATTTATTTCAGTAATTGCATTCAAAAGGTGTAACTTGTACATTATATTTATTCATTGCACACAGACTGATGCATTCAAATGTTTATTTCATTTAATTTTGATGATTTGAAGTGGCAACAAATGAAAATCCAAAATTCCGTGTGTCACAAAATTAGAATATTACTTAAGGCTAATACAAAAAAGGGATTTTTAGAAATGTTGGCCAACTGAAAAGTATGAAAATGAAAAATATGAGCATGTACAATACTCAATACTTGGTTGGAGCTCCTTTTGCCTCAATTACTGCGTTAATGCG
>NC_084560.2:41217920-41220420 GCF_033978685.3 Nerophis lumbriciformis
CATTTTGGGCATCCCGGCTCCCCTGCAAAACTGAAATCTAAGTAAGATGAAATATGTCAAATAAGGGTGATATTTGCTTATTTTCTGTCTGATAAGATAATTCTTCTCACTAAGCAGATTTTATGTTAGAGTCTTTTACTTGTTTTAAGTGTTTTGGTCCGAAATTATCTCCTTAAGATATTACAGCTTGTTGCTGAGATTTGATGACCTATATTGAGTAAAACATGCTTGAAACTAGAATATCAAGTGTTGCAAAGCTGTGTCATCAACACTCACAAGTATAAAACTACTTTTTTAAAGTAATCATGTCTTATTTCAAGCGTGAAAAAAAAAAAATCATGACTTTGACACAATTGTGTCTCATAATTAAAACAGATGACAGCCAAATGGACTTTGCTGTTTTATTTTCAATGAAACAATAGAAAATAGGTACTCATATAGTAGTAGAGTTGGCACAGTACAGTAAACTGACAGTTAATATTTAAACATTTAACATTTCTAACCATTTTGAACAGAAATAGTTCATGCACATTCAGATAAATTCTTCAAAATTACAATAAAAAACAATGTGGCCGGGGGCCGGGCTGTATATATGCGCACTAATTGACTGAAAGAGCACGCACTTGGCGTGATGATGTCATGTTATCCATGGAAAAATGCATTGTTAGACCATATGATTTGCCTGAGCGGCTAGGAGACCCCGAGAGTAACAAGCGCTTGCCTTGTTGAATTTCCATTAAGAACAATAAATTAGTTTTTAGTATAAGTTTGCTGCTTTCAAGAAATGTAATGCCGAGCGCATATCATTAAGTCAAGATAATGGCACTAGCATTTACTTCATTTAAGAATATTTTTCAACATATTGAACAAAAAGGTCTCATTTTTTTTCTACCTAGAAAAGTGCACTTGTTATTAGTGAGAATATACTTATTTTAAGGTATTTTTGGGTTCATTGAGGTTAGATAATTTTACTTCTTTTGGAAAGTCTTGACAAGCCAAATTTTCTTGATCTATTGGCAGATAATTTTGCTTAGTTCAAATAAAATACCCCTAATTTTAGTTTTTTTTTTCTTTTTTTCTTGTTTTTGAACACTGACTTTTTGCAGTGAGACGGCGGTTGCTTGTTGTCCTCGGTATATGTAGACTTATTTCCACAGAGGAGTTCTTTCGCCCAGCATGTGCTAACCTAAATAGTATGTAGCTAAATGCTAAACGGCTAATAACTTGCGTTAAAATCACAATGAGAGAGACAGATCGCAGACACCCCCTGCATGGGATTCTGGGTATTTGTTCTGTTGTGTTTATGTTGTGTTAAGGTGCAGGTGTTCTCCCAAAATGTGTTTGTCATTCTTGTTTGGTTTTGGTTCAAAGTGTGGCGCATTATTAGTAAGAGTGTTAAAGTTGTTTTATATGGCCCCCGTCAGTGTAACCTGTGTGGTTGTTGACCAAGTATGCCTTGCTGTCACTTACGTGTGCAAGTAGAAGATGCATACAACAAAAGACTGGGCTGCCACGCTGTTAGTACAAGATTGTGGATGGCGCTAAATGCTGTACCATCATGGTACAGTCCAGTCTGTAGTGGATCTAACTTACAAGTGAGAGTCCAGGCCATAGTGGATCTAACATAATAGTGAGAGTCCAGTCCATAGTGGATCGAATATAATAGTGAGAGTCCAGTCCATAGTGGATCTAACATAATATTGTGAGAGTCCAGTCCATAGTGAATCTAACATAATAGTGTGAGAGTCCAGTCCATAGTGGATCGAACATAATAGTGTGAGAGTCCAGTCCATAGTGGATCTAACATAATAGTGAGAGTCCAGTCCATAGTGGATCTAACATAATAGTGAGAGTCCAGTCCATAGTGGATCTAATATAATTGTGAGAGTCCAGTCCATAGTGGATCTAACATAATAGTGAGAGTCCAGTCCATAGCGGATCTAACATAATAGTGAGAGTCCAGTCCATAGTGGATCTAACATAATAGTGAGAGTCCAGTCCATAGTGGATCTAACATAATAGTGAGAGTCCAGTCCATAGTGGATCTAACATAATAGTGAGAGTCCAGTCCATAGTGGATCTAACATAATAGTGAGAGTCCAGTCCATAGTGGATCTAACATAATAGTGAGAGTCCAGTCCATAGTGGATCTAACATAATAGCGAGAGTCCAGTCCATATTGGATCTAACATAATAGTGAGAGTCCAGTCCATAGTGGATCTAACCTAATAGTAAGAGTCCAGTCCGTAGTGGATCTAACATAATAGCGAGAGTCTAGTCCATAGTGGATCTAACATAATAGTGAGAGTCCAGTCCACAGTGGATCTAACATAATAGTGAGAGTCCAGTCCATAGTGGATCTAACATAATAGTGTGAGAGTCCAGTCCATAGTGGATCTAACATAATAGTGAGAGTCCAGTCCATAGTGGATCTAACATAATAGTGAGAGTCCAGTCCATAGTGGATCTAACATAATAGTGTGAGTCCAGTCCATAGTGG
>NC_084560.2:41225420-41345420 GCF_033978685.3 Nerophis lumbriciformis
GAGGTAGGGGGGTTGGGGGTTAGGGGTAGCGGGGAGTGTATATTGTAGCGTCCCGGAAGAGTTAGTGCTGCAAGGGGTTCTGGGTATTTGTTCTGTTGTGTTTATGTTGTGTTACGGTGCGGATGTTCTCCCGAAATGTGTTTGTCATTCTTGTTTGGTGTGGGTTCACAGTGTGGCGCATTATTAGTAAGTCGCTCCAGAGTATAAGTCTCACCGGCCAAAAATGCATAATAAAGAAGGAAAAAAACATATAAGTCGCACTGGAGTATAAGTCGCATTATTTGGGGAAATGTATTTGATAAAAGCCAACAGCAAGAATAGACATTTGAAAGGCAATTTAAAATAAATAAAGAATAGTGAACAACAGGCTAAATAAGTGTACGTTATATGAGGCATAAATAACCAACTGGTATGTTAACGTAACATATTATGGTAAGAGTCATGAATAACTAGGGATGATGTTTGATAAGAAATGATCGAATCCTCTTATCGAACCGATTCCTTACCGATTCTCTTATTGAATCCAGAAAGGTTGTTGTATATGGAAAAAAACACACAATATTTGGTTTAACAAAAGCTCACTTTTATTTTATTAGAAAATAATCAAATAAAATAAATAAATAAATATTGACTGTTGTTACCCCCCTAAAAAATAAAATAAAATAAATAAATATCACTATATGATCACTATAGGTGTATAAATAATAATATAGTGTTAAATAAAATCAGTCCTTTGGGCACGAAACTGAAAATAATACAGCTCTCCAAATAGTGCACTTCTGCTGCTATTGGAACATCCTTCTGGGGTCCATCAGTGTGGCCTCCTCCAGGAATGACTCCACGACACCTTTCTCCATACTTGCCAACCCTCCCGGATTTTCCGGGAGACTCCCGAAATTCAGCGCCTCTCCCGAAAATCTCCCGAAATTCAGGCACACAATATAAACAAGCATACAAACAGGCTAAAGAACAGCTTCTTCCCCAGGGCCATAACCATCCTGAACGGACTGCCCCATTGTCCCTCATAACTGCCTTCTCTTCGGTGCAATAACCCATTCCACCAACCACCCTGTTTTTGTTTTGTTTTGTTTTTTCATGTATATATTCATTTCACACCACATTCATTGCACTTCTACATTTTTTAAATTTTTATATATTTGCACATTGTTTTTCTAGCATGCACACATCGCACTGTATGGAATGGCCTCAATCTCGTTACCTTGCGTAATGACAATAAAGCTGATTCTGATTCTGATTCTAATTCTGATACCTGCCCAATCACGTTATAACTGTAGAATGATCGAGGGCGAGTTCTTGGTTTCTTATGTGGGTTTATTGTTAGGCAGTTTCATTAACTCCCTCCCAGCGCGGCAACAACACACAACAACAGCATTTCGTCTACCATAAAGCAGTTCGTCTGCCGTAAACAGCAATGTTGTGACACTCTTAAACAGGACAAATACTGCCATCTAGTGCATTTGATGAAAGCACTTTTTGCGTGCCACAAAGCAATGCATCATCAGAGAGGGCGTTCAGCATGGTTAGAAAAATAGTGACAAATAGAACAAGGATGGACAATTCAACCCTTAACTCAACAATGAGTAGATGAGTGTTATGTGTGTGTGTATATGTGTAAATAAATGAACACTGAAATTCAAGTATTTATTATATATATATATATATATATATATATATATATATATAAAAAATACTTGACTTGGTGAATCCTAGCTGTAAATATACTCCTCCCCTCTTAACCACGCCCCCGCCCCCCACCTCCCGAAATCGGAGGTCTCAAGGTTGGCAAGTATGCCTTTCTCTAACCTTCAGGTTATGTACGGCCTGAACATGTTTCATCATGCTTGTTGTACTTCCCCCCCCCTTACATGAGAGCGAAGCCTGGCAATAATTGCAGATAGCCGTTTCCTCGTCGTATTTTTTGGTAAAATGAAGCCATGCCTTGAGGCGTTTTTTTCCGGTCCATTGTTGTTGCTGCTTCTGTATCTGCCGCCTAATGACTGAGCTACGTCATTTCCTGGGACGTGTCACAGGGCATTTCCTGTGGGGACGGGATTCGTTCCCAGGGATTCGAATAAAGAACCAACTCTTTTTCTTTACTATAGTGGCCTCGATAACGGGAACCGGTTCTCAAAAAGGGATTTGAGTCCATGGAATCGGTTCTTTTCTTATCGAACGGTTCTTTTCTTATTGAACAACCGGGAGAACCGGTTTCAAACGTCATCCCTACATATTATGGTAAGAGTCATTCAAATAACTATAACATATAGAACATGCTATACGTTTACCAAACAATCTGTCACTCCTAATCGCTAAATCCCATGAAATCTTATACGTCTAGTCTCTTACGTGAATGAGATCAATAATATTATAATGTGTTAATCATTTCACACACAAGTCGCTCCTGAGTATAAGTCGCACCCCCAGCCAAACTATGAAAAAAAACTGCGACTTATAGTCCGAAAAATACGGTAGTCGACATTATCGAAAAATGTTGACAATAAAATTTGTCGCCGACAATTATATTTTACATTTCCTCCTATTCTTGTTAACAACATGAATACCTTGCTCATTTTGCAAAGCGGACCTTGATGTCATACGTCTGGAGGGAGGATGAGGTCTCAACCTTCGGTCAGATTGTTAGTTTGTACCTTGCTTGCGAGCTAACAAGTAGGAGACAAAGTTGTGTGAAAAATACAGTATATTCCGAACTAGAGCACACCGGGATATTAGCCGCACCCACAATTTACCCCCTCATATATTAGGTGCACTGGACTATAAGCCGCAGATATACACGTTGCAACATGAGTTATTGACAAATTAAGATTCTGTAAATGTTAATTAGCTTAATTGTTTCCAAATGGTGTCTGCAGCAATGCAGTAAAACGGCTGATCTAACAAAACAGAAGTCCTAGTCATGGGCCCACTAGCTGTGGAAGCTAGCTCTCCAATCAACTAAACAGACTCAATAACTCCACGGTGGTCAATTTTCTGGCGTTTTTTCCGGTCCTTTGTTGTTGCTGCTTCTGTATCTGCCGCCTAATGACTGAGCTACGTCATTTCCTGGGACGTGTCACAGGGCATTTCCTGTGGGGACGGGATTCGTTCCCAGGGATTCGAATAAAGAACCAACTCTTTTTCTTTACTATAGTGGCCTCGATAACGGGAACCGGTTCTCAAAAACGGATTTGAGTCCATGGAATCGGTTCTTTTCTTATCGAACGGTTCTTTTCTTATCGAACAACCGGGAGAACCGGTTTCAAACGTCATCCCTACATATTATGGTAAGAGTCATTCAAATAACTATAACATATAGAACATGCTATACGTTTACCAAACAATCTGTCACTCCTAATCGCTAAATCCCATGAAATCTTATACGTCTAGTCTCTTACGTGAATGAGATCAATAATATTAAGGCCGCAGCTAACGATTATTTTTCTATCGATTAATCTATAGATTATTTTTTTTCGATTAATCGGTTAATCTATAGATTATTTTTTTCGATTAATCTATAGATTATTTTTCTTTTTACCGATTATTTTTTTTATTTAAAATGAAGATGAAAAAATAAATGTAGGCCAGTTTTTTTCAAAAGGCATGACTTTTATTTACAAAAACAAAAGTCAACATTGACAACAACATGACAAAATATTCTGTAACAATGTAAACATTTAACAGGAACCGGTTCTCAAAAAGAGATTTGAGTCCATGGAATCGGTTCTTTTCTTATCGAACAAACTGGAGAACCGGTTTCGAACATCATCCCTATAAATAACCCAAAAATGTATATTTTGTTGTTTTCTTACTGTACCAAAAATGAACCGAACCGTGACCTCTAATCCGAGGTACGTACCGAACCGAAATTTTCGTGTACCGTTACACCCCTAATAAATATATTTTCATCGCTTGATTGGTTGCGATTGGAGTGGTTCGACCAAAGCCGCCTTCCTCAAGGTAAAGTCTTGCTGCAACGTGGTAAAAGTGGACCATGGCGACTGGTTACTCCGCTGCTGAGTTTCCTTTCTTGCTCTCCTGCCCGCCATGTATAATTCATATCCCTACAGGCAATATCAGGCAGGGTTCAGATTGATTGAAGCCTCGCTACACCAGTGTGGGCTCATTAATTTGCAGCGGATGTGCCGTGGCCGGCTCAACTTTTGCACCGCAGCATGACATCATCGGCCGAGCCGACGCCGCAGCGGTCAGTCGCCTGCGATCCAGCCGTTTATCAGATTTTTAAGTACACATTTGCAGCCGTGATGCTTGTCCTCTTAACGTCTTCTAAGCCCAGGTGTGCGCTCGGCCTTGAAGTGGACGCGTCTGTTGCTCGCGGGGAATAAGACGTTTACGTCTCAGCGCCTGAAGCCGCACGCCGACTTCCATCCAACATTAATTTTAATGCAAAGCTGCACTCTGCACCTGCCTCCAGCTGCTAATAAAGATTATTGGAGAATACAAATATTGAGCCAAAGAAAAGGAACACTCACTGTGACTACAAATTATGAAATAATGTTATTAAAAAAAAACATGCCAAATTACAAGCATCTCTACAAACTAGTATTGTTCCAATACCAATATTTTGGTACCGGAACCAAAATGTATTTTGATAGTTTTTGGTACTTTTCGATACTTTTCTAAATAAAGGCATACCTGCCAACTACTCCGGTTTTCCCGTAATTAGTACGGTTTTCATCAACCTATTCCGGGTTACGGTTGCAGTGATAAAAAATACGGTTTTTCATTAATTATATTTTTTTTATTTTTTTAAAGTTTTATTCACGAAATCGCGTAACAACAATGACAATCGACACTGCTTCCCGTAACTTCCTATCGAGCCATTCCGAATGCCATGCGCGAGGCTATTTATAGCACCGCTGCCAAGCACGAGGCACCTGTTGCCATTGTTTCCAAACAAGCGAACGATCATGGAATCAGCCGGAGAAAAATCGCAAACGAGTCTTAAACCGAAAAGAAAACTGCAGTCATTCCATGAAGAATATTCAAAAGCCTATCCGGGAATAATTATCCGTTCCAAAAAGGGTGAAAACTACGCGAATTGCACCTTGTGCAGACAAGATTTTTTCGATCGGACACGGAGGAATTAGCGATGTAAAAGACCACGTTGGGACAAAAAAACACAAGTCTAATGCCGTTGCTAAATTTGGATTTTAGCCACAAAAAGGTAATGACACCAATGTTATCTATTGGAATTGTTTAGTACTGTTATACTGTTAAAAGTGTTTATACTATTTATGCTTTCAAGTCCAAGTTGAAGAAATCTTGTTAAATGTTGACAGCATAACTACCAAAATACAGAAGTATGTCCTTAATATTTTTGCAGTGCTATTTCTGTTGAAAAGTTCAAATGATTACATTAGAGATGTGATGTGCCACTTTTCAAGTGTCTGATGGCTTAAATTAATTTTCATTAATTTTTCATATTTTGAATTCTTTTGAAAGGCTTACAAAAAAACTACATTTGAATTGTAATTCCATGCTATTGACAGGACTATTAATTTGAATGAAGTTAGCTTACCATGTTTACAGTATGATAATTGTGATAGAAATGTGAATTTTAGGCACAGAATATTTTTTACAATTGAACAAGGCAGTAGATTATACAAGCTTGGACAGAAAGTTAATAATGACACCAATTTTTTTTTTTTAATGGAATTGTTTAGTACTGTTTTACCATTTGTTTACTGTAAAAAGTGTTTATACTTTCAATTAACAAACTGAAGTCTTGTGAAAGGTTGACAGGATAACTGGCATTAACTGTCAAAATAATTTCAAACTATTGAAGTTAGCTTACAGAATAAACATGTCAATCAACCCATATGATTTTTGCTGTAATATTTTTGTTTTGAAAAGTCACTGTGACTGATAGAAAAGTGATGGTTTTAGCAACATTTTAACCTGTCTGAATGCTAATAATCATTTTGCGTTGGGGGGCTATTTTTAGGAAGTACAGTATTGCATTTCATTTTTATGCCGATGATTGCCAGATTTATTTTCCCATGGCACAAAATAACACTGTTCAACGTCTTATTGACTGCCTGCACGACATCAAAGTCTGGCTTTCAGCTAACTTCCTGAGCCTAAATGAAGATAAAACAGAAGTTATGTTGTTCGGTCCAAGTCGCTCTCCCTCCCCCAACGTTGACCTCGGCACTCTGACCCCGTATCTCAGCGACTGTGTCACAAACCTGGGGGTAAAGTTCGACTCAGATTTTAAATTCGAAAAACAAATCAGCAGCGTCGTACAAAAAAGCTTTTATCAATTAGGCCAAATAGCGAAAGTGAAACCGCTTCTATCAGGACATGATCTTGAGAAATTAATCCACGCCTTTATCTCGACTCGTCTTGACTACTGTAATGCCCTGTATGTTGGCATTAGCCAGGCCTCCCTCGCCCGCCTGCAGCTCGTGCAGAACTCTGCTGCTCGTCTGCTAACACAGACCCGCAGACGTGAGCACATCACCCCTATTTTAGCGTCCCTTCACTGGCTCCCTGTGCGTTACCGAATACATTTTAAACTCCTTTTATTTGTTTTTAAATGTCTTAACAACCTCGCGCCAACCTATCTCTCAGACCTCCTTCAGCCTTACTGCCCCACCCGATCCTTAAGATCAGCCGATCAGCTGCTACTGACGGTCCCTGACACAAGGCTGAAGCTTAGAGGTGACAGAGCTTTCGCCGTTGCTGCTCCCAAGCTCTGGAACGACCTACCCCTGAGTGTTAGACAAGCCTCCTCTCTTCCTGTTTTTAAATCTCTCTTAAAAACATACTTTTATTCCATGGCTTTTAACACTGAGTGATATCCATCCTGCAATGGCGCCCCATAATACACCTGCTGTGAACCTGTTTTTATGTTTTTATTTATTCTATTTTATTTATTTATTTTTTATCGTATTCTGTTTGTGTTGTGTTGTGTTTGCTCGGTACTCATTTTATCTTTTAACCTGTCCATTGTACAGCACTTTGGCTACCCCTGTGGTAAATTTTAAATGTGCTTTATAAATAAAGTTGATTTGATTTGATTTGACCAGGACTTTGTCCTGGACCTACCGGGGCCTTCGGCCCCTGGACCCTGGCTACTAGGTTTTTCTGATTTCAAAAGTTGGCAGGTATGTATATGACAGATATCAAACGTCGTTGGTCAGAGTCAGAGGAGAGAAACCGATCGATTTCTGCTTCTGGGGGGCGGTTGGGAAAATGAGGGAATGGGAACTGCTTTTTAATGGTTTTAACCCTTCTGAAATTGTGATAATGTTCCCCTTTAATTTCCCCTGGTCTACTCTTGGTGCTACCATTGATTGGTTGGACCTTTCCACTCTTCAACTTAACCCCAATAGACACCTTGCACTCTCTGCGCTTGACTAAATAAGCAGGTACCATACATTTTGAACATGATATAATAGACACTACGTTATGCTTTGATACGATACCAGCGCCACAGAGAGTACTTGTCTCCCTGAAGCTTCCGTTTTCCCTGCGGAGCATTTTCACACTTATTCTGTGTAAACTTTGAAAGAAGCTCCGGTTATTGGCTTCAAAAAGCACAGACAAAAGGGCCACAAGCAGGGAGATTAAAAGTCTGTTTATAGTCGGGAGTGTGATGGCGGAGTTCAAAACTTCGGAGGAAGTTATTCTCCTCGCGGTGCAAGTCCAAGATGCTCATCCCCCCCACCTCGTCCGCCGCGGGATGTCGGCGACTCCGTTTCACACGGCAGCGATGCAGCTAAAGATAACACCGAGCGCTTGTGTGTAATCGCTGTGTCACTACATCGGTGTGTGTTTGTTTGTAACAGCGTGTGTGTATATGTGGGCTAATCTTAGCTTTAGCGGCGGCCCCCGCCAAGGCTGAGGATTAAGCGACATAATCACATGACCAGTGAGGCAACACACGACACGGCAACGGGGCTATTAGGTAGAAAAGTTGTGAGAAAGTCACGTGACTAATCCGAACCTAATTTCTTAGCGGCGCGGCGTCATGCGCCGTGGTCGGCTCACACGGGATGAGACGGAATCAAACGCGTCGACTGCTGACGCCTCAAAGCGCAATGCTTCAAGTGGGACACGCGGTAGAACAAAAGGCAGATAATCTTTTGTTCCACGTGAGAGAGAGACGGACGAGTCCAGGAGACGAATCAAGAAATGTTGACAGATGGCGCGTTCGCTCTCGTGGGCGCCAACAACCCAGAAAGCCGGAATGACAAAATGCAAACTGGACCTTTTTTTTTGAGAGAGGATGTGTTCCAACAAAGAGGTCATGTGACTGTTTAAAAAAAAAAAAACAGTACAGAGAATGTGAGAATTTTTAAAACAACCCCAAGACCTACCTTTTTAAATAACTTGATTAAAGGGGAACATTATCACAATTTCAGAAGGGTTAAAACCATTAAAAATCAGTTCTCAGTGGCTTATTTTATTTTTCGAAGTCCATCCATCCATCTTCTTCCGCTTATCCGAGGTCGGGTCGCGGGGGCAGCAGCCTAAGCAGGGAAGCCCAGACTTCCCTCTCCCCAGCCACTTCGTCCAGCTCCTCCCGGGGGATCCCGAGGCGTTCCCAGGCCAGCCGGGAGACATAGTCTTCCCAACGTGTCCTGGGTCTTCCCCGCGGCCTCCTACCGGTCGGACGTGCCCTAAACACCTCCCGAGGGAGGCGATCGGGTGGCATCCTGAGCAGATGCCCGAACCACCTCATCTGGCTCCTCTCGATGTGGAGGAGCAGCGGCTTTACTTTGAGCTCCCCCCGGATGACAGAGCTTCTCACCCTATCTCTAAGGGAGAGCCCCGCCACCCGGCGGAGGAAACTCATTTCGGCCGCTTGTACCCGTGATCTTGTCCTTTCGGTCATAACCCAAAGCTCATGACCATAGGTGAGGATGGGAACGTAGATCGACCGGTAAATTGAGAGCTTTGCCTTCCGGCTCAGCTCCTTCTTCACCACAACGGATCGATACAGCGTCCGCATTACTGAAGACGCCGCACCGATCCGCCTGTCGATCTCACGATCCACTCTTCCCTCACTCGTGAACAAGACTCCGAGGTACTTGAACTCCTCCACTTGGGGCAGGGTCTCCTCCCCAACCCGAAGATGGCATTCCACCCTTTTCCAGGCGAGAACCATGGACTCAGACTTGGAGGTGCTGATTCTCATCCCAGTCGCTTCACACTCGGCTGCGAACCGATCCAGCGAGAGCTGAAGATCCTGGCCAGATGAAGCCATCAGGACCACATCATCTGCAAAAAGCAGAGACCTAATCCTGCAGCCATCAAACCAGATCCCCTCAACGCCTTGACTGCGCCTAGAAATTCTGTCCATAAAAGTTATGAACAGAATCGGTGACAAAGGGCAGCCTTGGCGAAGTCCAACCCTCACTGGAAACGTGTCCGACTTACTGCCGGCAATGCGGACCAAGCTCTGACACTGATTATACAGGGAGCGGACCGCCAAAATCAGACAGTCCGATACCCCATACTCTCTGAGCACTCCCCACAGGACTTCCCGAGGGACACGGTCGAATGCCTTCTCCAAGTCCACAAAACACATGTAGACTGGTTGGGCAAACTCCCATGCACCCTCAAGGACCCTGCCGAGAGTATAGAGCTGGTCCACAGTTCCACGACCAGGTATATACACCCGTCCATTTTCCTGTGACGTCACATAGTGATGCCAACACAAACAAACATGACGCATAGAACAGCAAGCTATAGCGACATTAGCTCGGATTCAGACTCGGATTTCAGCGGCTTAAGCGATTCAACAGATTACGCATGTATTGAAACGGATGGTTGTAGTGTGGAGGCAGGTAGCGCAAAACGAAATTGAAGAAGAAACTGAAGCTATTGAGCCATATCAGTTTGAACCGTATGCAAGCGAAACCGACGAAAACGACACGACAGCCAGCGACACGGGAGAAAGCGAGGACGAATTCGGCGATCGCCTTCTAACCAACGATTGGTATGTGTTTGTTTGGCATTAAAGGAAACTAACAACTATGAACTAGGTTTACAGCATATGAAATACATTTGGCAACAACATGCACTTTGAGAGTGCAGACAGCCCAATTTTCATCAATTAATATATTCTGTAGACATACCCTCATCCGCTCTCTTTTCCTGAAAGCTGATCTGTCCAGTTTTGGAGTTGATGTCAGCATCTGCTTTGAGTGTCGCAGGATATCCACACATTCTTGCCATCTCTGTCGTAGCATAGCTTTCGTCGGTAAAGTGTGCGGAACAAACGACTGACCATTTCGTCGGCTTTCCCCACACCCTCGTATTTTGAACAAATTTCGTCCAATTTCTTGCCACTTTCGCATCTTTGGGCCACTGGTGCAACTTGAATCCGTCCCTGTTCGTGTTGTTACACCCTCCGACAACACACCGACGAAAGTGAGAAAATGGCGGATTGCTTCCCGATGTGACGTCACGTTGCGACGTCATCGCTCCGAGAGCGAATAATAGAAAGGCGTTTAATTCGCCAAAATTCACCCATTTAGAGTTCGGAAATCGGTTAAAAAATATATGGTCTTTTTTCTGCAACATCAAGGTATATATTGACGCTTACATAGGTCTGCTGATAATGCCAATCCGCCATTTTCTCAAACACCGAGTCAAATCAGCACTGTTATTTTCCCTTTTTTCGACTGTTTTCCGTACCTTGGAGACATCATGCCTCGTCGGTGTGTTGTCGGAGGGTGTAACAACACGAACAGGGACGGATTCAAGTTGCACCAGTGGCCCAAAGATGCCAAAGTGGCAAGAAATTGGACGTTTGTCCCGCACACTTTACCGACGAAAGCTATGCTACGACAGAGATGGCAAGAATGTGTGGATATCCTGCGACACTCAAAGCAGATGCATTTCCAACGATAAAGTCAAAGAAATCTGCCGCCAGACCCCCATTGAATCTGCCGGAGTGTGTGAGCAATTCAGGGACAAAGGACCTCGGTAGCACGGCAAGCAATGGCGGCAGTTTGTTCCCGCAGACGAGCGAGCTAAACCCCCTATCGACCCTAGCTTCCCTGGCCTACTGACATCAACTCCAAAACTGGACAGATCAGCTTTCAGGAAAAGAGCGCGGATGAGGGTATGTCTACAGAATATATTAATTGATGAAAATTGGGCTGTCTGCACTCTCAAAGTGCATGTTGTTGCCAAATGTATTTCATATGCTGTAAACCTAGTTCATAGTTGTTAGTTTCCTTTAATGCCAAACAAACACATACCAATCGTTGGTTAGAAGGCGATCGCCGAATTCGTCCTCGCTTTCTCCCGTGTCGTTTTCGCCGGTTTCGGTTGCATACGGTTCAAACCGATATGGCTCAATAGCTTCAGTTTCTTCTTCAATTTCGTTTTCGCTACCTGCCTCCACACGACAACCATCCGTTTCAATACATGCGTAATCTGTTGAATCGCTTAAGCCGCTGAAATCCGAGTCTGAATCCGAGCTAATGTCGCTATACCTTGCTGTTCTTTCCGCCATGTTTGGTTGTGTTGGCTTCACTATGTGACGTCACAGGAAAATGGACGGGTGTTTATAACGATGGTTAAAATCAGGTACTTTTGAAGCTTTTTTTAGGGATATTGCGTGATGGGTAAAATTTTGGAAAAAAACTTCGATAAGTATAATAAGCCACTGGGAACTGATTTTTAATGGTTTTAACCCTTCTGAAATTGTGATAATGTTCCCCTTTAAAGTTCTCTGTTTTCTATTTGCCCTATAGATCATTTGTGTAGTATTGTGGTCGGCCAAACATATGTGATACCGCTTACAAGCTAGCGTATGTTGGCTCAACCATGCATAGCGCAGACAAATGGAAAAGCCATCATCCGTTAAATCAACCCATGGTGTGCTATGACTTTCCAGTGGTCAGCTGTGAGATGTTAGCCTGCTCTTTAGAACGCTTATAGAATGATCATCTCATCGTTACTACCTTGGCCCTTGACCTCGCCACGGTACCTAGCGGCTGATTGGGTTCCGACTGTCAACGGGATAACGCACAAGGTAAAAAACTAAAAGGTCAGAGCTTTCATTTGGCTACAAGGTCCCACTGTGATGGTCAATGACTTTTCCATACATACGGCGGCCATTAACATATCTCACTTTGGATCAGGCCTTTGGTGCTTACACCGAAGCAGCGGAAGGCTTCAGTCAGTCGCCTGCTGAGCATGGTTGTTCTCAGGCTGCACCTCCAGACTATTGACCGCGGGGCATAGATTGGGTGTACTCAGCGTGGAGTGCTGATTGGCTGCGGAGACACATGGCTGACATGTGGATCGATGCCGACTTGCCCAGGAAATCCGATACAAGTCACAAGTGGAAGTAGAGACGTCGACTCCTCCTGTAAGGCTCTTGTAAGGTTATTTGGTGCTGTGGGTTTTTTTTTGTTAGCAGGGCAAGGATCAAGAGAAGTGTGGCTAGAAATTCTCTTCTGTATTGCCCTAGAGCATGGGTGTCAAACTCTGGCCCGCGGGCCAAATTTGGCCCGCCGTGTAATTTCACTTGGCCCTTGAGACGATATCAAATTAACACTAAAGCTGGCCCGCCGATCATATATTGCGGGGGTGCCGTGGTGACACCGCATTCACCGCTAATTCTCATACTTGCCAAGTATGAGAAATCCACCTTAACGGCGGATGGTTACCTGAAAGGCTGTGTGATCAGGTCAGTGCAAAGATGAGTGAGGAGACTACAGCTCTTTGGTCACTGGCAAATTTATCTTCAAAATAAACCCAGATGGAACTTTGGATACAACTGTTACCAAGTTTTGAGCAAATAAATTATGTGAATTTAAATAAAACATTTAAAAATGTTCCTGTATGGCGCTACAAGGTGTGTGTGTGTGGAGGGGGGGGGGGGTTTGGTGGTAGCGGGGGTGTATTTTGTAGCGTCCCGGAAGAGTTGGTGCTGCAAAGGATTCTGGGTATTTGTTCTGTTGTGTTTATGTTGTGTTACGGTGCTCCCGAAATGTGTTTGTCATTCTTGTTTGGTGTGGATTCAGAGTGTGGCGTATATTTCTAACAGTGTTAAAGTTTTTTATACGGGCCCCGACCTGTATTCAGTCTACCCCAGGGCAGCTGTGGCTATGAAAGTAGCTTACCACCACCAGGTGTGAATGATTGATGGGTTCTATTCTTTGGGTACTTAGAAAAGCGCTATATAAATCCCAGTTATTATTATTATTATCGCTGTTGATTAAGTATGCATTGCATTCACGTGTGTGTGCGTACAGAAGCCGCACATATCTTATGGCTGGGTCTGCACGTTGTTAGAATGGATGAAAAGGGGACTTGACGACAGCTCGTAGAGTACGTTAAAAGCAGTGCCTTTAAGGCACGCCCCCAAGACTGTGGCCCGGGTGGACTACGGGATATAATGACTGATGAACACCTTCGTTCGATAATGAAGGTTGCCTCAGCTCAAAGCCTGAGCCCCGACATTAATGAACTAGCATCCAAGAACTGGTGACACCGCATTCACCGCTAATTCTCATACTTGCCAAGTATGAGAAATCCACCTTAACGGCGGATGGTTACCTGAAAGGCTGTGTGATCAGGTCAATGCATACGTCAGTGCAAAGATGAGTGAGGAGACTACAGCTCTTTGCTCACTGGCAAATTTATCTTCAAAATAAACCCAGATGGAACTTTGGATAAAACTGTTACCAAGTTTTGAGCAAATAAATTATGTGAATTTAAATAAAACATTTAAAAATGTTCCTGTATGGCGCTACAAGGTGTGTGTGTGTGTGGTGGGGGGTTTGGTGGTAGTGGGGGTGTATTTTGTAGCGTCCCGGAAGAGTTGGTGCTGCAAAGGATTCTGGGTATTTGTTCTGTTGTGTTTATGTTGTGTTACGGTGCTGTCGTTCTCCCGAAATGTGTTTGTCATTCTTGTTTGGTGTGGATTCAGAGTGTGGCGTATATTTCTAACAGTGTTAAAGTTTTTTATACGGGCCCCGACCTGTATTCAGTCTACCCCAGGGCAGCTGTGGCTATGAAAGTAGCTTACCACCACCAGGTGTGAATGATTGATGGGTTCTATTCTTTGGGTACTTAGAAAAGCGCTATATAAATCCCAGTTATTATTATTATTATCGCTGTTGATTAAGTATGCATGCATTCACGTGTGTGTGCGTACAGAAGCCGCACATATCTTATGGCTGGGTGTGCACGTTGTTAGAATGGATGAAAAGCGGACTTGACGACAGCTCGTAGAGTACGTTAAAAGCAGTGCCTATAAGGCACGCCCCCAAGACTGTGGTCCGGGTGGACTACGGGATATAATGACTGATGAACACCTTCGTTCGATAATGAAGGTTGCCTCAGCTCAAAGCCTGAGCCCCGACATTAATGAACTAGCATCCAAGAAAAGATGCCAGGTATCTGGCTTGGGCACATCAAAATAGATCAGTGTGTTGCAAAATGAGCAGTTTAAAGTCCTGAATGGTTGGTTTATTCATTGTTTTTTTTATTTTCAAATGTATTAGCCTGTGGAAAAAGTTAATGTTGATATTTACCTCAGAAGGCTGCAGATAGACTTGTTTGGGTCCCTATTAAAAGGTTAATTTGTTCAACCTTGGCCCGCGGCTTTGTTCAGTTTAAAATTTTGGCCCACTCTGTATTTGAGTTTGACACCCCTGCCCTAGAGCAAGAGCAGGCATGTCCCTTGTTTGTTTGTGGGCAACTTCCTTGTCGACCAATTTCTACGTGACTGTGTAAAAGTGTGGCTTAGCCTGAGGAAGACTCTATTATATTTTGAAATCAATGTGAATGTTTGAACATCCGACAAATATCTGACCGCTAAACCGTCGTCTTGCAACGCACTTATTTAAAAACGCCTGTAGAAAGACCAAAGACACGCTGAAAGGACTAGTTAAACCAGGGGTCGGCAACCCGCGGCTCCGGAGCCGCATGCGGCTCTTTGATCACTCTGATGCGGCTCAGTAGCTCACTTGCTGAACCCCCCGATTTTCCCGTGAGACTTCCGGATTTTAGCGCCTCTCGCAGAAAACTGCCGGGATTAATATTCACCGATTTTCACCCTTACGGCTATAATAAGGGCGTGCCATGATAGTACAACATTTGACGCCCTCTACAATCTGTATTAACAGAGTGCCAGCCCAACAATTGTTATACAATATACATCTTCTGCTTGCACACGTACGTGACAGCAAGGCATACTTGGTCAACAGCCACACAGGTTACCCTGACGGTGACCATATAAAACAACTTTAACACTCTTACTAATAATGCGCCACACTTTGAACCAAAACCAAACAAGAATGACAAACACATTTCGGGAGAACATCTGCACCTTAACACAACATAAACACAACAAAACAAACACCCAGAATCCCATGCAGCCCTGACTCTTCCGGGCTACATTATACCCCCCCCCCCTCTGTGCGTCGGTTGAGGTGGCCGGGGTTTGGTAGCGGGGGTGTATAATGTGTCACGGAAGAGTTAGGTCTGCATGGGATTCTGGGTATTTGTCCTGTTGTGTTTATGTTGTGTTACTGTGCAGATGTTCTCCCGAAATGTGTTTGTCATTCTTGTTTGGTGTGGGTTCACAGTGTGGCGCATTATTAGTAAGAGTGTTAAAGTTTTGTTTTTTTATACCGCCACCGTCAGTGTGACCTGTGTGGTTGTTGACCAAGTATGCCTTGCTGTCACTTACGTGAGCAAGCGGAAGCCTCATATAAAGGGTGGTTGATCAGGCACGCTGGCTGTAGTGGGTGCTATATGCTGTACCATCACGGCGCACATGACGCTGAGCCATTCATTTAAAACCCGCGTGCCGCACCAGCTTTCAAATTCCACGTAAAGGTGTGGGCAGCGTGTCTGAGACCCCTGGTTTATACAAAGCAAATAAAAAACTTTGTATACAGTGTTATTTCATTTAAGATTTCAAAAAAAATTTGCGGCTCCCATTGTTTTCTATAATTTCTGAAACTGGTCAAAATGGCTCTTTGACTGGTAAAGGTTGCCGACCCCTGGACTAGTTAAACCATTCACACGGAGATTTCATCCGGCATTTATTTGACCCTGCTTTTCAGACAGTACACAGCAAGGCATAACGGCGAGCATCTGGTCTGACGTATAAAATACCTGCGGGACAGCGATCAATTCTTTCAACACAACCCGACAGAAAAAGTGATTCCCAGTTCATTAACTTACCGTATTTTACGGACTATTAGGCGCACTTGAAAGCCTTTCATTTTCTCAAAAATTGACAGTGAACCTTATAACCTGGTGCTCCTAATGTACGGAATCATTCTGGTTGTTTTGTCAATTACAAATGTTTAACCCGCACATTTTATACAGAAATTAGGCTATTTTCAGGAAGAAGTACGTCATGCCTGCGTACAATATCACAACAAATTGCAATCATTTGGTTATTGTCAGGGGCAGCACGGTGGAAGAGGGGTTAGTGCATCTGCCTCACAATACGAAGGTCCTGAGTAGTCTGGGGTTCAATCCCGGGCTCGGGATCTTTCTGTGTGGGGTTTGCATGTTCTCCCCGTGACTGCGTGGGTTCCCTCCGGGTACTCCGGCTTCCTCCCACCTCCAAAGACATGCACCTGGGGATAGGTTGATTGGCAACACCAAATTGGCCCTAGTGTGTGAATGTTGTCTGTCTGTCTGTGTTGGCCCTGCGATGAGGTGGCGACTTGTCCAGGGTGTAGCCCGCCTTCCGCCCGATTGTAGCTGAGATAGGCTCCAGCGCCCCCCGTGATCCCGAAGGGAATAAGCGGTAGAAAATGGATGGATGGATGGTTATTGTCAGTACTATCAGAAAACAAAGGCATTCGACCGTGTACCCCGGGAAGTCCTGTGGGGAGTGCTCAGAGAGTATGGGGTATCGGACTGTCTTATTGTGGCAGTTCGCTCCCTGTATAATCAGTGCCAGAGCTCGGTCCGCATTGCCGGCAGTAAGTCGGACACGTTTCCAGTGAGGGTTGGACTCCGCCAAGGCTGCCCTTTGTCACCGATTCTGTTCATAACCTTTATGGACAAAATTTCTAGGCGCAGTCAAGGCGTTGAGGGGATCTGGTTTGGTGGCTGCAGGATTAGGTCACTGCTATTTGCAGATGATGTGGTCCTGATGGCTTCCTCCGGCCAAGATCTTCAGCTCTCACTGGATCGGTTCGCAGCCGAGTGTGAAGCGACTGGGATGGGAATCAGCACCTCCAAGTCCGAGTCCATGGTTCTCTCCCGGAAAAGGGTGGAGTGCCATCTCCAGGTTGGGGAGGAGATCTTGCCCCGAGTGGAGGAGTTCAAGTACCTCGGAGTCTTGTTCACGAGTGGGGGAAGAGTGGATCGTGAGATCGACAGGCGGATCGGTGCGGCGTCTTCAGTAATGCGGACGCTGTATCGATCCGTTGTGGTGAAGAAGGAGCTGAGCCGGAAGGCAAAGCTCTCGATTTACCGGTCGATCTACGTTCCCATCCTCACCTATGGTCATGAGCTTTGGGTTATGACCGAAAGGACAAGATCACGGGTACAAGCGGCCGAAATGAGTTTCCTCCGCCGAGTGGCGGGGCTCTCCCTTAGAGATAGGGTGAGAAGCTCTGTCATTCGGGGGGAGCTCAAAGTAAAGCCGCTGCTCCTCCACATCGAGAGGAGCCAGATGAGGTGGTTCGGGCATCTGGTCAGGATGCCACCCGAACGCCTCCCTAGGAAGGTGTTTCGGGCACGTCTGACCGGTAGGAGGCCACGGGGAAGACCCAGGACACGCTGGGAAGACTATCTCTCCCGGCTGGCCTGGGAACGCCTCGGGATCCCCCGGGAGAAGCTGGACGAAGTGGCTGGGGAGAGGGAAGTCTGGGCTTCCCTGCTTAAGCTGCTGCCCCCGCGACCCGACCTCGAATAAGCGGAAGAAGATGGATAGATGGATGGATGGATATCAGAAAACAAAGACTAAAACAAACTACAACCAACGCTAGCAATGGTTATACTGGTGAAAATAAGTAGAGCATGCTTAGCAGCCTAATGTACGCCAAAAACTCAAGAGGAGACATTTTACCAAGGTATGCCTTTAGGCTACTGTTTCAAAGGTTTCAGATTGCCATATAACTTGGTACATGTAGTCCACAATATGACACCATCGACATACAGGCTAACAGGCATATATTTGGATGTGTCGTTGACCAGGCTAGCATGCTAAGCATTCGTTGCACGAACATACTATCTTTGTTAGACAAGATCATAGACTGTATTGGACAATATAGTTTGGATACCAAATGTCCATTTCCATTATTACGAGTAATAAGAAAACGTGAATGCCTTACTTACCTATCAAGGAGGAAGTTAGCAAGTTTGGCCTCAGATGAAAAAAATCTTAACTTTCAATCGTCTCCATCTTTCAAAGGAATCCCCGATACAAATCCTGGTTTTGTTCCTGGCTTTGTCATGAGTAAGTTGAGAATGGTAACTTTTAGATTTACTAAAGTCTGACATGTTTAGTAACTTCACCAGTGGCAGTAGCTGGACAAAGAGGGCGGTGTGACTGATGGTGGATGTGACTTTTTAATTGGTCAAACGGTGGAGAGCGGGACATCAAAATGAAAAGGATAACAATTTTTCTGTGCTGTAAATCTAATTTTGAAATGAGCATATCCCGGCTGAACTGCCGTTATCAGTTATAAAGGTATTCGAAAAGAACATGATTTATTAATGCCTTTTGACTTATCAGGGCCATTTAATGATGAATTGACATGAAATTGTTACTCATGGCTCCTTTTAAAAAAATCAAGAGAGATACTCAAATTGTTGCAACAGATTCTTAAAACCACTAGTCATAGAAATTATCTTTGACTAGCTTTTTTGCAGAAGGTCCTTGGAAACAGCAGAGCGCTCCTGTAACTCTGACAAAATATAATCAAATGTCTACTGCAGAGGACGCTGGTTCTCTGAAATATACAAAAATTTAATAATAGTGAAGGGAGAAGCTTTATGGAAATGTGGCCCCCATAACACATACTTGCCAACCTTGAGACCTCCGATTTCGGGAGGTGGGGGGGTGGGGGGGGGGGGGGGTGGTCGGGGATGGGACGGGGGCGTGGTTGAGGGCGGGGGCGTGGTTAAGAGGGGAGGAGTATATTGACAGCTAGAATTCACCAAGTCAAGTATTTCATACATGTGTATATATATATATATATATATATATATATATATATATATATATATATATATATATATACACACACATATATATGTGTATATATATATATATATACATATATATATATATATATATATATATATATATATATATATATATATATATATATATATATATATATATGTGTATTAGAGATGCGCGGTTTGCGGGCACAACCGCGGAGTCCGCGGATTATCCGCGGATCGGGCGGATGAAATTTAAAAAAATTAGATTTTATCCGCGGGTCGCGTCGGGCGGTTGAAAAAAAAAAAAAAAAAGATTTTTAATAGATTCAGGCGGGTGGCAGTTAAACCAATTCGGAAATATATATACATAGTTAAATGTTGTTCCCAACATACGAAAAACGAGCAGGCACCTGCAGCATATGCCACAACAGAAGAAAAAAAAAAAAGAAGAGATGGACACTTTTACGGAGCGGAGAAGGGACGCCTCGCCGGGGTCCGGGACCGAGGCCCCTTCCCCCGAGAGGGCCCCACCGGGAGCCGTAGCTGAGGTGATCCGCGAGAAGGGCCCGACACACGTCCAGGGTCACCACCGCGCCCACACCTCGCCTCGTCCGCCTTCGCCGCGGCCGGCGTCACGCGCAGCAGGTAAGCAGCTTACCTGCTCGCCACCCCCGTGGCCGGGGGCTCGTAACAGGGGTCACTCCGCCCGCGCAGCTTACCTGCCCGCCACCCCCGTTGCCGGGGGCGCGTAACAGGGGTCACTCCGCGCGCAGTGCGCTCACGAAAGGGGTGGGGCTCACCCTGGTTGATATAGACAGACGGTGGCCATGGAAGTCGGAACCCGCTAAGGAGTGTGTAACAACCCACCTGCCGAATCAACTAGCCCTGAAAATGGATGGCGCTGGAGCGTCGGGACCATACCCGGCCGTCGCCAGCAGCGAGACGCGCTTGGAGGTGCGCTCAGCGCGGCTCCCATATGATTGCGCACTGGTGTGCGTCTGGGTCGTGACAGCGTGGCACGCGAATGTCTGTGCTGCATTGGATCAGTCTCCTTTCTTTAACAGGCAAAAGCTTTATAACCTCACTAATGCCTTGCATCGTCTATATTAGATATATAACAACGGGCGGGTGCGGGCGGATGCGGTTCTGATTAAATGTTAGTTCGGGTGAATGGCGGATGGTTGACGACTTTCTGATGCGGTTGCGGATGAAATAATTGCCTATCCGCGCATCTCTAATGTGTATATATATATATATATATATATATATATATATATATATATATATATATATATATATATATATACATATATATATATATATATATGTGTGTATATATATATATATATATATATATATACATCCTGAAAATATGCAAACAAAACTGTGTTTAGATAATTGATACTTCAAACTTGCATAAATAAATCTTAAGGAATATAACATAACTTGGCTTCTGAGAGCTTCAAAATGTAATGAATAAAATGCTAAAGTTGTTGATAAACAAGCAATTATTTTAATAATTGAATATGGTCATTGAATATGGTCCTCCCATCATAAAAAAAAAAGGCTGTCCTCACTCAGGTCCGCATGGAGCTGGAGGGGGCGTGGCCTCCAGCTCCGGGTGAAAATCGGGAGATTTTCGGGAGATTATTTGTCCCGGGAGGTTTTCAGGAGAGGCGCTGAATTTCGGGAGTCTCCCGGAAAATTCGGGAGAGTTGGCAAGTATGCCACAACAATTTAGATGAATATCCCTGACATAGAGGTAAAGTACGACTTCTGCAATGCTTGTTGTGAACTGTTAAAGGTTGAAGGCTGTTAAAGCAATGTTTAGAAGTCAAGTGTAGCTTTTTCTCTTCCCTTCCCCTGTGCTCGGTATATTATGTCTTGTTTGGACCGCAGGATAGTGAAGTGAGTACCTGGTGTTACTTACTGTGCACCAGTGACGTGCGGTGAGGTTCATGACTGGTGAGGCACTGACTTCATCACAGTCAGATTTACAAACATATGAACCCTAAAGAGTATCTTATTCACCATTTGATTGGCAGCAGTTAACGGGTTATGTTTAAAAGCTCATACCAGCATTCTTCCCTGCTTGGCACTCAGCATCAAGGCTTGGAATTGGGGGTTAAATCACCAACAATTATTCCCGGGCGCGGCGCCGCTGCTGCCCACTGCTCCCCTCACATCCCAGGGGGTGATCAAGGGGATGGGTCAAATGCAGAGGACATATTTCATCACACCTAGTGTGTGTGACAATCATTGGTAATTTAACTCATTGGCGTTGTTAGGCCTATTTTAGGGGGGCTAAAGCCCCCCTAAAATATTCTTAAGCCCCCCTAAATAATTTGGTGTTTTTTTTGTGTTTTTTTTACAAATAAATGCCAACATATTCATTATAAAGTGGCCCAAATATGAGTTTAAATAAATAATCATATAACCTGTTATTATTCACTCAGTTCCCCCCCACTTCGTAGCGTAAGGTAGAGAGCCCCTTTCGTGCATTGGTATTCAATCCATTCCACACGTTCATATAGAAAATGCCCACATCACTCAAATTCCAGCCAGCATTTTCTCTGCGACCTTGCTTGCGGTCCTGCAGGTGTACAAATCACATTATCTTCCTTTACAATGAGTGAAGCTGCACAAAACCTTGTGTGTGCAATTGTAAATCATTTATTTTTTAAGTTTTGTGTTTCTTGTAGAATCTATATAAAGTAATATACATAAGCCTATTGTTAAAATAATGAAAAAAACATCATTAAATATATTTGTTTTATTGTATTGTTACATTAATAGCTGTTTTATTATTATAGGATGGCTTGTTAAACATTTAATAGGATTTTCAGAGGGAGGAAAAACCAAGACATTTAATATAAAATGTAAAATGAATAAATACATAAAAAGAAAAAGAAAACAAATGGTTAAAAGCCATCGTCCCGGGGAGCATTTCATTTCGTCCCGTGCATTTTTTTTAAATAATAATAATAACAATGAATAATTTCTAAGTCTTTGTTAGCCGTTTGTGAAGTTTTGTGCTCGTGCGTAACATTCGCTCGCATCCTGTGCATATCCTGGGGGCAAAGCCCCCCCTGTCCTTAAAAGCTAGTGACGCCCCTGCTTTAACTTAACTTTAACTTTACACATACAAACTGTAGCACACAAAAAAGCACATTTAATTAAAAAAAACGTTATTATGGTCTTACCTTTACTTATAAGTGCGGGTACAGTGGTGTTCGGTGTGGAGGAGTTGTGAATGAATGAAATATGAAATCCGTGCTGCAGTCTGCAGGTGTACCTAATGTAGTGTCCTTGCAGTCGTTCACGGCTCCTCCGGCGCGAGCAATGTTGTTTTTGCACTTTTTGGCTTCTTGTTAAGTGACTTTTTTTGGGTGGATTCGGTCTTGCACGTGGAGGGTTTGGGTGTGGGCTTTGGTTGGTGTGGCGTTCCCGTCGGTGGGTGCAGTCTGCGGCGAACGTGTCTTAAGCACTAGAATCAGAATCAGAATCAGCTTTATTGTCATTACGCAAGGTAACGAGATTGAGGCCATTCCATACAGTGCGATGTGTGCATGCTAGAAAAAGAAAAACAATGTGCAAATATATAGAAATATAGAAAATGTAGAAGTGAATGTGAATGAATATATACATGAAAAAACAAAACAAAAACAGGGTGGTTGGTGGAATGGGTTATTGCACCGAAGAGAAGGCAGTTATGAGGGACAATGGGGCAGTCCGTTCAGGATGGTTATGGCCCTGGGGAAGAAGCTGTTCTTTAGCCTGTTTGTTTTGGTTTTAATGCACCTGTAGCGCTTCCCAGAGGGCAGCAGGTGGAACAGGTCAGAGCCAGGGTGGGTGCTGTCACTAGGAGGCGTGGTTACGCGTGCCTCAGCCAGTGCGTCTCTGCAGCAGTTTTATGATCGCTCAGCACAAGAAATACTTGACACACATACAGTTGTTGACAAAATACACTGTACATTATATACCTCAGCTAACTAAACTATGGAAATGTATAATATAATTCATATAGCAATACAGTCTCACTGCACAGCAGGCCAGCAGTTAGCCGAGTCCGTCCATGTTGAGGCACTGAGTGACGTGCCTCGACTGGCTGCTGTTCACCGCACCGTCTCTTCTCAGTATTTGAACGGCAAATGTGAAAATTCAGCGATTTTGAATAAAAATAATCTAAAACTGGTGAAGTTAAATGGAAAATAACTTTATAGTATAATCACTGGATACATATAACAATTTAATTTTTTTTTTTTTTTTTTTACATTTTTTTCTTTCCATTCTAGTGACCGCACGTCACTGCTGTGCACAGAACGGCACTGGCAGTTAAAAAATGTTACGTGGTGGTCCGGAATGGTTCTATTTCTTTACGCAAAATGCTATATTTGAGTTTGTTTGCGGCAGTGATGTAGGTCAAATTACTCACCTAACGACAAGTGAGAGCCAATCCAATTTGGTCCTGGGAAGTGGAGCATCAGTCAGTGGAATAGAAAAGGCCCACCGAATGGCCCCTCATGAGTCAGCAGCGGTGCACACGGCTGCAACATCCCCGATAGCTTGTTTTTGTTTTTCCACCGCACAGAGGAACGCCACGCACGCTTTAGATGAAGGAGGACAGCCGCTGCTTTACTACAAGTCTCAGAATATTATCCTCGTCCCATGATAACCATGTATGTCACCTTTTACGGGGTTTTCCGGAGCAGTAAAAACATGTTATTAGATCGCTTTTGTAGCAGAAACATCACACTGTTTGTTTTTCGCCGTGTAAGCCGACAGGTCTGGTGTGTCCACGTAAACAGGAAATGTGTAAAATAATCCTGTCAACACCGGTGACACTAAAATCGAGGTTAAGACAAAAGCCGTGTTCACGTGAATTATTGAGCTGCAGTGAATTCCCAACAATAACACGGCATGTCAGGACTACAAGTGAAATAACTTTATAAGTTAAAGTTAAAGTACAAACCCTGTTTCCATATGAGTTGGGAAATTAGATGTAAATATAAACGGAATACAATGATTTGCAAATCCTTTTCAAGCCATATTCAATTGAATGCACTACAAAGACAACATATTTGATGTTCAAACTCATAAACTTTTTTTTTTTTTTTGCAAATAATAATTAACTTAGAATTTCATGGCTGCAACACGTGCCAAAGTAGTTGGGAAAGGGCATGTTCACCACTGTGTTACATGGCCTTTCCTTTTAACAACACTCAGTAAACGTTTGGGAACCGAGGAGACGCATTTTTTTAAGCTTCTCAGGTGGAATTCTTTCCCATTCTTGCTTGATGTACAGCTTAAGTTGTTCAACAGTCCGGGGGTCTCCGTTGTGCTATTTTAGGCTTCATAATGCGCCACACATTTTCAATGGGAGACAGGTCTGGACTACAGGCAGACCAGTCTAGTACCCGCACTCTTTTACTATGAAGCCACGTTGATGTAACACGTGGCTTCATAGTAATAAGCAGGGGCGTCCATGGTAACGTTGCTTGGATGGCAACATATGTTGCTCCAAAACCTGTATGTACCTTTCAGCATTAATGGCGCCTTCACAGATGTGTAAGTTACCCATGTCTTGGGCACTAATACACCCCCATACCATCACACATGCTGGCTTTTCAACTTTGCGCCTATAACAATCCAAATGGTTCCTTTCCTCTTTGGTCCGGAGGACACGACGTCCACAGTTTCCAAAAACAATTTGAAATGTGGACTCGTCAGACCACAGAACACTTTTCCACTTTGTATCAGTCCATCTTAGATGAGCTCAGGCCCAGCGAAGCCGACGGCGTTTCTGGGTGTTGTTGATAAACGGTTTTCGCCTTGCATAGGAGAGTTTTAACTTGCACTTACAGATGTAGCGACCAACTGTAGTTACTGACAGTGGGTTTCTGAAGTGCTCCTGAGCCCATGTGGTGATATCCTTTACACACTGATGTCGCTTGTTGATGCGGTACAGCCTGAGGGATCGAAGGTCACGGGCTTAGCTGCTTACGTGCAGTGATTTCTCCAGATTCTCTGAACCTTTTGATGATATTACGGACCGTAGATGGTGAAATCCCTAAATTCCTTGCAATAGCTGGTAGAGAAAGGTTTTTCTTAAACTGTTCAACAATTTGCTCACGCATTTGTTGACAAAGTGGTGACCCTCGCCCCATCCTTGTTTGTGAATGACTGAGCATTTCATGGAATCTACTTTTATACCCAATCATGGCACCCACCTGTTCCCAATTTGCCTGTTCACCTGTGGGATGTTCCAAATAAGTGTTTGATGAGCATTCCTCAACTTTATCAGTATTTATTGCCACCTTTCCCAACTTCTTTGTCACGTGTTGCTGGCATCAAATTCTAAAGTTAGTGATTATTTGCAAAAAAAAAAAAAAGTTTATCAGTTTGAACATCAAATATGTTGTCTTTGTAGCATATTCAACTGAATATGGGTTGAAAATGATTTGCAAATCATTGTATTCCGTTTATATTTACATCTAACACAATTTCCCAACTCATATGGAAACGGGGTTTTTACTTGTTTTAAGTGTTTTGGTCCTAAATGATCTCAGTAAGATATTACAGCTTGTTGCTGAGATTTGATGACCTATATTGAGTAAAACATGCTTGAAACTAGAATATCAAGTGTTGCAACGCTGTGTCATCAACACTCACAAGTATAAAACTACTTTTTTAAAGTAATAATTTCTTACTTCAAGGATGAAAAAAAAAATTAAAATCCTGATGCCGAGCGCATATCATTATGTCAAGATAATGGCACGAGCATTTACTTAATTTAAGAATATTTTTCAACATATTGAGCAAAAAGGTCTCTTTTTCAGTGGCCTAGTGGTTAGAGACCGGGCTTTCTGCTCCGCCGCTCCCAGTCTGTGGAACGCTCTCCCTGACCACCTGAGGGCACCACAGACTGTGGATGCTTTTCAAAAAAGGCTTAAAAACCCTTCTTTTTAAAAAAGCCAATTTTTTTTTAGATATATGCATACTAATTCTAGCTATTTGGCTGTTTTAGTTTTTATTTTTTAATTTGTTTTTATTATCTTTTTAATACACTGTAGCACTTTGAGGTTGTTTACTCAATGTAAAGTGCTTTTTACAAATAAAATCTATTATTATTATAAAATGTTTATCAGTTTGAACATCAAATATGTTGTCTTTGTAGCATATTCAATTGAATATGGGTTGAAAATGATTTGCAAATCATTGTATTCCGTTTATATTTACATCTAACACAATTTCCCAACTCATATGGAAACGGGGTTTGTACCAATGATTGTCACACACACACACTACATGTGGCGAAATTATTCTCTGCATTTGACACACCTACTCAGTGGCATAGTGGTTAGAGTGTCCGCCCTGAGATCGGTAGGTTGTGAGTTCAAACCTCGGCTGAGTCATACCAAAGACTATAAAAATGGGACCCATTACCTCCCTGCTTGGCACTCAGCATCAAGGGTTGGAATTGGGGGTTAAATATTTTCAAGTATTTCTTATATATATATATATATATATATATATATATATATATATATATATATATATATATATATATATATATATATATATATATATATATATATATATATATATGTATGTGTGGGAAAAAATCACAAGACTATTTCATCTCTACAGGCCTGTTTCATGAGGGGGGGTACCCTCAATCGTCAGGAGATTTTAATGGGAGCATTCGCATACCATGGTTTATATAGGGCACAGAGTGGGTGGGTACAGGCTGGCCTAGGGGCGTGGTGATTGGCTCATGTGTTACCTAGGAGGTGTTTCCGTCTATGGCGGCATGCTGTTACAATTTCGCTGCGCTTGTTGAGGGATGACAGGTCTGGACGGTAAATAATAAACAGTTTCTCTTTCAAGCATAGGTTGCATCTTTTATTACCACTATTGTAAGGTGTGCTGGATGCAAGAATTTGCCATGTTATTGAATATTCAACATTATTGTCTTTGAGGTCCCAAATGTGTTTGCTGAGTTCTGTGGTATTTCGCAGGTTTTGGTTCCTGAAAGAAGCCTTGTGATTGTTCCATCTGGTTTTGAATTCTCCCTCGGTTAATCCTACATATGTGTCGGATGTGTTAATGTCCTTGCGTATTACCTTAGATTGGTAGACAACTGATGTTTGTAAGCACCCCCCGTTGAGAGGGCAATCAGGTTTCTTTCGACAATTACATCCTTTGTTGGTTTTGGAGTCGTTCTGTCTGAGGGCCGACGGCTCATTTGCAATTGTTTTGTTGTGGTTTGAGATGATTTGTTGTACATTGTTCATGCAGCTGTAGCTCAATTTAATGTTGTTCTTGTTGAATACTTTTCTTAGGATGTTGTCTTTGGGAAAGTGTTTGTCAATCAGATTGAGGAATTTGTGTCCAATGTTCGTTGAGACGTTTTTGCTGTATGGGGGGTTGTACCAGATGATGTCGTTCCGTTTTCTGTTCTTTTTTGGCTGGTTTCCTGGCGTGGGTTCATAGGTGAGGGTGAAATTGTATCCGCTTTCATCAAGGGCTTTTTGGTACGGGGGGGTTGCTTGGTCAAATTCAGCTTTGCTAGATGACAGCATCGATAGCCTTTTATTGATTCCGGTAGGTATTCTTTTCGTGGTGGTGGGTGGGTGGTTGCTGTCATGGTGCACGTATTGGAGTGTTGTGTTGGGTTTCGTGAATGGTTGGTAGCTGTTATTTCTCAGGTTGAAAGTGACGTCAAGGAAGTTGACGGTTTGCTTGTTGGCTTCAATCGTGATCCGTAGGCCGTTCTCTTTGAAAATTTGGCATATGCGCTTCTTGGTATTCTCGCTGCTCCTTGGCGAGGCGCGACACACTGCCAGTCCGTCATCACGGTAAATACCAAGGTTCAGATTGAGGCTAGCGAGCTGGGAGAGGAGGAAACTCCCAACGAGTTCACACGTTTCTGCTCCGTCAAAACTTCCCATAGTGACGTCAAATGTTGCATTGTTCTTTTTTTGCCATGGTGTACTGTTGTGGATGAGAATGGAGTTTTTTGCGTGGATGATGATGTTTCTTTCGTTGCCTGTGATTGAGTCGTAGTCTGAGGCGAAGTCTAGTGCTTGAGTCAGTAGGTCTTGCGTGATGGAAGGGTAAAATTCCTCGATATCAAAGGAGATAAAGTTGTGCTGTTGTTTGTCTTGGATGTTGTTGAACCATTTGATTACTGCTGCTGTATTTCTCCATTGGTTGAGTGGTGTTTTGTCCTTGATTTTTGTGTTGACTCTGTCCAGGATTATTTTGCTGATTTTTCCTATTTCAGATTTAGTTGGGTTTATTAGTCGGCATGTTGGGTTATTTGCGAAGTTGGGTTTGTGGTCCTTCAATGTAATGAAGGCTTCCTTGTTGGCTGTGGCGTCCACCCTGTCCTCAATGTCCAGTTCAGCCGCGATCCTTTTATTTTCCAGGTGGATGTTCTGTAAGGTGTTGGGTTGCGCTTTTTTGTATGATTTGGTGATGCTTCTGTCCAGTAAGGTGTGGTGTTCTGGTATGTCCATTCTGTAGAAGTTTGTGGTTTTATCGGCAGCTATGATGAGGTTGTTTACTTTCTTGATGCGCTCCTCGTCATTTTTCAGCTTGGTGAGGAGTGGGTTGCGGATTGGCTTGAATTTGACTGATTGTATAATTTTGAGCATGTCGTTCTCAAAATCCTTTAGTTCCTCAACTGTGGGTGGGTTCTTGGTAGATTTGAATCGTAAGTTTCCTTTTGCATTCCTTTTGTTTCAGGGTGGAGGAAAAAATGTGCTTTCCACCGCATCCTTCTTAGGAAGTGTTCCGTCTTTTCTATGAGCCTTAGCTTGTAGTCATTCTGCGCGGGTATGGGGATGTTCTTCGTGGAGTAGTCGATGTTGAATTTTTCCATTTCTGATCGTCGTACAGTGCTCAACAAATGTCAATTTGGAGCGGAGTGTATGTCTTAATAAGGTTATCCAAAAAATAGTGCTCGATACCGTAGTAGAGCGCAATATATATATATATATATATATATATATATATATATATATATATATATATATATATATATATATATATATATATTTCTTCTTACTCGTCGTCACCATGTCTCTTCTTCGTTCTTCCGCTTCGTCTCTGTTATGTTTTTGGACATTACTACTTGCCGTAGTTTTGAAGTAATGCATGATGGGAATCCGGTAGTTGTGTGTCAGTGTATTAACGTGCCGGCTGGAATAAACACACGCTGAGAAATAGCTCCGTGCCTGCCTACTTTATGGGTTATAGATAAACCTATGGATAACGGAGACATATATAATAGTCTCCTTTTCAGGTGAGAGAGGACGCGAAAGGCAGTGCCTTTAAGGCACGCCCCCAATATTGTTGTCCGGGTGGAAATCAGGAGAAATTCGGGAGAATGGTTGCCCCGGCAGATTTTCGGGAGGGGCACTGAAATTCGGGAGTCTCCCTGTCATGATCTGTGGTCTGAATTATGTTTTGTTAGTTTTTGGACTCTTTTAGTTCCTGTTTGCGCTCCCTTGTTTGTTTAGTCACCATGGCGACTCATTAGTTTCACCTGCCTCATATGTTCGGGACACGCACCTGTTCTAATGAGGAGCCTGTCGTGGCCAGTTAGTCGGTCTGGCGACATTGCTCTGTTCATGATTGTTTCATGCTCTTTTCATGCCATAGGTTCATGCTCGTATTCATGCGATTACTTTGTTCATGCTGCTCGTGCCTTGCCTAGTAAATTTTGTTTATTTATGCCACAGTTAGTACGGGTTTTTTTGTCTCAGCTTTCGCATGCGTTAGGCACGCTCGCCTTCAGGTAGTTTTCTGTTTTTTTTTGTACCCTTTTGAGTTTTGGAGAATAAATATGTTCTTACCTGCTACCGTTGTCCGGAAAAGTCAGTTTGCGTCCCGGGAGAACAATCCTCGCAGTAAGATGCGGAAACCCCCCCGTCTTGACACTCTCGGGAAAATCGTGAGGGTTGGCAAGTATGCTCAGGGCGGACACTCTATGCAATATTGTAAGAACATCATAAAAAAGTCACTTTTGCGCCATAAGGGACCTGTTGTTGAGAACGTGAAGGAATGTTAGCCGCGAGCTGTAATCGACAAGCTGGCTAACAACACAATTGTAGTTGATTTCTTGTCTCAGGGGCATGTCAAGCTATTTGCTTAAAGGGGAACATTATCACAATTTCAGAATGGTTAAAACCACTATAAATCAGTTCCCAGTGGCTTATTATATTTTTCGAAGTTTTTTTCAAAATTTTACCCATCACGCAATATCCCTCAAAAAAGCTTCAAAGTGCCTGATTTTAACCATCGTTATAAACACCCGTCCATTTTCCTGTGACGTCACATAGTGAATACAAACAAACATGGCGGAAAGAACAGCGAGCTATAGCGACATTAGCTCGGATTCAGACTCGGATTTCAGCGGTTTAAGCGATTCAACAGATTACGCATGTATTGAAACGGATGGTTGTAGTGTGGAGGCAGGTAGCGAAAACGAAATTGAAGAAGAAACTGAAGCTATTGAGCCATATCGGTTTGAACCGTCCATCCATCCATCTTCTTCCGCTTATCCGAGGTCGGGTCGCGGGGGCAGCAGCCTAAGCAGGGAAGCCCAGACTTCCCTCTCCCCAGCCACTTCGTCCAGCTCCTCCCGGGGGATCCCGAGGCGTTCCCAGGCCAGCCGGGAGACATAGTCTTCCCAACGTGTCCTGGGTCTTCCCCGCGGCCTCCTACCGGTCGGACGTGCCCTAAACACCTCCCTAGGGAGGCGTTCGGGTGGCATCCTGACCAGATGCCCGAACCACCTCATCTGGCTCCTCTCGATCTCGATGTGGAGGAGCAGCGGCTTTACTTTGAGCACCCCCCGGATGGCAGAGCTTCTCACCCTATCTCTAAGGGAGAGCCCCGCCACCCGGCGGAGGAAACTCATTTTGGCCGCTTGTACCCGTGATCTTGTCCTTTCGGTCATAACCCAAAGCTCATGACCATAGGTGAGGATGGGAACGTAGATCGACCGGTAAATTGAGAGCTTTGCCTTCCGGCTCAGCTCCTTCTTCACCACAACGGATCGATGCAGCGTCCGCATTACTGAAGACGCCGCACCGATCCGCCTGTCGATCTCACGATCCACTCTTCCCTCACTCGTGAACAAGACTCCAAGGTACTTGAACTCCTCCACTTGGGGCAAGATCTCCTCCCCAACCCGGAGATGGCACTCCACCCTTTTCCGGGCGAGAACCATGGACTCGGACTTGGAGGTGCTGATTCTCATCCCAGTCGCTTCACACTCGGCTGCGAACCGATCCAGTGAGAGCTGAAGATCCTGGCCAGATGAAGCCATCAGGACCACATCATCTGCAAAAAGCAGAGACCTAATCCTGCAGCCACCAAACCAGATCCCTTCAACGCCTTGACTGCGCCTAGAAATTCTGTCCATAAAAGTTCTGAACAGAATGGGTGACAAAGGGCAGCCTTGGCGGAGTCCAACCCTCACTGGAAACGTGTCCGACTTACTGCCGGCAATGCGGACCAAGCTCTGGCACTGATCATACAGGGAGCGGACCGCCACAATCAGACAGTCCGATACCCCATACTCTCTGAGCACTCCCCACAAAACTTCCCGGGGTACACGGTCGAATGCCTTCTCCAAGTCCACAAAACACATGTAGACTGGTTGGGCAAACTCCCATGCACCCTCAAGGACCCTGCCGAGAGTATAGAGCTGGTCCACAGTGGTTTGAACCGTATGCAAGCGAAACCGACGAAAACGACACGACAGCCAGCGACACGGGAGAAAGCAAGGACGAATTCGGCGATCGCCTTCTAACCAACGATTGGTATGTGTTTGTTTGGCATTAAAGGAAACTAACAACTATGAACTAGGTTTACAGCATATGAAATACATTTGGCAACAACATGCACTTTGAGAGTGCAGACAGCCCAATTTTCATCAATTAATATATTCTGTAGACATACCCTCATCCGCTCTCTTTTCCTGAAAGCTGATCTGTCCAGTTTTGGAGTTGATGTCAGCAGGCCAGGGAAGCTAGGGTCGATAGGGGGTTTAGCTCGCTCGTCTGCGGGAACAAACCGCCGCCATTGCTTGCCGTGCTAGCGAGGTCCTTTGTCCCTGAATTGCTCACACACTCCGGCAGATTCAATGGGGGTCTGGCGGCAGATTTCTTTGACTTTATCGTTGGAAATGCATCTGCTTTGAGTGTCGCAGGATATCCACACATTCTTGCCATCTCTGTCGTAGCATAGCTTTCGTCGGTAAAGTGTGCGGAACAAACAAACGTCCAATTTCTTGCCACTTTGGCATCTTTGGGCCACTGGTGCAACTTGAATCCGTCCCTGTTGGTGTTGTTACACCCTCCGACAACACACCGACGAGGCATGATGTCTCCAAGGTACGGAAAACAGTCGAAAAAACGGAAAATAGCAGAGCTGATTTGACTCGGTGTTTGAGAAAATGGCGGATTGCTTCCCGATGTGACGTCACGTTGTGACGTCATCGCTCCGAGAGCGAATATTAGAAAGGCGTTTAATTCGCCAAAATTCACCCATTTAGAGTTCGGACATCGGTTAAAAAAATATATGGTCTAGAGATGCGCGGTTTGCGGATTATCCGCGGATCGGGCGGATGAAATTAAAAAAAATTAGATTTTATCCGCGGGTCGGGTCGGGCGGTTGAAATAAAAAATAAAAAAAGATTTTAAATAGATTCAGGCGGGTGGCAGTTAAACCAATTGGGAAATATATATACATAGTTAAATGTTGTTACCCACATACGAAAAACGAGCAGGCACCTGCAGCATATGCCACAACAGAAGAAAAAAAAAAAAAGAGATGGACACTTTTACGGAGCGGAGAAGGGACGCCTCGCCGGGGTCCGGGACCGAGGCCCCTTCCCCCGAGAGGGCCCCACCGGTAGCCGTAGCTGAGGCGATCCGCAAGAAGGGCCCGACGCACGTCCAGGGTCACCACCGCACCGACACCCCGCCTCGTCCGCCTTCGCCGCGGCCGGCGTCACGCGCAGCAAGTAAGCAGCTTACCTGCCCGGGGCTCGTAACAGGGGTCACTCCGCGCTCCGCCCGCGCAGCTTACCTGCCCGCCACCCCTGTTGCCGGGGGCGCGTAACAGGGGTCACTCCGCGCGCAGTGCGCTCACGAAAGGGGTGGGGCTTACCCTGGTTGATATAGACAGCAGCTAGGACGGTGGCCATGGAAGTTGGAACCCGCTAAGGAGTGTGTAACAACCCACCTGCCGAATCAACTAGCCCTGAAAATGGATGGCGCTGGAGCGTCGGGCCCATATACCCGGCCGTCGCCGGCAGCGAGACGCGCTTGGAGGTGCGCTCAGCGCGGCTCCCATATGATTGCGCACTGGTGTGCGTCTGGGTCGTGACAGCGTGGCACGCGAATGTCTGTGCTGCATTGGATCAGTCTCCTTTCTTTAACAGGCAAAAGCTTTATAACCTCACTAATGCCTTGCATCGTCTATATTAGATATATAACAACGGGCGGGTGCAGTTCTGATCAAATGTTAGAACGGGTGGATGGCGGATGGTTGACGACTTTCTGATGCCGTTGCGGATGAAATAATTGCCTATCCGCGCATCTCTAATATGGTCTTTTTTCTGCAACATCAAGGTCTATATTGGCGCTTACATAGGTCTGGTGATAATGTTCCCCTTCAACATCTTCTGCGGGAATGGCTGCATCCTTATTCCCACACGGCTATTACCCGCTATGTTTTCTTTTTCTCTCCGTTTCTTCTACCCTGTAGGGATCTTGCATTTTCTCTCCAAGAGACACCAACAAAAAGAGTGCAGGAAATGAAGATGGACTATAGGTGAAAGCGGAGAGGAATATAAAACAGTGGGAATGAGATGAAGACACATGAGGACATGTTTGAATGTCTTTGTATCCATGTGTGAAGTAGTAAAAGGACAGACTTTTATCTGCCTTTTCCCTTCCTTTCACGTCTCATCAGTGTCGGCGTGCAATGTGACATCTGTTAGCAGTGCTGCTTTTCCACAGGGACATCTCCATACCCAGCACTTTCTCACATGCCGCAGTAATAAGAAACCACTTTCCCCCCCAATTTAACGCACCCATCCGCGCATCCCTCCGACCTCCCGACACTTCCCGACGTCACGGCTGTCGATTTTTTTGCAGATTTGTGAGCGCGGCGCCCCAATCTGAGCCTTCTCTGCTCGTTTGCTGGCAAGTTGGCATCTGATTAACTTATTTGGAAGTCTGCGCACAGGAAGAAATCGACTTGGTCTGACTTCCTGTCTGCAGAGCTGGATGCTGTATCAAGATGGCTCAGGTTAAAGCCAAGACCTGTTTTTTTTTTTATAGCGCCGACATGCAATAAGAAGGCGCTTTTTATATGGAGTAGGTCTAGAACGGGGGTCAGCAACCCGCGGCTCTAGAACCACATGCGGCTCTTGAGCGGCCCCCTTGGTGGCTCCATGGGGCTTTTTCAAAAATGTATGGAAATGGAGAAGAAAATGGGTGAAATATATATTTTGTGTTGTAATATGGTTTCTGTAGGACAGGGGTCGGCAACCTTTACCACTCAAAGAGCTATTTTGACCCGTTTCACAAAATAAAACAATGGGAGCCACAAAACTCTTTTGAAATTTAAAATGAAATAACACTGCATACAAAGTTTTTTTTTTGCTTTGTGCTATGTATAAACCAGGGGTCTCAGACATGCGGCCAGAGGTGGGTAGTAACGCGCTACATTTACTCCGTTACATCTACTTGAGTAACTTTTGGGATAAATTGTACTTCTAAGAGTAGTTTTAATGCAACTTACTTTTACTTTTACTTGAGTATATTTATAGAGAAGAAACGCTACTTTTACTGCGCTACTTTTATCTACATTCAGCTCGCTACTCGCTACTAATTTTTATCGATCTGTTAATGCACGCTTTGTTTGTTTTGGTCTGTCAGACAGACCTTCAAAGTGCCTGCGTTACTGGTGACGTTTCACTCCGTTCCACCAATAAAATGCAGTCACTGGTGACGTTTGACTCCGTTCCACCAATCAGATGCAGTCACTGGTGACGTTGGACCAATCAAACAGAGCCAGGCGGTCACATGACCTGACTTAAACAAGTTGAAAAACTTATTGGGGTGTTACCATTTAGTGGTCAATTGTACGGAATATGTACTGTACTGTGCAATCTACTAATACAAGTTTCAATCAATCAATCAAAAGTGTGAAGGAAAAAAGACACTATTTTATTTCAACCGTACATCCCGTCACAAGCCTAAAGACTGACTGCACAGTTCCTGTCTTCACAATAAAAGTGCCGCTACATCGCGCCTGCGCTCTCAAAACAAGAGTCTCCGAAAGCCAGCGCAAACAAGCTAGCAAGCTACGGAGTTTGCCGCCAATGTATTTCTTGTAAAGTGTATAAAAACGAATATGGAAGCTGGACAAATAAGATGCCAAAAACCAACTACTTTCATGTGGTATTAGACAGAAAGGAGGAACTTTTTTTCTCCTCCATTTGAAAACGTGGACGTTATCATCACTACTGTCTGATTACAATCAATGCAAGTCATCAGAATCAGGTAATACACCAACTTATATTCTTGTCTTCATGAAAGAAAGGAATCTATATGTGTTAAACATGCATGTATATTCATTAAAACACCTTTAACATGTAAACAAACACGGCAAAATAAATAAATATAGATTATATACTGTATATATATATGTGTGTGTGTATATATATATATATATATATATATATATATATATATATATATATATATATATATATATATGTGTGTGTATGTATATATATGTGTGTATGTATATATATATGTATATGATATGTGTGTGTATGTTACTCATCAGTTACTCAGTACTTGAGTAGTTTTTTCACAACATACTTGTTACTTTTACTCAAGTAAATATTTGGGTGACTACTCCTTACTTTTACTTGAGTAATAAATCTCTAAAGTAACAGTACTCTTACTTGAGTACAATTTCTGGCTACTCTACCCACCTCTGCACGCGGCCCGCACCTTAATATGAAAATTTAATGTTAGTGCGGCCCGCAAGTTTTATATGAATGGCGCTTGACAGCATCACACTTGCCAACCCTCCCAATTTTTCCGGGAGACTCCCGAATTTCAGAGCAACTATTCTCTCGAATGTCTGCTGATTTTCACCCAAATGATAAATGATAAATGGGTTGTACTTGTATAGCGCTTTTCTACCTTCAAGGTACTCAAAGCGCTTTGACACTACTTCCACATTTACCCATTCACACACACATTCACACACTGATGGAGGGAGCTGCCATGCAAGGCGCTAACCAGCACCCATCAGGAGCAAGGGTGAAGTGTCTTGCTCAGGACACAACGGACATGACGAGGTTGGTACTAGGTGGGGATTGAACCAGGGACCCTCGGGTCGCGCACGGCCATTCTTCCACTGCGCCACGCCGTCCCTATAACAAACAACAATAACAATAATAAGGGCGTGCTATGATGACACTGCCTTTAGCGCCCTCTACAACCTGTACTAACAGCTTGCCAGCCCAGTCACATGTTGTATGCGGCTTCTGCAGACACACATAAGTGACTGCAAGGCATACTTGTTCAACAGCCATACAGGTCACACTGAGGGTGCCCTCAACTTTAACACTCTTACTAATATGCGCCACACTGTGAACCCACACCAAACAAGAATGACAAACACATTTCGGGAGAACATCCGCACCGTAACACAACATAAACGCAACAGAACAAATACCTAGAATCCCATGCACCCCCCCATGGGTTTGGTGGTAGCGGGGGTGTATAATGTAACCCGGAAGAGTTAGGGATGCATGGGATTCTGGGTATTTGTTCTGTTGTGTTTAAGTTGTGTTACAGTGCGGATGTTCTCCCGAAATGTGTTTGTCATTCTTGTTTGGTGTGGGTTCACAGTGTGGCGCATATTAGTAGGAGTGTTAAAGTTATTTATATCACAACCCTCAGTGTAACTTGTATGGCTGTTGACCAAGTATGCCTTGCAGTCACTTACGTGTGTAAGCAGATGCCGCATAGGGCCGGCACGCAGATAGCATGGTGTAAAAGCGGATGCGACGACATGTTGTAGAGGACGTTAAAGGCAGTGCCATCACAGCACGCCCTCAATATTGTTGTCTGGGTGAAAATCGGAGAATGTTTGCCCCGGGAGATTGCCGGAAGAGGCACTGAAATTCGAAAACCTCCCGGAAAAAATGGGGGGGTCGGCAAGTATGCAGCTTAGCCGCATCAGAGTGATCAAAGAGCCGCATGCGGCTCCGGAGCCGCGGGTTGCTGACCCCTGCTGTAGGAGGACAAACACGACAAAAAGGCTTCCTGTTGAATTTCTTTGTGTTTATGCTTCACTGATGAGGGTATTAGGCGAGCGCCGCTTTGTCCTACTAATTTCAGCGGCCCTTAAACTCACCATTGTGTGGACCGTGACTCAACAGTTTGTTTACATGTATAACTTTCTCCGATGCTGCCACAGAAAGATTTGTTTCATTTTGTCCACCCAACGTTTTATACTGTGCGGGAATGCACAAAGGTGAGCTTATTTAAGTCTTGTAAGTCTTGTAAAAATATATTTTATGTTGTAATATGGTTTCTGTAGGAGGACAAACACGACAGAAAGGCTTCCTAATTGTTAGAAAGCCCACTGTTGAATTTGTTTGTGTTTATGCTTCACTGAGGAGGGTATTAGGCGAGCGCCGCTTTGTCCTACTAATTTCAGCGGCCCTTAAACTCACCATTGTGTGGACCGTGACTCAACAGTTTGTTTACATGTATAACTTTCTCCGATGCTGCCACAGAAAGATTTGTTTCATTTTGTCCACCCAACGTTTTATACTGTGCGGGAATGCACAAAAGTGAGCTTATTTAAGTCTTGTAAGTCTTGTAAAAATATATTTTATGTTGTAATATGGTTTCTGTAGGAGGACAAACACGACAAAAAGGCTTTCTAATTGTTAGAAAGCCCACTGTTGAATTTGTTTGTGTTTATGCTTCACTGAGGAGGGTATTAGGCGAGCGCCGCTTTGTCCTACTAATTTCAGCGGCCCTTAAACTCACCATTGTGTGGACCGTGACTCAACAGTTTGTTTACATGTATAACTTTCTCCGATGCTGCCACAGAAAGATTTGTTTCATTTTGTCCACCCAATGTTTTATACTGTGCGTGAATGCACAAAGGTGAGCTTATTTGTTTTGCGGCTCCAGACAGATTACTTTTTTGTATTTTTGAGCCAATATGGCTCTTTCAACATTTTGGGTCGCCGACCCCTGTTCTAGAACATGCTTGCCGACCCTCCCGATTTTCCCGGGAGACTCACGAATTTCAGTGCCCCTCCCGAAAATCTCCCGGGGCAACCATTCTCCCGAATTTCTCCCGATTTCCACCCGGACAACAATATTGGGGGCGTGCCTTAAAGGCACTGCCTTTAGCGTCCTCTCTCACCTGAAAAGGAGACTATTATATATGTCTCCGTTATCTATAGGTTTATCTATAACCCATAAAGTAGGCAGGCACGGAGCTATTTCTCAGCACTCCTCATTCTCTAGCGGGTGACTTTTCAAATGGTGCTACAAATTAGCAGTGGTGCTACTTTTTGTAGCAACGCTTTTGACGCATACTTGTAAAACATATTCCCACTTGAAGCCAAACCACCGCCAGACGATGGACCCCGTGCTGCTTTTCTTGGGATTTAATTCTTCCTTCATTTGTTACCAGATTCGCACCTTCTCTCTCTCGTATTACCACTCGCACCGCTCCGTTAGCATCACAGCTGACGTTACCCATGTCGCTACCTCTCTTCTCGGCGAGGGCGTATGACTTGGCACGCGCGTCAGTATGTGACGTATGTAAGAAGGTGCGCTTGTTTTATGTCTCTGTGAGAAGGAGAGACAAGAAAGAGTGAGAAACGCCTGTAGTGTAATGCCCGCAGCTAAAAGCAACTGTGTGAGGACGTATACTCGAATATCACGATATAGTCATTTTCTGTATCGCACGGAGACAAACCCGCGATATATCGAGTGTATTTGATATATCGCCCAACAAAGTAAACAGAAACAGAATGCTGGACGACAGCAAAAACTTACGGCGTCCACAAAGTACGTCCGTACATGACAATCAACAATGTCCACACAAAGAAGGATAGCAACAACGTAAATAGCCTTGCTTGCTAACACAAAGCAGGGGCGCGGAATAGCGCTCAAAGGAAGGCATGAAATTGATGAAAGCACTTTTGAAATTGCCGAAATTCAGCGCCTCTCCCGAAAACCTCCCGGGACAAATTTTCTCCCGAAAATCTCCCGAAATTCAGGCGGAGCTGGAAGCCACGCCCCCTCCAGCTCCATGCGGACCTGAGTGACGTCAGGTGCGCAACACCACGTAAATCGTTGGCCAACCAAAAAGTAACCCCAGTACGCTATAGCCAACATTCACCAGGAGATGGCAACAGACAAACATAGATCACTATTACATTCCTCACCTTTTAGAAATGTATAGAAGTTACTCAAAATAAATAAACAACCCAACCAAAAAATGCAGCAGCTCAATTAAAAAACTGTACTTAAGCCACATTCTTTTCTTTTTTTTTTTAGTACTGAACTCTTAACCCTCATTTGTAAAAAAAAATAACATGCTTATTATACAAACAGTATTTGTACACCTTTAACACAGATTTTTATACTGTCTTCAGAGATTCAGTTTTTTTGGCGGTACTCGAAACCTTTCTGGGTACCTGCGAAAGGGTGTTCAGCATGGTTGGAAAAATAGTGACAGAGACTAGAACAAGGATGGACAATTCAACCCTTAACTCAACAATGAGTAGATGAGTGTTATGTGTGTGTGTATATGTGTAAATAAATGAACACTGAAATTCAAGTACTTCTCTTATTTATATATATATATATATATATATATTGTATACATTATCCAAAAAATAGTGCTCGATACCGTGGTAGAGCGCAATATATGTATGTGTGGGAAAAAAATCACAAGACTACTTCATCTCAGAGATGAAGTAGTCTTGTGATTTTTTTCCCATATATATATATATATATATATATATATATATATATATATATATATATATATATATATATATATATGAAATACTTGACTTGGTGAATTCTATCTGTAAATATACTCCTCCCCTCTTAGCCCCACGCCCCCGCCCCACCCCCCACCCCCCCCACCTCCCGAAATCGGAGGTCTCAAGGTTGGCAAGTATGAGAAGAAGTGACAAGAAGCAGCAACAGTTAGCAGCGATCGTTTATTTTTTCCTCTCGCTTGCACTTTTAACATGGAGGATTACATATCTAAAATAAAACAGTTTTCTAAACTGGACTTTCAATGGAAGCAGGAGGTAATAATTAAAGGAAGAAACTTTTAAAACTGAAGAAAGATAAGGAAGACTTCTATAAACATATTATCCATGCTTTTGTTCAGAAGGAGCTGCGCATGGACTTCATTTATAAGTAAAGGTAAGACCATAATAACGTTTTTTTTTTATTAAATGTGCTTTTCATGATGGTATCCTTACATCACACTCAAAGCGCAGGCCTAAATTTACCGCATGCCTTTGGTAAGTGCCGGAGTGAGAAGAGATTTTAAAATAATTAGCGCATGCTTGCCTTTACCGCATGCCTTTGGTAAGCGCCGGAGTGAGAAGAGGTTTTAAATTAATTACCGCCCCGGCGCCAATTCAAGGAAATACGGTGTATATATATATATATATATATATATATATATATGAAATACTTGACTTGGTGAATTCTAGCTGTAAATATACTCCCCCACCCCTCACCTCCCGAAATCGGAGGTCTCAGGGTTGGCAAGTATGGGTGTGCCTCCAGATTTTTTAATGACAAAAATGTGCCTTGCCTCAAAAAAAGGTTGGAAAACACTGCGTTAGTGTGTAAGACTGCACACAAAAAAATAGAGAAGGGATTTTTGGTTCCTAATTTCCTCCCCTATTCGTAAAAGCAGATACAAGTCCATCAAGTGTTATTGTTCTTAATTAATGAAGTGGTATGAAATGAAAAACAGGCTGATTACCAGCTTTAGCGTCTTTCACTCGGTCTAATTTGTTGGCTCTCGGCCGCTTCGCATTTCCGGTCCAGCGCGGCATCACGGACGTGGAAGAGGGACATCATTAAAAAATGATGCCAGTAATAAAAGAGCCCAAGAGGACGGCGAAGCTGTCATGGCCATTCAAATCACCGTGGTTCACAAGAAGGAGGGGGAGAAAAAAGACTGCTCATCATATTTGCATAGTGCAGCAGACAAAGCTCATATTTAGGCTGCAGATGAGTGACATTGGGGTGTTAGGAGGGCTGCCATAAAAAGCAATCTGGAGCAGCGGAGTGGAAAAGAGCTGAGGATATCCCCCCCCCCCCCCCACACCCACTTAAGATCCCACTAAAGCCACCCGACTCTATCACACTGACCACAAACCATCATGATCTGCCGAAATAAGGAGAGGAGATTGAAATGAATGACTTCCTGCGCCACTACACACACACACACACACACACACACACACACACACACACACGCACACACACACAGAGGCGCTGCAGTGCATCAATAAGATCCATTGAACATTTGATTATCAGTGCAGCGCATTAAGATGATGAAGTGTTCTGGATCCTCACCAAACAAAGCAGGAGTTTGTCTTTTCACCAATCAGCGGTTAACGGAGCGTGGAAGGAACAAGACACAAAGTAGCCTACAGTAGCCCAGGGTGTTTATTTACTCAATTGCAGTCAGGACCATTTATTAGGTGTAAGCCATTTCGTTTTTTTAAGTGTTTTTTAACCATTTTTTTTTTCCATCAGTGTGTGTGAATGTGGAAATAGTGTCAAAGCCATACTTGCCAACCTTGAGACCTCCAATTTCGGGAGGTGGGGGGTGGGTGCGGGGGGCGTGGTTGGGGGCGTGGTTAAGAGGGGAGGAGTATATTTACAGCTAGAATTCACCAAGTCAAGTATTTCATATATATATATATATATATATATATATATATATATTAGAGATGCGCGGATAGGCAATTATTTCATCCGCAATCGCATCAGAAAGTCGTCAACCATCCGCCATCCACCCGTTTCTAACATTTAATCAGAACCGCACCCGCCCGCACCCGCCCGTTGTTATATATCTAATATAGACAATGCAAGGCATTAGTGAGGTTATAAAGCTTTTGCCTGTTAAAGAAAGGAGACTGATCCAATGCAGCACAGACATTCGCGTGCCACGCTGTCACGACCCAGACGCACACCAGTGCGCTATCATATGGGAGCCGCGCTGAGCGCACCTCCAAGCGCATCTCGCTGCCGGCGACGGCCGGGTATGGGCCCGACGCTCCAGCGCCATCCATTTTCAGGGCTAGTTGATTCGGCAGGTGGGTTGTTACACACTCCTTAGCGGGTTCCGACTTCCATGGCCACCGTCCTGCTGTCTATATCAACCAGGGTGAGCCCCACCCCTTTCGTGAGCGCACTGCGCGCGGAGTGACCCCTGTTACGCGCCCCCGGCAACAGGGGTGGCGGGCAGGTAACCTGCGCGGGCGGAGCGCGCGGAGTGACCCCTGTTACGAGCCCCCGGCCACAGGGGTGGCGGGCAGGTAAGCTGCTTACCTGCTGCGCGTGACGCCGGCCGCGGCGAAGGCGAACGAGGCGGGGTGTCGGTGCGGTGGTGACCCTGGATGTGCGTCGGGCCCTTCTCGCGGATCGCCTCAGCTACGGCTCCCGGTGGGGCCCTCTCGGGGGAAGGGGCCTCGGTCCCGGACCCCGGCGAGGCGTCCCTTCTCCGCTCCGTAAAAGTGTCCATCTCTTCTTTTTTTTTCTTCTTCTGTTGTGGCATATGCTGCAGGTGCCTGCTCGTTTTTCGTATGTGGGTAACAACATTTAACTATGTATATATATTTCCGAATTGGTTTAACTGCCACCCGCCTGAATCTATTTAAAATCTAATTTTTTTTTATTTCAACCGCCCGACCCGACCCGCGGATAAAATCTTTTTTTTTTTTAATTCCAACCGCCCGATCCGCGGATAATCCGCGGACTCCGCGGTTGTGTCCGCAAACCGCGCATCTCTAATATATATATATATATAAAAATAAAAGAAATACTTGAATTTCAGTGTTCATTTATTTACACATATACACACACATAACACTCATCTACTCATTGTTGAGTTAAGGGTTGAATTGTCCATCCTTGTTCTATTCTCTGTCACTATCTTTCTAACCATGCTGAACACCCTCTCTGATGATGCATTGCTGTGGGCACGCACAAAAGTGCTTTCATCAAATGCACTAGATGGCAGTATTGTCCTGTTAAAGAGTGTCACAACATTGCTGTTTACGGCAGACGGACTGCTTTACTGTAGACGTTCTTTATATTGTGGGAAAGCGGACTCAGGTCCGCATGGAGCTGGAGGGGGCGTGGCCTCCAGCTCCGCCTGAATTTCGGGAGATTTTCGGGAGAAAATTTGTCCCGGGAGGTTTTCGGGAGAGGCGCTGAATTTCGGGAGTCTCCCCGGAAAATCCGGGAGGGTTGGCAAGTATGGTCAAAGCGCTTTGAGTACCTTGAAGGTAGAAAAGCGCTATACAAGTATAACCCATTTACCATTTATTAGGGGTGTAACGGTACACAAAAAATTCGGTTCGGTACGTACCTCGGTTTAGAGGTGACGATTCGGTTCATTTTTGGTACAGTAAGAAAACAACAAAATATACATTTTTGGGTTATTTATTTACCAAATTTGCAAAATCTTCCACCAAAAATATTTTCCTTAGTGGAATATTTGATGTGAAGTAATGGGAACCTTGGATAGGTCAATAATTCATAATAACATTGATTTTGATTCAATATTATGTTTTGAGCAATGACAGTTTGAAAGAAAAAAAAAACAGCTTTGTTTTATTAGTCAACATTGCAACTTTTTCTAAATTACATTTAACCTTTAAGCTTTTTTATTTCACTTTTGTTAGGTTTTTGTTTATTTTAATAGTATTTTTAGAATGTGCCGTGGGCCTTTAAAACATTAGCTGTGGGCCGCAAATGGCCCCCGGGGCACACTTTTGACACCCCTGCTATAGATAATAGAAAATTAAATGTGATAAATCTATGGATAAAAAGCAGAGCCTGGCGACGTTTATCATAACTCTCTCTCTCTCTCTCTGTCTCTGCCCCTCCCTCACCAATGCTGCTGCGCACACAATTTGTTTTGTTTTTAACCCCTTCTTAACCCTGAACGTACATTGAAAATACACGCAACCCTAACTCAAAATGCCGGACATTAGAGGCATTTAAGAAACTCCGCCCTGACAGCCCTGCAAAAGAAGACATGTCCGGTGAAAAGAGGACGTATGGTCAGTCTATCCTAGCCCGTTAGCTGCTAGCATGCCGTGTGTTGTGCCTCGGTGTGCATTGTTTACACAACGTGCGTTACTCTACTTAATATGTCCGTGTGGAAACTTGCTCGGTACACCTCCGAACCGAACCCCCGTACCAAAACGGTTCAATACAAATACACATACCATTACACCCGTACCATTTATATATGATAATATGCTACGTTTACATTTGAACCGATACCAGTACCAATTCCCGGTACTTGAGTATCAATACTGGTACCAATTTCGTCACTTTTGTGTGTGTTAATAAATATTACCGTATTTTTCGGACTATAAGGCGCACTTAAAAATCCTTTCATTTTCTCAAAACTTGACAGTGCACCTTATGACCCGGTGCGCCTAATGTACGGAATCATTTTGGTTGTGCTTAACGACCTCGAAGCTATTTTATTTGGTACATGGTGAAATGATAAGTGTGACCCGTAGATGGCAGTCACACATAAGTGATACGGGTAGACTGCAATATGATGGCAGTAAACATCACCAATATTATGCAAAAGCAACTATTCTTACCTTCTGGTAGCTGCTGATGTGTATTTGGGATCTGCATAATTCCTGAAAATTTGCGCGCGTCCGCCTTTGTAGTCTGTCGATAAGCTTCTTTTTCTCTATCTTCTTGTTATGGGACATTCATCCTCCGCTGTTGCCATTTCTACTATAAAGTAGTGTAAAGTTCTTACTTATATCTGTCAGTAAACTCGCCATGAAAGCGCTAAAACATACCGGTGCAGTGAGTTTACATTATTCACCCAAGGATCTTTAGTTATTCGAGAGTTCCGGTCGGACGGTTTTTCACGGGACACATTTCCGGCCTTGTTGATGTTGCAGTAGTGAGCCTCGGATGAGGAGATGCTGCTCCGTTATTGATTGAAGTAAAGTCTGAATGTCATTAAAACAGTTAGCTCCATCTTTTGTTTGTTTACTTACCGTATTTTTCGGAGTATAAGTCGCACCTGCCGAAAATGCATAATAAAAAAGGAAAAAAAACATATATAAGTCGCACTGGAGCCCGGCCAAACTATGAAAAAAAACTGCGACTTATAGTCCGAAAAATACGGTACTACTAAAAGACAAGTTGTCTAGTATGTTCACTATTTTATTTAAGGACTAAATTGCAATAATAAACATATGTTTAATGTACCCTAAGTTTTTTGTTAAAATAAAACCAATAATGCAATTTTTTTGTGGTCCCCTTTATTTAGAAAAGTACCGAAATAATTTTAGTACCGGTACCAAAATATTGGTATCGTTACAACTAGGGATGTCCGAAAATGGCTTTTTGCCGATATCCGATATTCCGATATTGTCCAACTCTTTAATTACCGATACCGATATCAACCGATATATACAGTCGTGGAATTAACACATTATTATGCCTAATTTGGACAACCAGGTAAGGTGAAAATAAGGTACTTTTAAAATGTTTTAATAAAATAAGATAAATAAATTACAAAAATGTTCTTGAATAAAAAAGAAAGTAAAACAATATAAAAACGGTTACATAGAAACTAGTAATTAATGAAAATGAGTAAAATGAAGTGTTAAAGGTTAGTACTATTAGTGGACCAGCACAATCATGTGTGTTTACGGACTGTATCCCTAGCACAGTGTTTTTCAACCTTTTTTGAGGCAAGGCACATTTTTTTCATCAAAAAATACGGAGGCACACCACCAGCAGAAAACGTTAAAAAATGCAACTCCACCAGGTCGTCGTGCCTTATTTTGAGTTTGTTTGTGTTTTCCTGTGTGTAGTGCTTTAGTTCTTGTCTTGCGCTGTTATTTTGGTGGCCCTTCCTGTTTTGTTTGTGTTTTCCTGTAACAGTTTCATGTCCTCCTTTGAGCACCTGCTATGTGTTAGCAAGCAAGACTATTTACGTTGTTGCTATCCTTCTTTGTGTGGACATTGTTGATTGTCCTGTCATGTACGGATGTACTTTGTGGACACCGTAAGTTTTTGCTGTCGTCCAGCATTTTGTTTCTGTTTACTTTGTAGCCAGTTCAGTTTTACTTCCGTTTTGCATAGCCAATGCCTTTTCCTTTCCCTTTTGTTCATTTTTAGTTTACCGTATTTTCCGCACCATAAGGCGCCCTGGGTTATAAGCCGCGCCTTCAATGAACGGCATATTTCAAAACTTTGTCCACCTATAAGCCGCCCCGTGTTATAAGCCGCATCTAACTGCGCTAAAGGAATGTCAAAAAAACAGTCAGATAGGTCAGTCAAACTTTAATAATATATTAAAAACCAGCGTGATGTGGGCGCGCATGGAGTCGTATATCAACATGGACGGAGCTGCGTGAAAAAAGCCACCCGGCCTCTTCGCGTAAACTTACCTTAACCACTCGCTCATCTTTTCTTCATCCATCCCTTCGAGTTAGCTTTTATGATGACGCCGGCTGGAAAGGTCTCTTTTGGCAAGGTCTTCCTTTTGAATATCACCATGGGTGGAAGTTTCTGGCCATTAGCATGGCAAGCTAGAACCACAGTGAAAGATGACTTCTCATTCCCTGTGGTGCGAATATTCACCGTACGTGCTCCCGTTGTATCCACAGTGCGGTTCACAGGAATATCAAAAGTCAGTGGAACCTCGTCCATGTTGATAATGTTCTCTGGCCGGATCTTTTTTTCAGCTATCTTGTTTTTACAATATGCACGGAAAGTAGCCAGCTTTTCTTGAAAGTCTTTAGGCAGTTGCTGTGAAATAGTAATCCGTGTGCGGATGGAGAGATTGCGTCTTTTCATGAACCGGATCCCTGTCGCTTAGTAGGAGCCATTTTGTGGTCTTTACAGATGTAAACACACAAAGGAAATGAAACGTACGGTAATATCCGCGCGCTTTTTCTTCTTCTACGCGGGCGGGTGGTTGCTTACAGTAGAAGAAGAAGCGCTTCCTGTTCTATGGGGGCGGGTGCTTACCTTGGCGGTTGCTTGCGTAGAAGAAGAAGCACTTCCTCTTCTACGGGGAAAAAAGATGGCGGCTGTTTACCGTAGTTGCGAGACCGAAACTTTATGAAAATGAATCTTAATATTAATCCATATATAAAGCGCACCGGGTTATAAGGCGCACTGTCAGCTTTTGAGAAAATTTGTGGTTTTTAGGTGCGCCTTATAGTGCGGAAAATACGGTAAGCATTACATACCTTTTTACCTGCACACTGCCTCCTGCTGTGGTCTGCATATTGGGATCACGACAAATCATCCTCGTCTCACCCGACACATTCCGACTTTTACAAAGCAATTAGCTACCTGCTGCCACCTACTGACATGGAGTATTACGTGGTTACCCTGCCGAGTTGTACACAGCACAGACACTAAACAACGGCACATTAATTGCAGATTATAATTATTAATTTGCAAAAAAATATTTTTTGGACCAGTTAGGTGAAGTTGCATAATTTCCCACGGCACACCAGACAATATCTCACGGCACACTAGTGTGCCGCGGCACAGTGGTTGAAAAACACTGCCCTAGCAGACTGTATTGATATATATTGATATATAATGTAGGAACCAGAATATTAATAACAGAAAGAAACAACCCTTTTGTGTGAATGAGGTTTTTTGGGTTGGTGCAATTGTAAGTGTATCTTGTGTTTTTTATGTTGATTTAATTTAAAAAAAAAAAATTTAAAAAAATGAAGGGGGAATAGCAAACTTCCTGTAGATTTTTGCTGAAGGATGTTAATGAATGAAATGTAGGTCTAAGTGAGACCTACATAGAGGTTTTTGTTTCATGTCTCTCCGACCTTCCCAGTGGGAGTTACGGTCAGTTTTGTCATTTTCTTCTTCCGAGGAGCAGTTATTTCTGCGTTTTATTCCAAAATTGCGGTAGAGCGCAATTTTGAGATTTGGGTTTAGGTTTTTTTATTAGATCGCAATTTTTGCCAGTCGTGATGTGTGTGTTCAGTTCGGTGAGTTTTGAAGCATGTTAAGGGGGTCAAATTACAGCTCAAAGTGGCAAAAGTGACGGTTTTTAGTACATTTTTGTCTTGAAGGGGGAATTGCCAATTTCCTGTTGATTTTTGCCCGACAATGTACAATTGTGAAATGTAGGTCTAAGTCAGACCTACATAAGTTTAAGTTTCAAGTTTATTCACAATACCATATAACAAATACAATAGTAGTGAAATATCATCATTTAAAGATGTTGGTACGTGAAAGGGTCCCCCAAATAAGCTAGAAGAAGCTTTTGACAGGGGGTCCAGAGGATAGTATATACATGAAATGATGGAACATGGTAGCAAGTACAACAACAAAAAACAAAACAAAAAACAACGCTATATGATTAACACAAGATAATAGTACTAAAGCAAGCATACACACACATACATACATTCATTCAACCATGCAAAACCCAACAGTAGTCTACCCCACATGAGGCATTAAATATAGGTGGTTAATAGATAAGTTTTTAGTTTATTTTTGAAGTTGGAGAATGGATACAGCATCTTGAGGCTCTCATTAAGCCGGTTCCAAAAAGGTATTTTTTTCATGTCTTTTCGACCTTCCTAGTGAGAGTTACAGGCAGTCTAGTTTTTTTCTTTCCTAGGGGGCCCTAGAGCGCAATTTTGAGTTTTAGGGTTCGTTTTTTTTATTAAAAGGCAATTTTCGCAGGTCCTGATGTGTGGGTCAAATATGGTGAGTTTTGAAGCATGTTAAGTGGGTCAATTACAGCTCAAAGAGGCGGCCGGTATAATAATAATAAAGAATTAAAGCTGCAAGCAGCATTGGTCGGACCCGTATATTTGGCAGGTGCTAGTCCTAAATGTCCCAATACTTTTGTCCAGTGACAGTCATAAGTGTCCCAATACTTTTGTCTACTTTTAGTCTGAAGTGTCCCAAGACTTTTGTCTAGTGTACCTACCTTGTCTGCATTGTGTGGGCATGTTGGTGCTTCCTGCTTTTAAGCAGCCATCTTAAAAAAAACAGCAGCGCAGCAGCATCAGCGCAGCGGGTCTTTGAAGGGTCATAAAATCAAAACCGGAGCAGTTAGAAAAAAAGCGCTTCTGTCATTGTAATCACAATGGTTCAATCTCTCTCCCGTGTTAGTTTGAAGGCGAAACGACAAACGTGCTCAGAGGAGATCGTTTTTGAAGGAAGGTGACCGGTTTTTACAAAAAAATTGTTTTGAAGGGGGAATAGCAAACTTCCTGTTGATTTTTGCTGGGGGGGCAGGGAGGTTTTTTTTGTGTTGGTGCACTAATTGTAAGTGTATCTTGTGTTTTTTATGTTGATTTAATTTAAAAAAATAAAATAAAATAAAAAATGAAGGGGGAATAGCAAACTTCCTGTAGATTTTTGCTGAAGGATGTTAATGAATGAAATGTAGGTCTAAGTGAGACCTACATAGAGGTTTTTGTTTCATGTCCCTCCGACCTTCCCAGTGGGAGTTACAGGCAGTTTTGTCATTTTTTTCTTCCGAGTAGCAGTTTTTTCTCCGTTTTATTCAAAAATTGCTCTAGAGCGCAATTTTGAGATTTGGGGTTAGGTTTTTTTATTGGAGAGCAATTTCTGCCAGTCCTGATGTGTGCGTTCAGTTTGGTGAGTTTTGAAGCGTGTCAAGGGGGTCAAATTACAGCTCAAAGTGGCAAAAGTGACGGTTTTTAGTACATTTTTGTCTTGAAGGGGGAATTGCCAACTTTCTGTTGATTTTTGCCCGACAATGTACAATTGTGTACAATTATGTAGGTCTAAGTCAGGCCTACATAAAGGTATTTTTTTCATGTCTTTCCGACCTTCCTAGTGAGAGTTACAGGCAGTCTAGTTTTTTTTTTTTTTCCTAGGGGGCACTAGAGCGCAATTTTGAGTTTTAGGGTTCGTTTTTTTTATTAAAAGGCAATTTTCGCAGGTCCTGATGTGTGGGTCAAATATGGTGAGTTTTGAAGCATGTTAAGTGGGTCAAATTACAGCTCAAAGAGGCGGCCGGTATAATAATAATAAAGAATTAAAGCTGCAAGCAGCGTTGGTCGGGCCCGCGTATTTGGCAGGTGCTAGTACTAAGTGTCCCAATACTTTTGTCAAGTTTTAGTCCCAAGTGTCCCAATACTTTTGTCCAGTGTAAGTGTCCCAATACTTTTGTCCAGTTGCCCAATGCTTTTGTTCAGTGGTAGTAGTAAGTGTCCCAATACTTTTGTCCAGTGGTAGTCCTAAGTGTCCCAATACTTTTGTCCAGTGTAAGTGTCCCAATACTTTTGTCCAGTGTAAGTGTCCCAATACTTATGTCCAGTTGTATTCCTAAGTGTCCCAATACTTTTGTCCAGTTTTCATCCTAAGTGTCCCAATACTTTTGTCAAGTTTTAGTCCCAAGTTTCCCAATACTTTTGTCAAGTTGTAGTCCTAAGTGTCCCAATACTTTTGTCCGGTGGTAGTCATAAGTGTCCCAATACTTTTGTCTAGTGTACCTACCTTGTCTGCATTGTGTGGGCACGTTGGTGCTTCCTGCTTTTAAGCAGCCATCTTAAAAAAACAGCAGCGCAGCAGCATCAGCGCAGCGGGTCTTTGAAGGGTCATAAAATCAAAACCGGAGCAGGTATTAAAACGCTGTTCTGTTATTTTATACACAAGGGTTTAATCTCTCTCCTGTGTTAGTTTGAAGCCGAAACGACAAACGCGCTCAGAGGAGATAGTTTTTGAAGGAAGGTGACCGGTTTTTACAAAAAATTTGTTTTGAAGTGGGAATAGCAAACTTCCTGTTGATTTTTGCTGGGGGTTGTCAATTTATGAAATGTAGGTCTAAGTGAGACCTACATAGAGGTTTTTGTTTCATGTCTCTCCGACCTTCCCAGTGGGAGTTACAGGCAGTTTTGTCAGTTTTTTCTTCCGAGGAGCAGTTTTTTCAGCGTTTTAGCTGAGATTTGGGGTTAGGTTTTTTTATTAGATCGCAATTTTTGCCAGTCCTGATGTGTGTGTTCAGTTTGGTGAGTTTTGAAGCATGTTAAGGGGGTCAAATTACAGCTCAAAGTGGCAAAAGTGAGGGTTTTTAGTACATTTTTGTCTTGAAGGGGGAATTGCCAACTTCCTGTTGATTTTTGCCCGACAATGTACAATTGTGAAATGTAGGTCTAAGTCAGACCTACATAAAGGTATTTTTTTCATGTCTTTCCGACCTTCCTAGTGAGAGTTACAGGCAGTCTAGTTTTGTTTTTTTCCTAGGGGGCGCGACAGCGCAATTTTGAGTTTTAGGGTTCGGTTTTTTTATTAAAAGGCATGTTTCGCAGGTTTTGATGTGTGGGTCAAATATGGTGAGTTTTGAATTACAGCTCAAAGAGGCGGCCGGTATAATAATAATAAAGAATTAAAGCTGCAAGCAGCGTTGGTCGGGCCCGCGTATTTGGCAGGTGCTAGTCCTAAGTGTCCCAATACTTTCGTCCAGTTTTAGTAGTACGTGTCCCAATACTTTTGTCAAGTTGTAGTTCTAAGTGTCCCAATACTTTTTTCCAGTGGTAGTCCTAAGTGTCCCAATACTTTTGTCCGGTGGTAGTCATAAGTGTCCCAATACTTTTGTCCGGTGGTAGTCATAAGTGTCCCAATACTTTTGTCCGGTGGTAGTCATAAGTGTCCCAATACTTTTGTCTAGTGTACCTACCTTGTCTGCATTGTGTGGGCACGCTGGTGCTTCCTGCTTTTAAGCAGCCATCTTAAAAAAAACAGCAGCGCAGCAGCAGCAGCGCAGCAGCAGCAGCGCAGCAGCAGCAGCGCAGCGGGTCTTTGAAGGGTCATAAAATCAAAACCGGAGCAGGTATTAAAACGCTTTTCTGTTATTTTATACACAAGGGTTTAATCTCTCTCCTGTGTTAGTTTGAAGCCGAAACGACAAACGCGCTCAGAGGAGATAGTTTTTGAAGGAAGGTGACCGGTTTTTACAAAGAATTTGTTTTGAAGGGGGAATAGCAAACTTCCTGTTGATTTTTGCTGGGGGTTGTCAATTTATGAAATGTAGGTCTAAGTGAGACCTACATAGAGGTTCTTGTTTCATGTCTCTCCGACCTTCCCAGTGGGAGATACAGGCAGTTTTGTCAGTTTTTTCATCCGAGGAGCAGTTTTTTTGTGCGTTTCATTAAAAAATTGCGCTAGAGCACAATTTTGAGATTTGGGGTTAGGTTTTTTTATTAGATCGCAATTTTTGCCAGTCCTGATGTGTGTGTTCAGTTCGGTGAGTTTTGAAGCATGTTAAGGGGGTCAAATTACAGCTCAAAGTGGCAAAAGTGACTGTTTTTAGTACTTTTTTGTCTTGAAGGGGGAATTGCCAACTTCCTGTTGATTTCTGCCCGATGATATACAATTATGAAAACTAGGTCTAAGTCAGACCTACATACAGGTTTTTGTTTCATGTCTCTCTGATCTTCCTAGTGGGAGATATAGTCTAGTTTTTTTTCTTCCTAGTTTTGGGGTTCGTTTTTTTTTTAAAAAGGTAATTTTCGCAGGTCCTGATGTGTGGGTAAAATATGGTGAGTTTTGAAGCATGTTAAGTGGGTCAAATTACAGTTTAATGTGGCGGCGGAAGAATAAAGAATAAAACCTTACAAATTCAATAGGTCCTTATGTCCCATTGTATAAGGACTCCCTTTGGGAGTCCTTATACAATGGGCCATGCGGGCCCTAATAAAACCTTACAAATTCAATAGGTCCTTATGTCCCATTGCATAAGGACTCCCTTTGGGATTCCTTTTACAATGGGCCATGCGGGCCCTAAAAAACGATTCCGATAGTAAAAAAAACGATACAGATCATTTCCGATATTACATTTTAACGCATTTATCGGCCGATAATATCGGCAGGCCGATATTATCGGACATTTCTAGTTACAACACTAATTTGAGGTGTGGCATTTATTCATTCAAAAAGATGCTTAGGGTCGTAATTGAGAGGGTGCAGCATCAAGAAGCATGTGTGTGTACTTTTTGTAGCGTCAGTGGGCGCATTGGCCCGGCCATTTGCTGGCGGCTCCCACCGCAGTCTATAAAAATTAATGATCTCGCGCTCAAACCTCACCTGCCCGCGTGGGCCCCCGCGCCCGTGCTTCCTGCTTCCACGCGCTCCCTGGAGGACGGCGGCTCGCACTCTCGCTCGGGTCTGCTGAGGTTCACATGAGTCAGAGTGTGTGGGGGGGAGGTAGAGGTTTCCATCCTGTCTCCTCATATTTCACGCGCACTTTAGTGGTAAGCCCTCTTACGTAACGCCGCTCACAAACTTCAGCTGCAAGTGGCAGACATTTGTGAGTGTAAGTGTGTGTGTGAGTGTGCGTGCTGCGAGGATCCTTTCACTCATCAGTAATTGCCGGCTGAGGAGACGTCGTGCACTTTTAATTCTCAGCACTGCCCGTTAAAAAGAAGGACAAGGAGACATAAAAGGACGTAATGAGAACAAGTGGGAGTGGTAGGACGGTCAAACGGGCACGCTACTGAAACATATATTCATGCAGGACTGTTGTCAGTGCTGGCAATTCATGCAGGGTTTGCTGATCCCTGTGTCTGTAGCTTTAAAGCATACTTGCCAACCTTGAGACCTCCGATTTCGGGAGGTGGGGGGTGGGGGCGTGGTCGGGGGTGGGGCGGGGGGCGTGGTTAAGATATATATATCTATATAAGAAATACTTGACTTTCAGTGAATTCTAGCTATTAGAGATGCGCGGATAGGCAATTATTTCATCCGCGACCACATCAGAAAGTCGTCAACCATCCGCCATCCACCTGACCTAACATTTGATCAGAACCGCACCCGCCCGCACCCGCCCGTTGTTATATATCTAATATAGACGATGCAAGGCATTAGTGAGGTTATAAAGCTTTTGCCTGTTAAAGAAAGGAGACTGATCCAATGCAGCACAGACATTCGCGTGCCACGCTGTCACGACCCAGACGCACACCAGTGCGCAATCATATGGGAGCCGCGCTGAGCGCACCTCCTAGCGCGTCTCGCTGCCGGCGACGGCCGGGTACGGGCCCGACGCTCCAGCGCCATCCATTTTCAGGGCTAGTTGATTCGGCAGGTGGGTTGTTACACACTCCTTAGCGGGTTCCGACTTCCATGGCCACCGTCCTGCTGTCTATATCAACCAGGGTGAGCCCCACCCCTTTCGTGAGCGCACTGCGCGCGGAGTGACCCCTGTTACGCGCCCCCGGCAACAGGGGTGGCGGGCAGGTAAGCTGCGCGGGCGGAGCGCGCGGAGTGACCCCTGTTACGAGCCGGTGGCAGGTAAGCTGCTTACCGCGGCGAAGGCGGACGAGGCGGGGTGTCGGTGCGGTGGGCGCGGTGGTGACCCTGGACGCGCGTCGGGCCCTTCTCGCGGATCGCCTCAGCTACGGCTCCTGGTGGGGCCCTCTCGGGGGAAGGGGCCTCGGTCCCGGACCCCGGCGAGGCGTCCCTTCTCCGCTCCGTAAAAGTGTCCATCTCTTTTTTTTTTTTTTCTTCTGTTGTGGCATATGCAGCAGGTGCCTGCTCGTTTTTCGTATGTGGGTAACAACATTTAACTATGTATATATATTTCCGAATTGGTTTAACTGCCACCCGCCTGAATCTATTTAAAATCTAATTTTTTTAAATTTTAACCGCCCGACCCGACCCGCGGATAAAATCTAATTTTTTTTTATTTTAACCGCCCGACCCGACCCGCGGATAAAATCTAATTTTTTAAAATTTCATCCGCCCGATCCGCGGATAATCCGCGGACTCCGCGGTTGTGCCCGCAAACCGCGCATCTCTACTAGCTATATATATATTTTTTTTTATTACATATATATATATATATATATATATATATATATATGTATACATATATATATATATGTATACATATATATATATATATATATATATATATATATATATATATATATATATATATATATATATATATATAAATAAAATAAATAAATACTTGAATTTCAGTGTTCATTTATTTACACATACACACACATAACACTCATCTACTCATTGTTGAGTTAAGCTTTGAATTGTCCATCCTTGTTCTATTTTCTGTCACTATTTCAGAACACACACATTATACAAATATACATTATAAAATCAATAAGAAAACGGGAGCTCTAATTTGGGAGTCTGAGTTTTTCAGTGAGTTGACTTACCAAAACTAACCTGATATACAGGAGGAAAAAGCACACAGGACGTTTCAATTGTTCACAGACTGGTCGCGCTCATCAGAATGACAAGACACTTCCGGTCTGCAGGTGATAGCATTCAATTGGGAAGAAACGCCCTACTGCCCCCTACTGACCAATGTGAATACTGATAAATGTGTAATGACAGCTCCAAAAACGAATTCAAACCACAAAATAAAATAAATAAATCAACACAAAAATGTGACACATTATGGGTGGGTCACATATGCATGTACAGTAGATGGCAGTATTGTCCTGTTTAAAAGTGTCACAACATTGCTGTTTACGGCAGACGAACTGCTTTACGGGGGACGAAAACTTGACTGCTGTTGTTGTGTGTTGTTACCGCGCTGGGAGGACGTTAATGAAACTGCCTAACAATAAACACACATAAGAAACCAAGAACTCGCCTTCCATCATTAGCTGTTTATATTGTGGGAAAGCGGACGTGAGAACAGGCTGTCAACAGGTCACGCCTTCCTGTATTACAAACCCCAAAACCAGTGAAGTTGTCACGTTGTGTAAATGGTAAATAAAAACAATACAATGATTTGCATATCCTTTTCAACTTATATTCAATTGAATAGACTGCAAAGACAAGATATTTAACGGTCGAACTGGAAATCTTGTTTTTTTGCAAATATTAGCTCATTTGGGATTTGATGCCTGCAACATGTTTCAAAAAAGCTGGCACAAGTGGCAAAAAATACTGATAAAGTTGAGGAATGCTCATCAAACACTTATTTGGAACATCCCACAGGTGAACAGGCTGATTGGGAACATGTGGGTGCCATGATTGGGTATAAAAGCAGCTTCCATGAAATGCTCAGTCATTCACAAACAAGGACGGGGCGAGGGTCACCACTTGTTGAACAAACGTGTGAGCAAATTGTCCAACAGTTTAAGAACAACATTTCTCAAGGAATTTTAGGGATTTCACCATCTACGGTCTGTAATATCATCAAAAGGTTCAGAGAATCTGGAGAAATCACTGCACTTAAGCGATGATATTACGGACCTTGGATCCCTCAGGCGGTACTGCATCAAAAAGCGGCATCAGTGTGTAAAGGATATCACCACATGGGCTCAGAAACACTTCAGATAACCACTGTCAGTAACTACAGTTGGTCGCTACATCTGTAAGTGCAAGTTAAAACTCTACTATGCAAAGCCAAAGCCATTTATCAACAACACCCAGAAACGCCGCTGGCTTCTCTGGGCCCGAGCTCATCTAAGATGAACTGATGCATAGTGGGAAAGTGTTCTGTGGTCTGACGAGCCCACATTTCAAATTGTTTTTTGGAAACTGTGGATGTCGAAAAGAACCATCCGGATTGTTATAGGCGCAAAGTGTAAAAGCCAGCATGTGTGATGGTATGGGGGTGTATTAGTGCCCACGACATGGGTAACTTACACATCTGTGAAGGCACCATTAATGCTGAAAGGTACATACAGGTTTTGGAGTAACATATGTTAAAGTTAAAAAGTTAAAGTACCTATGATTGTCACACACACACACTAGGTGTGGCGAAATTATTCTCTGCATTTGACCCATCACCCTTGATCACCCCCTGGGTTGCCATCCAAGCGACGTTATCATGGACGCCCCTGCTTATTTCAGCAAGACAATACCAAGCCATGTGTTACAACAGCGTGGCTTCATAGTAAAAGAGTGCTGGTACTAGACTGGCCTGCCTGTAGTCCAGACCTGTCTCCCATTGAAAATGTGTGGCGCATTATGAAGCCTAAAATACCACAACGGAGACGCCCGGATTGTTGAACAACTTAAAGGGGAACATTATCACAATTTCAGTGTTGGCTTCACATAGTGAAGCTAATGTCGCTATAGCTTGCTGTTCTTTCCGCCATGTTTGTTTGTGTTGGCTTCACTAACAGCAAGCTATAGCGACATTAGCTCGGATTCAGACTCGGATTTCAGCGGCTTAAGCGATTCAACAGAATACGCATGTATTGAAACGGATGGTTGTAGTGTGGAGGCAGGTAGTGAAAACCAAATTGAAGAAGAAACTGAAGCTATTGAGCCATATCGGTTTGAACCGTATGCAAGCGAAACCGACGAAAACGACACGACAGCCAGCGACACGGGAGAAAGCGAGGACGAATTCGGCGATCGCCTTCTAACCAACGATTGGTATGTGTTTGTTTGGCATTAAAAGAAACTAACAACTATGAACTAGGTTTACAGCATATGAAATACATTTGGCAACAACATGCACTTTGAGAGTGCAGACAGCCCAATTTTCATCAATTAATATATTCTGTAGACATACCCTCATCCGCACTCTTTTCCTGAAAGCTGATCTGTCCAGTTTTGGAGTTGATGTCAGCAGGCCAGGGAAGCCAGGGTCGATAGGGGGTTTAGCTAGCTCGTCTGCAGGAACAAACTGCCGCCATTGCTTGCCGTGCTACCGAGGCCCTTTGTCCCTGAATTGCTCACACACTCCGGCAGATTCAATGGGGGTCTGGCGGCAGATTTCTTTGACTTTATCGTTGGAAATGCATCTGCTTTGAGTGTCGCAGGATATCCACACATTCTTGCCATCTCTGTCGCAGCATAGCTTTTGTTGGTAAAGTGTGCGGAACAAACGTCCAATTTCTTGCCACTTTCGCATCTTTGGGCCACTGGTGCAACTTGAATCCGTCCCCGTTCGTGTTGTTACACCCTCCGACAACACACCGACGAGGCATGATGTCTCCGAGGTACGGAAAACAGTCGAAAAAAACGGAAAATAACACAGCTGATTTGACTCGGTGTTTGAGAAAATGGCGGATTGCTTCCCGCTTTGAGAGCGAATATTAGAAAGGCGTTTAATTCGCCAAAATTCACCCATTTAGAGTTCGGAAATCCGAAAAAAAAATACATGGTCTTTTTTCTGCAACATCAAGGTATATATTGACGCTTACATAGGTCTGGTGATAATGTTCCCCTTTAAGCTGTACATCAAGCAAGAGTGGGAAAGAATTCCACCTGAGAAGTAACCCCAGTACGCTATAGCCAACATTCACCAGGAGATGGCAACAGACAAACATAGATCACTCTATTACATTGTCCCCCTTTTAGAAATGTATAGAAGTTACTCAAAATAAATAAACAACCCAACCAAAAAATGCAGCAGCTCAATTAAAAAACTGTACTTAAGCCACTTTTTTTTTTTTTTTTTAGTACTGAACTCTTAACCTTCATTTGTAAAAAAAAAAAAAAAAATAACATGCTTATTATACAAACAGTATTTGTACACTTTTAACACAGATTTTTATACTGTCTTCAGAGATTCATTTTTTTTGGTGGTACTCGAAACCTTTCTGGGTACCTGCGAAAGGGTGTTCAGCATGGTTAGAAAAATAGTGACAGAGAATAGAACAAGGATGGACAATTCAACACTTAACTCAACAATGAGTAGATGAGTGTTATGTGTGTGTATATGTGTAAATAAATCAACACTGAAATTCAAGTATTTCTTTTATTTATATATATATATATATATATATATATATAATAACATAAATATATATATATATATATATATATATAGCTAGAATTCACTGAAAGTCAAGTATTTCTTATATATATATATATATATATGAAATACTTGACTTGGTGAAGAAGCTTCAAAAATGTGTCTCCTCAGTTCCCAAACGTTTACTGAGTGTTGTTAAAAGGAAAGGCCATGTAACACAGTGGTGAACATGCCCTTTCCCAACTACTTTGGCACGTGTTGCAGCCATGAAATTCTAAGTTAATTATTATTTGCACAAAAAAAAATGACGTTTCTCAGTTGAAACATTAAAAATCTTGTCTTTGCAGTCTATTCAATTGAATATAAGTTGGAAAGTGCCAACTTCACTGGTTTTGGGTTTTGCAAATGGCCAGCGCAAATGTTAAATACAACACCTCTATTATCCATACAGCCTTGGACGGACTCCCGCTCTCAGCACGTGCGCCATCCATCCATCCATCACCGTTCTTAAATTGTGATCTCAGCACATTATTGGAGAGCAAAGACTTGTGTTGAGAGCAACCTCCGAGGAATACATGCATACTCGCATGCTCGCGCGCCCTCGGCGCCTCTTCCTAATTGCGCTGGATCACAGCCGGCTGCACGTCCATAAACACGCCGTCTGCGCTGGTGGGGGGGCGTGTCCTTCGATGCTTCCTTAATGGACCAACTTTGATCCAGCACCGGCAGCTTATGAATGATTTAGCAGCGGGATGATGGCACGGCGCTAATGGTCCTGCCACGCCATTAATGTGGGATCGCAGCTCGCACGTACACGCCACAGCGGAAGACCGGTGACTTCAGGCAGATGTCGGGTCTCTAGGGACCTGATCGTTTGAATATTGATCGGCTATTACGGTACACGTGTCGCGCTAAGAGTCACATTTGCATAGCTAATATTGACCCTAGTACAAAAGCAGGAGGTGACATGAAGTTAAAGTTAAGTTAAAGTACCAATGATTGTCACACACACACTAGGTGTAGCGAAATGATTCTCTGCATTTGACCCATCACCCTTGATCACCCCCTGGGAGGTGAGGGGAGCAGTGGGCAGCAGCAGTGGCCGCGCCCGGGAATCATTTTTGGTGATTTAACCCCCAATTCCAACCCTTGATGCTGAGTGCCAAGCAGGGAGGTAATGGGTCCCATTTTTATAGTCTTTGGTATGACTCGGCCGGGGTTTGAACTCACAACCTACCGATCTCAGGGCGGACACTCTAACCACTAGGCCACTGAGTAGGTCATGAAGATGAACATGAAGATGGTGCATCTTTTCTAGATGCACCATCTTCTGTGGGACTTTCTGACCATATTTCAGGTGACACGTCACCAGTGCTGGACCAGAGAGAAGTTCTCTAGGCCAGTGTTTTTCAACCTTTTTTTGAGCCAAAGCACATTTTTGGCGTTGAAAAATTCCAGAGGCACACCACCAGCAGAAATCATTAAAAAAACAAAACTCAGTTGACAGTAAGATACATAAATAGATAGGTCTTTACCAGTGACGTGCGGTGAGGTTGATGGCTGGTGAGGCACTGACTTCATCACAGTCAGATTTACAAACATATGAACCCTAAAGAGTATCTTATTCACCATTTGATTGGCAGCAGTTAACGGGTTATGTTTAAAAGCTCATACCAGCATTCTTCCCTGCTTGGCACTCAGCATCAAGGCTTGGAATTGGGGGTTAAATCACCAAAAATTATTCCTGGGCGCGGCGCCGCTGCTGCCCACTGCTCCCCTCACCTCCCAGGGGGTGAAGAAGGGGATGGGTCAAATGCAGAGGACAAATTTCATTACACCTAGTGTGTGTGTGACAATCATTGCTACTTTAACTTAACTTTAACTTTACACATACAAACTGTAGCACACAAAAAAGCACATTTAATAAAAAAAAACGTTATTATGGTCTTACCTTTACTTATAAATGAAGTCCATGCGCCGCTGTTGTGCTGGAAGAATGCACCCCCTGACGGGAGTGTTATATCAACTAAAGCCCTCACTTAAACTTTCCACGTGCAAGATTGAATCTATTTAAAAAAGTGTAACCGATGGTTTATAAATGTCGCCTATACTGTATAAAACTACAAAATAACAAACACGGAGGCTCCAGTTTACACGAGGACCACTTTATTTACCTTCTTTCAAAAACCTGCGCTCCACTCCGTTTCATCACTTCCGCTCTTAGCGCCTTCAAAATAAGAGCTCAAGGCATATACTGTATAACAGCGCATAACAGGAACTTAACATCACAAAGAGGAAAGCCCATAAAAATAGGTTACAAAAGTTATTTAATAAGAAGCCAAAAAGTGCAAAAACAATAATGGTCGTGTTGGAGGAGTTGTGAATTAGGTACACCTGCAGTCTGCAGGTGTACCTAATGTTGTGGCCGTGCAGTCATTCACAACTCCTCCAACACCAACATTATTGTTTTTGCACTTTTTGGCTTCTTATGAAATAACATTTTTAAATAGATTCAATCTTGCACGTGGAAAGTTTAAGTATAGCCTTTAGTTGATATAACACTCCCGTCAGGGGGTGCATTCTACAGCGGGGGTGCAGGAGGCGGGATTACTGCGAGCCTCAGCCAGTGCGTCTTTTGCAGCCGTTTTATGATCGCTCAGCACAAGAAATACGTTACACACATACAGTTGTTGACAAAATACACTGTACATTATATACCTCAGCTAACTAAACTATGGAAATGTATAATATAATTCATATAGCAATACAGTCTCACTGCACAGCAGGCCAGCAGTTAGCCGAGTCCGCAATCCATGTTGAGGCACTGAGTGACGTGCCTCAACTGGCTGCTGTTCACCGCACCGTCTCTTCTCAGTATTTGAATGGCAAATGTGAAAATTCAGCGATTTTGAATAAAAATAATCGAAAACTGGTGAAGTTAAATGGAAAATAACTTTATAGTATAATCACTGAATACATATAACAATTTAATAAACATCTTTTCTTTTTACATTTTTTTTCTTTCCATGATGCCTCTAGTGACCGCACGTCACTGGTCTTTATTGTCATTGCACAAGTAAAACAAAACAAACCCGTTCAAGATGAGACAAACAAACAGTGTACAGGGTTACAGAACAGGAACGCTGATGGGTCGCCACAAGGCGCCCCGTAAAAGATGGGAAAAAGGTAAAACGCTGGGGGAAAAAGATGAGTAAAAAAATACAATCTAGACTGGGCTCCTAAGGGGGCCTAGTCTGGAGTGGGAAAAAACCTCCATGCAATGCACACATAATCACGTCACCTTTAATCACGACAAACTCGCAACAGAGGGGCGGGGAGTTGGGGCCCTGGAAGGCGACCGCTGCTATGAAGCGCTGCCATTTGACCCTCACCCCGAGGGGAAACTAGCGGTGGTGAAGGCGTGGGGTGGAGGGGGGGGGGGGGGGGGGGGGGTGCGTGTGTGCCCAATTGTCTTGGGTGTGATGATGTAATGTTTTTTATAGACTGAGACCGATCTGCAAAAGTTCGACTCCAAGTGTCGTTGAGGGGGGAGGGAAGTCAAAAGCATCCATTGTTGAGGTGTCCTCGGGGATGTTTTTCAGAACAGCCTGGTTCTGTTTCCACAGCGTCAAGGCCATTCGAGGGAGTCAAATCGTAGATTAGGATGTTTGTTTTCCGCGAGCAGACAAAACAATGACTTGTCTGTTCTATTCGTCCATGCTGGGTGCTCTCAAATTCAATTAAATTTTCCTTTTCAGCAAGCTTCTCCATGATGTGATCCATCTTGCGATCTACTTTGTTTTAGCAATCAAGAATATTTCAGTTGTTTGTATCCTTCTTTGTGGGGACATTGTTGATTGTCATGTCATGTTCGGATGTATACTTGCCAACCTTGAGACCTCCGAATTTGGGAAATGGAGTTTGTGGGGGGGGGGTTGAGGTCCAGGTAGCATAATCCTTCCCCTTCGAGCTTTTCTGGATGAAATGAAATTCTTTTTTCCAATCATTTTGGAACTTGCAAGCGTATTTCTTCTTCTTACTCGTCGTCGCCATGTCTCTTCTTCGTTCTTCTGCTTCGTCTCCTTGTTGTGTGTGCAGTTGTGCACTGGGCTCCAAAAGCCATAGATGCTATTGTAGCGTCCTGGAAGAGTTAGTGCTGCAAGGGGTTCTGGGTATTTGTTCTGTTGTGTTTATGTTGTGTTACGGTGCGGATGTTCTGCCGAAATGTGTTTGTCATTCTTGTTTGGGGTGGGTTCACAGTGTGGCGCATATTTGTAACAGTGTTAAAGTTGTTTATACAGCCACCCCCAGTGTGACTTGTATGTCTGTTGACCAAGTATGCTTTGCGTTATCATAAAACCAGTCAAGAAATCATTCAACGTATCAGCATTTCTTGACATCTTCGAGCAAAGATCATTGTTAAACCCGTCCAACGCTACATTATTATGTGACTGGGCCGGTACGCTGTTTATATGGAGGAAAAGCGGACGCCTGGACAGCTTGCGGCTGTTAAGGGATGAAGGTTTCAGGTGAGAGAGGACGTTAAAGGCAATGTCTTTAAGGCACGCCCCGAATATAGTTGTCCGGGTGGAAATCGGGAGAAATTCGGGAGGGGCACTGAAATTCGGGAGTCTCCCGGGAAAATCGGGAGGGTTGCCAAGTATGCTCGGATGTACATTGTGGACGCCGTCTTTGCTCCACAGTAAGTCTTTGCTGTCGTCCAGCATTCTGGTTTTGTTTACTTTGTAGCCAGTTTAGTTTTAGTTTCGTTCTGCATAGCCTTCCCTAAGCTTCAATGCCTTTTCAATATTTTTTCTAGCATCTTTTTTCCATTTTCCTACAGTTTTGAAAAAGCTCCAGGAAGCCACTAGGCCGGCGCTAAAGAGCCGCGGGTCTTGGGGAAAGCCTGCGTCATATTGACCACGCCCCCACCGCCACATGTATAATGGCAAAATGAGGAATCCTTGTACCGTATTACTTATTTTTTTATATTATTTTCTTATTATTTATATTTTATATATATTGAAGTGAATTTTGTGAAGTGAATTATATTTATATAGCGCTTTTCTCTAGCGACTCAAAGCACTTTACATAGTGAAAGCCAATATCTAAGTTACATTTAAACCAGTGTGGGTGGCACTGGGAGCAGGTGGGTAAAGTGTCTTGCCCAAGGACACAACAGCAGTGACTAGGATGGCGGAAGCGGGGATCGAACCTGCAACCCTCAAGTTGCTGGCACGGCCGCTCTACCAACCGAGCTATGCCGCCCCGTTAAAAAAAAAAATTAAAAAAAAAAAAAAAATCGACAGCATTCTTCTTGGGACCATTTTTCAACCTGAGGTAGTTCCAAAAAAAAAGCTTCAGGGATGGGACAATGAAGAACTAAGAACAAGGAGTAGTCATGGTAATAAAAAGGCATTTGGATTGTGGATGAATACGCCATCAAGCAGCCCCCCCCAACCCCCCAGCTAATTAGCAAAGAACTAATTGTATTTACCGATCTGAAGTTTTTATAAAGAAGTGTCGTCACCCTCACCAGTTATATATTTTTTTTAAATTTATTTATATTTTTATATTATTTTTTATTATTATTTATACATTTTATTACTTATTTTTTTATATTTCTTATTATTGATTTATTTTATATTTATATATATATATATATATATATATATATATATATATATTTTTTTTTTTTTATATATTTTTTTTTTAATTTTTATTATTTATACATTTTTTTACTTATTATTTATCAAGTAATTTTCTCTGATCGGCTATTTAAAGGTACAGTACAGCTAAAGTTATGACAACTTTTAAGGTGGTCACACATGCAGCAAAAAGAGAAATTTCATGCAGTGTTTCCTATTTATTTATTTATTGATTTATTTGAGGCGGACATTTACTAACAAATGAAAGGCCAAATAAATAAAAGCAGTTAGTCTAAATTAAAGTGCTTTCAAATAAACAGTAAAGAGGCCTTTTTTTATACTTTATATTTTAGCCGACTAAAATGTTGTGTCATTTTGTTGACTAAAACTAAATCCATTCCGATGACTTGAATTTGACTACGACTAAATTAAAAGCGTGCATTCCCTGCTGTCAATGTGCAGAAAGTAGACAGCTGATTGGCTACTTAGCCCAAAAGTTGGGCAACAAATCAGCCAGTTCATCCAAAAAGAAGCCTTTCTCTCTGCCATGAAAAAGCATCCGGCAGCAAATCTCACTCTTGGCTCACAAACCAACAAAAAAAAAAACCACTCAGGGGATTGAACTGGAGGATTTTCCTCTCCACTCCCTTGCAAGCATCCATCTCCTGACTGCTCTTTCACTCTGCCTTGTCATCACCTCACTTTTCTGCTGCGCTATTACTGCTCACCTGACATGTGTTTTTTACCCCTCGAGGCTTCCTTCAGACCTCAAACAGAAAATGGTTCCGTGCACCAAATGTGTACACTCGTGATGCCGCTCTCTGTGGCGCTTTGTCAGTGCACGCAACACGCCACAAATTAGCCATAATGCTAAGAATATACCGCTAATTAGAGATGCGCGGATAGGCAATTATTTCATCCGCAACCGCATCAGAAAGTCGTCAACCATCCACCATCCACCCGATCTAACATTTAATCAGAACCGCATCCGCCCGCACCCGCCCGTTGTTATATATCTAATATAGACGATGCAAGGCATTAGTGAGGTTATAAAGCTTTTGCCTGTTAAAGAAAGGAGACTGATCCAATGCAGCACAGACATTCGCGTGCCACGCTGTCACGGCCCAGACGCACACCAGTGCGCAATCATATGGGAGCCGCGCTGAGCGCACCTCCAAGCGCGTCTCGCTGCCGGCGACGGCCGGGTATGGGCCCGACGCTCCAGCGCCATCCATTTTCAGGGCTAGTTGATTCGGCAGGTGGGTTGTTACACACTCCTTAGCGGGTTCCAACTTCCATGGCCACCGTCCTGCTGTCTATATCAACCAGGGTGAGCCCCACCCCTTTCGTGAGCGCACTGCGCGCGGAGTGACCCCTGTTACGCGCCCCCGGCAACAGGGGTGGCGGGCAGGTAAGCTGCGCGGGCGGAGCGCGCAGAGTGACCCCTGTTACGAGCCCCCGGCCACGGGGGTGGCGGGCAGGTAAGCTGCTTACCTGCTGCGCGTGACGCCGGCCGCGGCGAAGGCGGGCGAGGCGGGGTGTCGGTGCGGTGGGCGCGGTGGTGACCCTGGACGTGCGTCGGGCCCTTCTCGCGGATCGCCTCAGCTACGGCTCCCGGTGGGGCCCTTTCGGGGGAAGGGGCCTCGGTCCCGGACCCCGGCAAGGCGTCCCTTCTCCGCTCCGTAAAAGTGTCCATCTCTTTTTTTTTTTTCTTCTTCTGTTGTGGCATATGCTGCAGGTGCCTGCTCGTTTTTCGTATGTGGGTAACAACATTTAACTATGTATATATATTTCCGAATTGGTTTAACTGCCACCCGCCTGAATCTATTTAAAATCTTTTTTTTTTTTTTTCAACCGCCCGACCCGACCCGTGGATAAAATCTAATTTTTTTTAATTTCATCCGCCCGATCCACGGATAATCCGCGGACTCCGCGGTTGTGCCCGCAAACCGCGCATCTCTACCGCTAATGCTCCCGTTAACTCCTCTATTCATTTAACCGCGGAGGCTCCGAAACTTCGGCGGGGTCAAAAAGCATCGGCATTAACTAAACTAGCGCAATATAGACAATGTATTTTTTATTTTATTTTTCTTTATTTTTTTTGTCATTAAAAAAATACAATCATGTGTGCTTACAGACTGTATCCCTGCAGACTGTATTGATATATATTGATATATAATGTAGGAACCACAATATTAATAACAGAAAGAAACAACCCTTTTGTGTGAATGAATGTAAATGGGGAAGGGAGGTTTTTTGGGTTGGTGCACTAATTGTACGTGTATCTTGTGTTTTTTATGTTGGTTTAAAGGGGAACTGTCAGAGTTTGTAGGTGCCGAACCCCAAGATGCAGAGAAGGCGGAAGGCATTGTACGAGAAAACATGATTTAATTAAACACGAAGGCAAAACAACAAACGAAAGGGTAACAACTAAAGGCGCGCACAAGGCGGGGAACAAACTTGGTTATGAACTAAAATAGCACAGAGGCTAACTTTGGACAAGAAACAAAAACACTTACTGTGACACGAAGGAACTAGGACATGAGCAGAGTGAAACAAAAGTAGACAGAGCTACGACGACAAGTGTTAAGACAGGTAGTGGTGACAATAATCCAGCACTGACTGGGGGAGAAGGCAGGTTTAAATAGCAGCTGGCTGATTGACACCAGGTGTGGCCAGGTGCCAATCAGCCACAGCTGAGGGGACACAGCACTCAGGGAGACAAGTAGGAAATAAAGACAAAATAAAAGCGCTGGACAGAAAACGAAGACAAACGCAGAGAAAAAACTAAAACACAGTCAAACTGACAGGAACATTATCAGCAGAACTATGTAAGCGTCAATATATACCTTGATGTTGCAGAAAAAAGACCATATATTTTTTTAACCGATTTCCGAACTCTAAATGGGTGAATTTTGGCGAATTAAACGCCTTTCTAATATTCGCTCTCGTTGTGACGTCACATCGGGAAGCAATCCGCCATTTTCTCAAACACCGAGTCAAATCAGCTCTGTTATTTTCCGGTTTTTTCGACTGTTTTCCGTACCTTGGAGACATCATGCCTCGTCGGTGTGTTGTCGGAGGGTGTAACAACACCAACAGGGACGGATTCAAGTTGCACCAGTGGCCCAAAGATGCGAAAGTGGCAAGAAATTGGACGTGGGCAAAAAACTAAGGACATGAACAAAAGTCGCTAACTGTGGCATGAATCGAAAAAACTTACTTGGACAGGGCATGAAGTACGCAGAGGTAAACAAGAGTGTGACAGGGGTATGATGTCGCCAGACAGACAGCCTGGCAACTGGAAGCTTAAATAATAGTGACATGATTAAAGACAGGTGCGTGAGTCGTGAGGGCAGGTGAAAACTAATGGGTTGCTATGGTGACAAACAAGAGTGCACAATGAGTCCAAACGTGGAACAGGTGAAACTAATGGGTAACTATGGAAACAAGACAAGGGAGTGAAAAGCCAGAAACTAAAGAGTCCAATAACTAAACAAAAAACATGACATGACTAAAACAAAACATGATTACACAGACATGACACCGAGTCAAATCAGCTCTGTTATTTTCCGTTTTTTCGACTGTTTTCCGTACCTTGGAGACATCATGCCTCGTCGGTGTGTTGTCGGAGGGTGTAACAACACGAACAGGGACCGATTCAAGTTGCACCAGTGGCCCAAAGATGCGAAAGTGGCAAGAAATTGGACGTGGGCAAAAAACTAAGGACATGAACAAAAGTCGCTAACTGTGGCATGAATCGAAAAAACTTACTTGGACAGGGCATGAAGTACGCAGAGGTAAACAAGAGTGTGACAGGGGTATGATGTCGCCAGACAGACAGCCTGGCAACTGGAAGCTTAAATAATAGTGACATGATTAAAGACAGGTGCGTGAGTCGTGAGGGCAGGTGAAAACTAATGGGTTGCGATGGTGACAAACAAGAGTGCACAATGAGTCCAAACGTGGAACAGGTGAAACTAATGGGTAACTATGGAAACAAGACAAGGGAGTGAAAAGCCAGAAACTAAAGAGTCCAATAACTAAACAAAACAAAACATGACATGACTAAAACAAAACATGATTACACAGACATGACACAGAGTCAAATCAGCTCTGTTATTTTCCGTTTTTTTCGACTGTTTTCCGTACCTTGGAGACATCATGCCTCGTCGGTGTGTTGTCGGAGGGTGTAACAACACCAACAGGGACGGATTCAAGTTGCACCAGTGGCCCAAAGATGCGAAAGTGGCAAGAAATTGGACGTTTGTTCCGACGAAAGCTATGCTACGACAGAGATGGCAAGAATGTGTGGATATCCTGCGACACTCAAAGCAGATGCATTTCCAACGATAAAGTCAAAGAAATCTGCCGCCAGACCCCCATTGAATCTGCCGGAGTGTGTGAGCAATTCAGGGACAAAGGACCTCGGTAGCACGGCAAGCAATGGCGGCAGTTTGTTCCCGCAGACGAGCGAGCTAAACCCCCTATCGACCCTAGCTTCCCTGGCCTGCTGACATCAACTCCAAAACTGGACAGATCAGCTTTCAGGAAAAGAGAGCGGATGAGGGTATGTCTACAGAATATATTAATTGATGAAAATTGGGCTGTCTGCACTCTCAAAGTGCATGTTGTTGCCAAATGTATTTCATATGCTGTAAACCTAGTTCATAGTTGTTAGTTTCCTTTAATGCCAAACAAACACATACCAATCGTTGGTTAGAAGGCGATCGCCGAATTCGTCCTCGCTTTCTCCCGTGTCGCTGGCTGTCGTGTCGTTTTCGTCGGTTTCGCTTGCATACGGTTCAAACCGATATGGCTCAATAGCTTCAGTTTCTTCTTCAATTTCGTTTTCGCTACCTGCCTCCACACTACAACCATCCGTTTCAATGCATGCGTAATCTGTTGAATCGCTTAAGCCGCTGAAATCCGAGTCTGAATCCGAGCTAATGTCGTTATAGCTTGCTGTTCTTTCCGCCATGTTTGTTTGTGTTGGCATCACTGTGTGACGTCACAGGAAAATGGACGGGTGTATATAACGATGGTTAAAATTAGGCACTTTGATGCTTTTTTTAGGGATATTGCGTGATGGGTAAAATTTTGAAAAAAACTTCGAAAAATAAAATAAGCCACTGGGAACTGATTTTTAATGGTTTTAACCCTTCTGAAATTGTGATAATGTTCCCCTTTAATAAAAAAATATATTATTTTTTTTAATATTTCTTGTGCAGCCCGGTACCAATCGATCCACGGACCGGTACCGGGCCATGGCCCGGTGGTTGGGGACCACGGCGATAGAACACCTTTGGGATGAATTAGAACGGAGACTGAGAGCCAGGCCTTCTCCACCAACATCAGTGTGTGACCTCACCAATGCGCTTTTGGAAGATAGGTCGAAAATTCCCATAAACACACTCCGCAACCTTGTGGACAGCCTTCCCAGAAGAGTTGAAGCTGTAATAGCTGCAAAATGTCCGCCCTGAGATCGGTAGGTTGTGAGTTCAAACCCCGGCCGAGTCATACCAAAGACTATAAAAATGGGACCCGTTAACTCCCTGCTTGGCACTCAGCATCAAGGGTTGGAATTGGGGGTTAAATCACCAACAATGATTCCCGGGCGCGGCACCGCTGCTGCTCACTGCTCCCCTCACCTCCCAGGGGGGGTGAACAAGGGGATGGGTCAAATGCAGAGGACAATTTTCACCACACCGAGTGTGTGTGTGACAATCATTGGTACTTTAACTTTAACTTACCGTATTTTTCGGAGTATAAGTCGCACCGGAGTATAAGTTGCACCTGCCGAAAATGCATAATAAAGAAGGAAAAAAACATATATAAATCGCACTGGAGCCCGGCCAAACTATGAAAAAAACTGTGACTTATAGTCCGAAAAATACGGTAACTTTAAAAGGTGGAACCACATCATCATGAACCCTATGGGTTAGGAATGGGATGGCAGTTCAGGTTCATATGTGAGTCAAGGCAGGTGGCCAAATACTTTTGGTAATATAGTGTAGGGATGTCCCGATCCGATATTTGGATCGGATCAGCTGCCGATATTTGCCAAAAATTGCGTATCGGCAAGGCATGGAAAAATGCCGATCCAGATCCAGTTTTTTTTAAAACTGGATCTGGATCGGCATTTTCCAACGCACCGATTTAAATAATACATTCCACTTTTCTGCTGCTCCCTAATTTCCGTTCCGCATTTTCCAGCACACCTTCAACACATCCACAGGTCTGTGAATTCTCACGCAGTTGCTTTTAGCTGCTGGCATTACACGACAGGCTCTTCTCACTCTTTCCTGTGTCTCCCTCTCACAGACAGCAAGCGCACCTTCTTACACACGTCACATACTGTCACGTCATACGTCACATACGTATACGTCCTCCCCGAGCAGAGAAGTAGCATCATGGCTAACGTTAGCTGTGATGCTAGCGCAGCCGTGTGACCAACGCTCCCTCTAAGGTGCGCGCCTGTGCAATTGCGCACTGTTTAAGCGTCCTCTGCGCATAGCAATTATATGCCACGCACAAAATCTAATAAAAAAATAAGCGCATAAGAGAAAACAGAGAAAACCGTTTTCGTCATCATTGTTCAAATATTGTAACGTCTGTCGAGACGCTTATCTCCATTCGTTGCCACACGTCCACACCATCAAAATGCACAGGACAAAATTTCCACATCAACACCGTATGAAAAAATTAGTGATTTTTTTAGTTGTGATTTCCTTTTCTGCATGGAATTTTAAAAGTAGCATATATTAATGCAGTATGAAGAAGAATGTTTTAATGTAGACATGCAAGCCTTGAAAGAAAATTTTGAAAATCAAGACTACATTTCCTGCAAATGGGTGCATTTCTACCCTATATTTTAACTTTAGATTTATTCTCATATCAAACTCTTTTGGCTGTCTTTTTGACACTTACATCCGGCGCCCCCCTCCACACCCTGGATTATAAATAATGTAAATAATTCAATGTGATTATCTTGTGTGATGACTGTATTATGATGATAGTATATATCTGATAGTATATATCTGTATCATGAATCAATTTAAGTGGACCCCGACTTAAACAAGTTGAAAAACGTATTGGTGTGTTACCATTTAGTGGTCAATTGTACGGAATATGTACTTCACTGTGCAACCTACTAATAAAAGTCTCAATCAATCAATCAAAACACATAGAATCATCATACTGCTGTGATTATATGCATCAAGTGTTCATTCAAGGCTAAGGCAAAATATCGAGATATATATTATATATATTATATATATACAATATCGGTATCGTATCGGTAGTGCAAAAACCTGGATCGGGACATCCCTAATATAGTGTATATATTTTGTTTTAATTATCGCATTTCCGAGCGCTCTAAAAAATCTGCGTCCCATGGACACGCGGACTTCCGGAAATTCGCGTCTTTTCTGATTTCAATGCATAAAAAAGACACAAAAAGTGCATTAACGCCAACAGTGTGGTTTCTAAAGTCAAAAAGAAGCGGCCTCACCAGGTCAACATGGTTATATAAACATGTTCACGTCCATATTTACAACAACTAGGGGCCACACAGATCAATGAGCACACGGGATGATTCACGCTGACTGAATCTGGGTTAATTGACGGCGCCATTCGCCATATTGCTTCTTTTTAAATGTGTCAGTGAGCATTGGAGTCGGGGAATAAGACCACTTCCTTCCTCTCAACCACCCTGGGCATCACGGCGTGGGAAGTGTCCTCAACCGCCGCACTCCTGATGCCTTCCTCTCTCCTCGTCCCCGTCAAGAGACAGCGCTAAGGGACTTTACCCCGGAATAGAACAAGTGTTTTTTAGGTCATTAGGTTGCCTTCAAGTCTCTAAAGCAGGGGTGTCAAACTCCTTTTCATTGAGGGCCACATCGCACCTTATGTTATTTTCTATTTATTATCCTTCTCCTGTATTGCCTATGTATTACTGCCTTTCCTAATACTTGCCGGGACCTAAGTCCAAATTTTGTACCATCTATGAGCAAAAGTGCACGAGTATGACAAATGAAGCTCCTTGAAACCTTGAATCCTTTTTGTGTTGTTCCAGTTTGACAAATTCCTCAGTAAATTCACCAAAACGTCACCGTGGAGTTATTGAGTCTGTTTAGCTGATAGGAGAGCTAGATTCCACAGCTAGTGGGTCCGTGACGATGACTTCTGTTTTGTTTGATCAGCCGTTTTACTGCCGTCTTACAGGCACCGTTTGGAAACAGTTATGGTTTGTAAATAAACATTTACAGAATATTTCTGTGTAAATAACAAATTTCACAACGTGTACATCTGCAGCTTATAGTCCGATGAAGCTAATATCCATCCATCCATTTTCTACCGCTTGTCCCTTTTGGGGTCGCGGGGGATGCTGGAGCCTATCTCAGCTGCATTCGGGCGGAAGGCTGGGTACACCCCGGACAAGTCGCCACCTCATCACAGGGCCACAATGCAAAATAACAAAGAAAATGTAAAATAAAGAAAACGTTGCAAAATAACAAGCAAAATAAAGAAAACCTTGCAAAATAAGAAAAATGTTGCAAAATGAAGAAAATGTTGCAAAATAACACGGAAAATGTTGCAAAATAACAAAGAAAATGTTGCAAAATAACAAAGAAAATGTTGCAAAATGACTAAGAAAACGTTGCAAAATGACATGCAACACTTTGCAAAATGACAAAGAAAATGTTGCAAAACAAAAAAAAAAGGTTGCAAAATAAAGAAAAGGTTGCAAAATGACAAAGAAAATGTTGCAAAATGACAACGAAAATGTTGCAAAATGACTAAGAAAACGTTGCAAAATGACATGCAACACTTTGCAAAATGACAAAGAAAATGTTGCAAAACAAAAAAAAGGTTGCAAAATAAAGAAAAGGTTGCAAAATGACAAAGAAAATGTTGCAAAATGACAAAGAAAATGTTGCAAAATGACTAAGAAAACGTTGCAAAATGACATGCAATACTTTGCAAAATGACAAAGAAAATGTTGCAAAACAAAAAAAAGGTTGCAAAATAAAGAAAAGGTTGCAAAATGACAAAGAAAATGTTGCAAAATGACAAAGAAAATGTTGCAAAATGACTAAGAAAACGTTGCAAAATGACATGCAACACTTTGCAAAATGACAAAGAAAATGTTGCAAAACAAAAAAAAAGGTTGCAAAATAAAGAAAAGGTTGCAAAATGACAAAGAAAACAATACACAATTATGTAAAAATATTTTTTCTCCGAAAAATTAGTGTGTGCTTAGGTTTACGAGCTCTGTCACAGAACCAAATAACCTCGTAGGTCGACATACTTAAACTAGAAAAGTGCTCTCTAAATGTGATGTATTGTTATTAATTGATGGCAAGGACTGTATGTACAGATGTAGGGAATCTATTATTAATTGTCATTATAGAGTATGAAGCTGGCTTCCTGCGTAGGTGGCCCTCGTGCTGCCTGCAGGACCTGGCTGGGACTTGCAGTACTTGCCTGTAGAACAGAGGTTACAGTGGGAGGTTGAAAGGGAGGTTAAGGAGGAATCTGTGATCAGACACCAGTGGGACTTCCTGTCACAACCAATCATCCTCACTTTGTACCTGGAGTCATTTCCTTTTGGGCCTCCATATTGCTTTGGCCATTGCACACACTACAAAAACTGAAATCTAAGTAAGATGAAATATGTCAAATAAGGGTGATATTTGTTTATTTTCTGTCTGATAAGATCATTCTTCTCACTAAGCAGATTTTATGTTAGAGTGTTTTACAAACCCCGTTTCCATATGAGTTGGGAAATTGTGTTAGATGTAAATATAAACGGAATACAATGATTTGCAAATCCTTTTCAACCCATATTCAATTGAATGCACTACAAAGACAACATATTTGATGTTCAAACTCATAAACTTTATTTATTTTTTTTGCAAATAATAATTAACTTAAAATTTCATGGCTGCAACACGTGCCAAAGTAGTTGGGAAAGGGCATGTTCACCACTGTGTTACATGGCTTTACGTGGCTTGGCATTGTCTTGCTGAAATAAGCAGGGGCGTCCATGGTAACATTGCTTGGATGGCAACATATGTTGCTCCAAAACCTATATGTACCTTTCAGCATTAATGGTGCCTTCACAGATGTGTAAGTTACCCATGTCTTGGGCACTAATACACCACCATACCATCACACATGCTGGCTTTTACACTTTGCGCCTATAACAATCTGGATGGTTCTTTTCCTCTTTGGTCCGGAGGACACGACGTCCACAGTTTCCAAAAAAAAATTGAAATGTGGACTCGTCAGACCACAGAACACTTTTCCACTTTGTATCAGTCCATCTTAGATGAGCTCAGGCCCAGAGAAGCCGACGGCGTTTCTGGGTGTTGTTGATAAACTGTTTTCGCCTTGCATAGGAGAGTTTTAACTTGCACTTACAGATGTAGCGACCAACTGTAGTTACTGACAGTGGGTTTCTGAAGTGTTCCTGAGCCCATGTGGTGATATCCTTTACACACTGATGTCTCTTGTTGATGCAGTACAGCCTGAGGGATCCAAGGTCACGGGCTTAGCTGCTTACGTGCAGTGATTTCTCCAGATTCTCTGAACCCTTTGATGATATTACGGACCATAGATGGTGAAATCCCTAAATTCCTTGCAATAGCTGGTTGAGAAAGGTTTTTCTTAAACTGTTCAACAATTTGCTCACGCATTTGTAGACAAAGTGGTGACCCTCGCCCCATCCTTGTTTGTGAATGACTGAGCATTTCATGGAATCTACTTTTATACCCAATCATGGCACCCACCTGTTCCCAATTTGCCTGTTCACCTGTGGGATGTTCCAAATAAGTGTTTGATGAGCATTCCTCAACTTTATCAGTATTTATTGCCACCTTTCCCAACTTCTTTGTCACGTGTTGCTGCCATCAAATTCTAAAGTTAATGATTATTTGCCTGCGATGAGGTGGCGACTTGTCCAGGGTGTACCCCGCCTTCCGCCCGATTGTAGCTGAGATAGGCTCCAGCGCCCCCCGCGACCCCAAAAGGGAATAAGCGGTAGAAAATGGATGGATGGATGGATGATTATTTGCACACAAAAAAAAAAAGTTTATCAGTTTGAACATCAAATATGTTGTCTTTGTAGCATATTCAACTGAATATGGGTTTGAAATGATTTGCAAATCATTGTATTCCGTTTATATTTACATCTAACACAATTTCCCAACTCATATGGAAACGGGGTTTGTACTTGTTTTAAGTGTTTTGGTCCTAAATGATCTCAGTAAGATATTACAGCTTGTTGCTGAGATTTGATGACCTATATTGAGTAAAACATGCTTGAAACTAGAATATCAAGTGTTGCAAAGCTGTGTCATCAACACTCACAAGTATAAAACTACTTTTTTAAAGTAATATTTTCTTACTTCAAGGATGAAAAAAAAAAAAATCATGATGCCGAGCGCATATCATTATGTCAAGATAATGGCACTAGCATTTACTTCATTTAAGAATATTTTTCAACATATTGAGCAAAAAGGTCTCTTTTTCAGCGGCTTAGTGGTTAGAGACCGGGCTTTCTGCTCCGCCGCTCCCAGTCTGTGGAACGCTCTCCCTGACCACCTGAGGGCACCACAGACTGTGGATGCTTTTCAAAAAAGGCTTAAAAACCCTTCTTTTTAAAAAAGCCTTTTTTTTTTTTTTTTTTTTAGATATATGCATACTAGTTCTAGCTATTTGGCTGTTTTATTTTTTATTTTTTATTATCTTTTTAATACACTGTAGCACTTTGAGGTTGTTTACTCAATGTAAAGTGCTTTTTACAAATAAAATCTATTATTATTATTATTATTATTAGAGTGTCCGCCCTGAGATCGGTAGGTTGTGAGTTCAAACCCCGGCTGAGTCATACCAAAGACTATAAAAATGGGAGCCATTACCTCCCTGCTTGGCACTCAGCATCAAGGGTTGGAATTGGGGGGTTAAATCACCAAAAATGATTCCCGGGCGCGGCCACCGCTGCTGCTCACTGCTCTCCTCACCTCCAAGGGGGTGAACAAAGGGATGGGTCGAATGTAGAGGACAAATTTCACCACACCTAGTGTGCGTGTGACAATCATTGGTACTTTAACTTTAACTTTTTTTTTCTACCAAGAAAAGTGCACTTGTTATTAGTGAGAATATACTTATTTTAAGGTATTTTTGGTTCATTGAGGTTAGCTAATTAGGGACCGCAATGTCCCTTTGGGACAGAGGACCCTATTGTATTTCGTGAGTTTTATTATTATTATTCCGCTGTCTCTTTGAGCTGTAATTTGACCCCCTTTAACATGCTTCAAAACTCACTATATTTGACACACACATCAGGACTGGCGAAAATTGCCATCTAATAAAAAAAACCAACAACCCCAAAACTCAAAATTGTGCTCTAGCGCCCCCTAGGAAAAAACACAGACAAAACTGCTTGTAACTTCCGGTATGAATATCGTAGAAACAAAAACCTCTATGTAGGTCTGACTTAGACCTAGATTTCATATATTGACATCCTTCAGCAAAAATCAACAGGAAGTTGGCAATTCCCCCTTCAAAACAACATTTTAGTAAAAACAGTCACTTTTGCCTCTTTGAGCTGTAATTTGACCCCCTTAACATGCTTCAAAACTCACCATATTTGACACACACATCAGGACTGGCGAAAATTGCCATCTAATAAAAAAAAAAACAACAACTCCAAAACTCAAAATTGTGCTCTAGCGTCCCCTAGGAAAAAACAGACAAAACTGCTTGTAACTTCCGGTATGAATATCGTAGAAACAAAAACCTCTATGTAGGTCTGACTTAGACCTAGATTTCATATATTGACATCCTTCAGCAAAAATCAACAGGAAGTTGGCAATTCCCCTTTCAAAACAACATTTTAGTAAAAACAGTCACTTTTGCCTCTTTGAGCTGTAATTTGACCCCCTTTAACATGCTTCAAAACTTACCATATTTGACACACACATCAGGACTGGCGAAAATTGCCATCTAATAAAAAAAACAACAACTCCAAAACTCAAAATTCTGCTCTAGCGCACCCTAGGAAAAAACAGACAAAACTGCTTGTAACTTCCGGTATGAATATGGTAGAAACAAAAACCTCTATGTAGGTCTGACTTAGACCTAGATTTCATATATTGACATCCTTCAGCAAAAATCAACAGGAAGTTGGCAATTCCCCCTTCAAAACAACATTTTAGTAAAAACAGTCACTTTTGCCTCTTTGAGCTGTAATTTGACCCCTTTAACATGCTTCAAAACTCACCATATTTGACACACACATCAGGACTGGCGAAAATTGCCATCTAATAAAAAAAAAAACAACAACTCCAAAACTCAAAATTCTGCTCTAGCGCCCCCTAGGAAAAAACACAGACAAAACTGCTTGTAACTTCCGGTATGAATATCATAGAAACAAAAACCTCTATGTAGGTCTGACTTAGACCTAGATTTCATATATTGACATCCTTCAGCAAAAATCAACAGGAAGTTGGCAATTCCCCCTTCAAAACAACATTTTAGTAAAAACAGTCACTTTTGCCTCTTTGAGCTGTAATTTGACCCCCTTAACATGCTTCAAAACTCACCATATTTGACACACACATCAGGACTGGCGAAAATTGCCATCTAATTAAAAAAAACAAAAAAAACTCCAAAACTCAAAATTGTACTCTAGCGCCCCCTAGGAAAAAACAGACAAAACTGCTTGTAACTTCCGGTATGAATATCGTAGAAACAAAAACCTCTATGTAGGTCTGACTTAGACCTAGATTTCATATATTGACATCCTTCAGCAAAAATCAACAGGAATTTGGCAATTCCCCCTTGAAAACAACATTTTACTAAAAACAGTCACTTTTGCCTCTTTGAGCTGTAATTTGACCCCCTTAACATGCTTCAAAACTCACCATATTTGACACACACATCAGGACTGGCGAAAATTGCCATCTAATAAAAAACAAAAAACTCCAAAACTCAAAATTGTGCTCTAGCGCCCCCTAGGAAAAAACAGACAAAACTGCTTGTAACTTCCGGTATGAATATCGTAGAAACAAAAACCTCTATGTAGGTCTGACTTAGACCTAGATTTCATATATTGACATCCTTCAGCAAAAATCAACAGGAAGTTGGCAATTCCCCCTTCAAAACAAAATTTTAGTAAAAACAGTCACTTTTGCCTCTTTGAGCTGTAATTTGACCCCCTTAACATGCTTCAAAACTCACCATATTTGACACACACATCAGGACTGGCGAAAATTGCCATCTAATTAAAAAAAAAAACAAAAAAAAACTCAAAATTGTGCTCTAGCGCCCCCTAGGAAAAAACAGACAAAACTGCTTGTAACTTCCGGTATGAATATCGTTGAAACAAAAACCTCTATGTAGGTCTGACTTAGACCTAGATTTCATATATTGACATCCTTCAGCAAAGATCAACAGGAAGTTGGCAATTCCCCCTTCAAAACAACATTTTAGTAAAAACAGTCACTTTTGCCTCTTTGAGCTGTAATTTGACCCCCTTAACATGCTTCAAAACTCACCATATTTGACACACACATCAGGACTGGCGAAAATTGCCATCTAATAAAAAAAAAAAACTCCAAAACTCAAAATTGTGCTCTAGCGCCCCCTAGGAAAAAACAGACAAAACTGCTTGTAACTTCCGGTATGAATATCGTAGAAACAAAAACCTCTATGTAGGTCTGACTTAGACCTAGATTTCATATATTGACATCCTTCAGCAAAAATCAACAGGAAGTTGGCAATTCCCCTTTCAAAACAACATTTTAGTAAAAACAGTCACTTTTGCCTCTTTGAGCTGTAATTTGACCCCCTTAACATGCTTCAAAACTCACCATATTTGACACACACATCAGGACTGGCGAAAATTGCCATCTAATAAAAAAAACAAAAAACTCCAAAACTCAAAATTGTGCTCTAGCGCCCCCTAGGAAAAAACAGACAAAACTGCTTGTAACTTTCGGTATGAATATCGTAGAAACAAAAACCTCTATGTAGGTCTGACTTAGACCTAGATTTCATATATTGACATCCTTCAGCAAAAATCAACAGGAAGTTGGCAATTGCCCCTTCAAAACAACATTTTAGTAAAAACAGTCACTTTTGCCTCTTTGAGCTGTAATTTGACCCCCTTATCATGCTTCAAAACTCACCATATTTGACACACACATCAGGACTGGCGAAAATTGCCATCTAATAAAAAACAACAACTCCAAAACTCAAAATTGTGCTCTAGCGCCCCCTAGGAAAAAACAGACAAAACTGCTTGTAACTTCCGGTATGAATATCGTAGAAACAAAAACCTCTATGTAAGTCTGACTTAGACTTAGATTTCATATATTGACATCCTTCAGCAAAAATCAACAGGAAGTTGGCAATTCCCCCTTCAAAACAACATTTTAGTAAAAACAGTCACTTTTGCCTCTTTGAGCTGTAATTTGACCCCCTTATCATGCTTCAAAACTCACCATATTTGACACACACATCAGGACTGGCGAAAATTGCCATCTAATAAAAAAACAACAACTCCAAAACTCAAAATTGTGCTCTAGCGCCCCCGAGGAAAAAACACAGACAAAACTGCTTGTAACTTCCGGTATGAATATCGTAGAAACAAAAACCTCTATGTAGGTCTGACTTAGACCTAGATTTCATATATTGACATCCTTCAGTAAAGATCAACAGGAAGTTGGCAATTCCCCCTTCAAAACAACATTTTAGTAAAAACAGTCACTTTTGCCTCTTTGAGCTGTAATTTGACCCCCTTAACATGCTTCAAAACTCACCATATTTGACACACACATCAAGACTGGCGAAAACTGCCATCTAATCAAAAAACCAAACCCCAAAACTCAAAATCGCGCTCTAGCGTCCCCTAGGAAAAAACACAGACAAAACTGCTTGTAACTTCCGGTAGGAATGTCGTAGAGACATGAAATAAAAAAAAACCTCTATGTAGGTCTGCCTTAGACCTAGATTTCATACATTGATATCCTTCAGCAAAAATCAAAAGGAAGTTGGCAATTCCCCCTTCAAAACAAAAAGTTAGTAAAAACGGTCACTTTTGCCTCTTTCAGCTGTAATTTGACCCCCTTAACATGCTTCAAAACTCACCAAACTGGACACACACAACAGGACTGGCAGAAATTGCGATCTTATAAAAAACCAAACCCCAAAACTCAAAATTGCGCTCTAGCGCCCCCTAGGAAAAAACACAGACAAAACTGCTTGTAACTTCCGGTAGGAATGTCGTAGAGACATGAAACAAAAACCTCTATGTAGGTCTCACTTAGACCTACATTTCATAAATTGACAACCCCCAGCAAAAATCAACAGGAAGTTTGCAATTCCCTCTTCAAAACAAAAGTTGTGTAAAAACCGGTCACCTTTTTTCAAACATTATCTCCTCTGAGCGCGTTTGTCGTGTCGGCTTCAAACTAGCACAGGAGACAGATTGAACCCTTCTGATTAAAAGTTGACCAAAGAGTTTTATTACTGCTCCGGTTTGGATTTTATGTGCCGTCAAAGTCGGTCCCGTCCATCGCTGCTTGCAGCTTTAATTTGAATTGTTTTGGAAAGTCTTGACAAGCCAAATTTTCTTGTTCTATTGGCAGATAATTTTGCTTAGTTCAAATAAAATACTCCTAATTTTTGTATATTTTTTTTCTTGTTTTCGAACACTGACTTTTTGCAGTGCACTTGATAGTAGCTCACGTTGAACACAGTAAATGAAGCGTGGGATGTGTGTACTTGTCGCTTTATATTCTTCTTTGGCTGCTTTTGTTGGTGGAGAAATACTGTCTCTCAAGTCGGCTTTCTTCACTAAAAGGCTGTAAAGTGTAGAGAGAGAGAGAGAGCGTGTGTGTGTGTTATTGCGTGTAAGTGATATTATCTTTTTAAGACTGGATCAAGAGTAAAGCAAACACTCTTTGATTCAGCCGGATAGTAGTTTGTCTTCCTCTTGTTGTGTTTGTGTAAGTTAATATTTGATGATTCACTGCGCGCTAAGGCTTTTTTGTGCTATCAGTCGACCCGCTTGCACAAACACAACAACGTTGTGACACAAGAACAAGCTTTTTTACGTACAGTAGGACTTTGTCGCGCTCTAAGGACGTACAAACAAGGAGTGGACAATAAAAAATGGGGGAAATGCAAACAAATCTCCAGCAAGTACTGAATAATTAACTCTGGAGGGTTTTGCTTTTTCTTTGGCTTTTTGCTTCTTTAATCGTTAGCTGCGGCCTTAGTGTCAGTGTATGAACGTGCCGGCTGGAATAAACACACGCTGAGAAATAGCTCCGTGCCTGCCTACTTTATGGCTTATAGATAAACCTATGGATAACGGAGACATATATAATAGTCTCCTTTTCAGGTGAGAGAGGTCGCTAAAGGCAGTGCCTTTAAGGCACGCCCCCAATATTGTTGTCCGGGTGGAAATCGGGAGAAATCCGGGAGAATGGTTGCCCCGGCAGATTTTCGGGAGGGGCACTGAAATTCGGAAGTCTCCCTGTCATGATCTGTGGTCTGAATTATGTTTTGTTAAATTTTGGACTCTTTTAGTTCCTGTTTGCGCTCCCTTGTTTGTTTAGTCACCATGGCGACTCATTAGTTTCACCTGCCTCATATGTTCGGGACACGCACTTGTTCTAATGAGGAGACTATTATTTAAGCCTGTCGTGGCCAGTTAGTCGGTCTGGCGACATTGCTCTGTTCATGATTGTTTCATGCTCTTTTCATGCCATAGGTTCATGCTCGTATTCATGCGATTACTTTGTTCATGCTGCTCGTGCCTTGCCTAGTAAGTTTTGTTTATTTATGCCACAGTTAGCGACTTTCATGTTTCATGTCCTAAGTTTTTTTTGCCAAGTGGAATAAACCCACGCTGAGAAATAGCTCCGTGCCTGCCTACTTTATGGCTTATAGATAAACCTATGGATAACGGAGACATACAGGTAAAAGCCAGTAAATTAGAATATTTTGAAAAACTTGATTTATTTCAGTAATTGCATTCAAAAGGTGTAACTTGTACATTATATTTATTCATTGCACACAGACTGATGCATTCAAATGTTTATTTCATTTAATTTTGATGATTTGAAGTGGCAACAAATGAAAATCCAAAATTCCGTGTGTCACAAAATTAGAATATTACTTAAGGCTAATACAAAAAAGGGATTTTTAGAAATGTTGGCCAACTGAAAAGTATGAAAATGAAAAATATGAGCATGTACAATACTCAATACTTGGTTGGAGCTCCTTTTGCCTCAATTACTGCGTTAATGCGGCGTGGCATGGAGTCGATGAGTTTCTGGCACTGCTCAGGTGTTATGAGAGCCCAGGTTGCTCTGATAGTGGCCTTCAACTAGACTTCAGGCAACGTGGATCCTGTGCCTCTCCTGTCTTCCTCCAGACTCTGGGACCTCGATTTCCTCGATTGCCTGAAGTCTAGTGTAAAGTTTCCACCATCAGTGATGGTTTGGGGTGCCATGTCATCTGCTGGTGTCGGTCCACTCTGTTTCCTGAGATCCAGGGTCAACGCAGCCGTCTACCAGCAAGTTTTAGAGCACTTCATGCTTCCTGCTGCTGACCTGCTCTATGGAGATGGAGATTTCAAGTTCCAACAGGACTTGGCGCCTGCACACAGCGCAAAATCTACCCGTGCCTGGTTTACGGACCATGGTATTTCTGTTCTAAATTGGCCCGCCAACTCCCCTGACCTTAGCCCCATAGAAAATCTGTGGGGTATTGTGAAAAGGAAGATGCAGAATGCCAGACCCAAAAACGCAGAAGAGTTGAAGGCCACTATCAGAGCAACCTGGGCTCTCATAACACCTGAGCAGTGCCAGAAACTCATCGACTCCATGCCACGCCGCATTAACGCAGTAATTGAGGCAAAAGGAGCTCCAACCAAGTATTGAGTATTGTACATGCTCATATTTTTCATTTTCATACTTTTCAGTTGGCCAACATTTCTAAAAATCCCTTTTTTGTGTTAGCCTTAAGTAATATTCTAATTTTGTGACACACGGAATTTTGGATTTTCATTTGTTGCCACTTCAAATCATCAAAATTAAATGAAATAAACATTTGAATGCATCAGTCTGTGTGCAATGAATAAATATAATGTACAAGTTACACCTTTTGAATGCAATTACTGAAATAAATCAAGTTTTTCAAAATATTCTAATTTACTGGCTTTTACCTGTATATAATAGTCTCCTTTTCAGGTGCGAGAGGACGCTAAAGGCAGTGCCTTTAAGGCACACCCCCAATATTGTTGTCCGGGTGGAAATCGGGAGAAATTCGGGAGAATGGTTGCCGGGAGGGGCACTGAAATTCGGGAGTCTCCCGGGAAAATCGGGAGGGTTGGCAAGTATGCTTATATATTTGCAAGGCAAAAAGCAGAGTCTGGAAAAGCATTTGATTTCACTCACTCGCTCAATGCAATATAGAAACCATAACATCCGTTTTTTAAATCTTTCCTTCTCGAAGATCTCTATTTTTTGTTTGGTTTATTCCCGCCGGGCAAAATAGTCTATAGATCTACAAAAAAATGAAATGTCGACGATCGTTCCTTAACAGATCTTATAATTTTTTGTGTTTTTTCCGACGTCCGGCATCACGTGAGGGTCCTGACCACAAAGTGTCACCGTTCCCTGTGCATACTGTATGTGTGTATATCATCGCAGGTGCCGCCATGTCCCGTCTCCTGCCTCTAATCCCCATGGCATACTTGCCAACCCTCCCGGATTTTCCGGGAGACTCCCGAAATTCAGCGCCTCTCCCGAAAACCTCCCGGGACAAATTTTCTCCCGAAAATCTCCCGAAATTCATGCGGACCTGAGTGACGTGTCGACAGCCTGTTTTCACGTCCGCTTTCCCACAATATAAACAGCGTGCCTGCCCAAAGACGTTATAACTGTAGAATGATCGAGGGCAAGTTCTTGGTTTCTTATGTGAGTTTATTGTTAGGCAGTTTCATTAACGTCCTCCCAGCGCGGCAACAACACACAACAACAGCAGTCACGTTTTCGTCTACCGTAAAGCAGTTCGTCTGCCGTAAACAGCAATGTTGTGACACTCTTAAACAGGACAATACTGCCATCTACTGTACATGCATATGTGACAATAACATCTAGGGCTTTTAGAGAGTGCAGTGCACAACTGTGCACACAACAAGGAGACGAAGCAGAATGCATCATCAGAGAGGGTGTTCAGCATGGTTAGAAAAATAGTGACAGAGAATAGAACAAGGATGGACAATTCAACCCTTAACTCAACAATGAGTAGATGAGTGTTATGTGTGTGTATATGTGTAAATAAATGAACACTGAAATTCAAGTATTTCTTTTATTTATATATATATATATATATATATATATATATATATATAGCTAGAATTCACTGAAAGTCAAGTATTTCTTATATATATATATAATATATATATATATATATATATTTGAAATACTTGTCTTGGTGAATTCTAGCTGTAAATATACTCCTCCCCTCTTAACCACGCCCCCAGGTAGCTAGAATTCATTGAAAGTCAAGTATTTATTTTATTTATGTATATATATATACATACATATATGTATATGTGTATATATATATATATATATATATATATATATATATATATATATATATATATATATATATATATATATATATATATATATAAGAAATACTTAAATTTCAGTGAATTATAGCTATAAATATACTCCTTCCCCCTTAACGAGGGGCGGTATAGCTCGGTTGGTAGAGCGGCCGTGCCAGCAACTTGAGGGTTGCAGGTTCGATCCCCGCATCCGCCATCCCAGTTACTGCCGTTGTGTCCTTGGGCAAGACACTTTACCCACCTGCTCCCAGTGCCACCCACACTGGTTTAAATGTAACTTAGATATTGGGTTTCACTATGTAAAGCGCTTTGAGTCACTAGAGAAAAGCGCTATATAAATATAATTCACTTCACTTCACACTTCACTTAACCCCGCCCACCTCAACCCCACCCCCAAATCTCCCAAATGTGGAGATCTCAAGGTTGGCAAGTATGGCTCTCACTAAAGGTCTACCTAAAATTGTGGTTATATCAAACATTTGTGTTGTTTAGCGCTGACAGGAAGCGTGTTAGTCGAGGTACCGCGGCCGTCGTGGCGTCTCGTGAGTGATGCAGCCAACTGCCGTGCGTGCGCTCGCAATGTCGTCAAACGCCGCTGACATTTACCGAATGAGATGCAGTGTGATTGATGCGCAGCGGGAAAGCACGCCGGCCGCAAATCACCTTTTTACTGCGCCGACACGGGCGGCGCTCGCCATAGCGGGCATCTTTCTTTTTCATACCCTAGTAAATTCCCCAGCAGTTACCCTGACGTCAGAGTGTAGGAAAATCCATAGCGTGGTGGAGTCGGCGAGGCGCAGGTAAGGTCGTAGGCTTGTGAGGGTCAGTCACAGTTCAGTCTTCAAAAGCTTATATGATCATGAACTGGGCAAGTAAAGGTTATGCTATGCTTATCTTCTTCACTCCGCTATGTGGTTCATTCATGTAACACGTGGAGGTGTGGCTGCAGCGGAGCAGGAGCATTCCCACCTCATTACCGCTGATGTGGCGTTGAGACACAAACCACTCAGGAGTGATTGCTTTTGTGCACTCCCGTACAATTTTTACTGCCAAGACTTATTGTTTTTCAGCGCAAAAAAAAAAGAAAAAACCCAACATAAATTTTCGGAGCAGCAGCACGTGCAAAGACCTAGTAAGTGATGGTGCACATGTGTAATACAGTTCTAACAGAGGATTAGGACTGGGCAATATGGCTGAAAACTATATCACAATGTACTAGGGATGTCCCGATCCGATATTTGGATCGGATCGGCCGCCGATATTTGCCAAAACATGCGTATCGGCAAGGCATGGGAAAATGCCGATCCAGATCCAGTTTAAAAAAACAACAACTCTGGTCCGTGTTTTCCAACGCACCTATTTAAATAATACATTCCACTTTTCTGCTGCTCCCTAATTTCCGTTCCGCATTTTCCAGCACACCTTCAACACATCCACAGGTCTGTGGATTCTCACGCAGTTGCTTTTAGCTGCTGGCATTACACGACAGGCTCTTCTCACTCTTTCCTGTGTCTCCCTCTCACAGACAGCAAGCACACCTTCTTACACACGTCACATACTGTCACGTCATACGTCACATACGTATACGCCCTCTCCCAGCAGAGGTAGCAGCATGGCTAACGTTAGCTGTGATGCTAGCGCAGCCGTGTGACCAACGTTCCCTCTAAGGTGCGCGCCTGCGCAATTGCGCACTGCTCAAGCGTCCTCTGCGCACGGCAAATCTATGCCACGCACAAAATCAAATAAAAAAATAAGCGCATAACAATTTTCGACACACGGACACGACAGAGAAAACAGTTTTCGTCATCATTGTTCAAATATTGTGACGTCTGTCGAGACACTTATCTCCATTCGGTGCCACAAGTCCACACCATCAAAATGCCGAGGCAAACATTTCCACATCAACACCGTATGAAAAAATTAGTGATTTTTTTAGTTGTGATTTCCTTCTCTGCATGAAAGTTTAAAAGTAGCATATATTAATGCAGTATGAAGAAGAATGTTTTAATGTAGACATGCAAGCCTTGAAAGAAAATGTTGAAAATCAAGACTACATTTCCTGCAAATGGGTGCATTTCTACCCTATATTTTAACTTTAGATTTATTCTCATATCAAACTCTTTTGGCTGTCTTTTTGACACTTACATCTGGCGCCCCCCTCCACAACCCGGATTATAAATAATGTAAATATTTCAATGTGATTATCTTGTGTGATGACTGTATTATGATGATAGTATATATCTGTATCATGACCCCGACTTAAACAAGTTGAAAAACTTATTGGGGTGTTACCATTTAGTGGTCAATTGTACGGAATATGTACTTCACTGTGCAACCTACTAATAAAAGTCTCAATCAATCAATCAAAACACATAGAATCATCATACTGCTGTGATTATATGCATCAAGTGTTCATTCAAGGCTAAGGCAAAATATCGAGATATATATCGTGTATCGCAATATGGCCTTAAAATATCGCAATATTAAAAAAAGGCCATATCGCCCAGCCCTAGTTTCAATGATGCCATTTCTGTTTGTCATGTATAATTTTGTCTATTTTGTGTTTATCCTTGAATAAACAGGTCAGTTTCTTGTTACCAACCATTGTGTATTATTCAAACTCCCCTAATTCAGCTGGCTAGTTGTTATCAAGAGTACTAAAACCCTTTTCAACATGATTCTGACAACTAAGTAGGCTAAATAACTTTAAACTTTAATACATGCTCGGATAGGCCAGTATCGGTCAGTATCGGTATCGGTCAGTATCGGTATCGGATCGGAAGTGCAAAAACAATATCGGTATTGGATCGGAAGTGCAAAAACCTGGATCGGGACAGTACTTTCCGGACTGTAAGGCGCACTTAAAATCCTTTTTTCCCCCTCAAAACTCAACGGTGCGCCTTATAACCCGGTGCGCCTAATGTACGGAATAATTCTGGTATTGCTCATTGTCAGGTTCAAATACTAATGACATCTAATAATCAGCCAAGAAGCAAGGAATCATGCAGAGAGAGTTCAATTTCGTGTTTTGGGCTGTATTCTAGTTCCAGATCCAAACTACGCGCGCCGCCTCTATTTATTTGGAAGGGCCCTATTACATCACTGAAGCTGTTGCTGAGGGAAGGGGGTAATCTCCACAACTCATGTTAGACACAATATATGATTATAGAATAAATAAAAATTAGTTCATATCGCCTTGTCTCTGCTCTGTCTGCGTCACAGCGGTGTTCGGCCTTGGCAGCCAGCAGGCCAAGTCTGGACACAACACTGATAAAGTCGGCACAGATACAAAAATACCACTTCAGCACAATTGACAATAATTTATAGCAACGGCCCTTAAGCATAAAGTCATTGTGATAATATATACATAATTATTCTACAAACCCCGTTTCCATATGAGTTGGGGAATTGTGTTAGATGTAAATATAAACGGAATACAATGATTTGCAAATCATTTTCAACGCATATTCAGTTGAATATGCTACAAAGACAACATATTTGATGTTCAAACTGATAAACATTTTTTTTTGCAAATAATCATAAGCAGAGAAGGCCTTGCTGGCCCTGACAGCACACCAGTGACGTGCAGTCACTAGAGGCAGGTGAGGCGGGGCCCCGCCTCACCTGCCATCATGGAAAGAAAAAAAATGTAAAAAGAAAACATTTTTATTAAATTGTTATATGTATCCAGTGATTATACTATAAAGTTATTTTCCATTTAACTTCACCCGTTTTAGATTATTTTTATTCAAAAACGCTGAATTTTCACATTTGCCGTTCAAATACTGAGAAGAGACGGTGCGGTGATCAGCAGCCAGTTGAGGCACGTCACTCAGTGCCTCACCATGGATTGCGGACTCGGCTAACTGCTGGCCTGCTGTGCAGTGAGACCGTATTGCTATATGAATTATATTATACATTTCCATAGTTTAGTTAGCTGAGGTATATAATGTACAGTGTATTTTGTCAACAACTGTATGTGTGTAACGTATTTCTTGTGCTGAGCGATCAAAAAACGGCTGCAAAAGACGCACTGGCTGAGGCTCGCCTCCTGCACCCCCGCCGTAGAATGCACGGCAACCCCTGACGGGAGTGTTATATCAACTAAAGCCCACACTTAAACTTTCCACGTGCAAGATTGAATCTATTTTAAAAAGTTATTTCATAAGAAGCCAAAAAGTGCAACAACAATAATGTTGGTGTTGGAGGAGTTGTGAATGACTGCAGGGCCACAACATTAGGTACACCTGCAGACTGCAGGTGTACCTAATTCACAACTCCTCCAACACGAACATTATTGTTTTTGCACTTTTTGGCTTCTTATTAAATAACTTTTGTAACCTATTTTTATGGGCTTTCCTCTTTGTGATGTTAAGTTCCTGTTATGCGCTGTTATACAGTATATGCCTTGAGCTCTTATTTTGAAGGCGCTAAGAGCGGAAGTGATGGCACGTTGGAGTGGAGCGGAAGTTTTTGAAAGAAGGTAAATAAAGTGGTCCTCGTGTAAACTGGAGCCTCCGTGTTTGTTATTTTGTAGTTTCATACAGTATAGGCGACATTTATAAACCCTCGGTTACACTTTTTTAAATAGATTCAATCTTGCACGTGGAAAGTTGCTTGATGCTGAGTGCCAAGCAGGGAAGAATGCTGGTATGAGCTTTTAAACATAACCCGTTAACTGCTGCCAATCAAATGATGAATAAGATACTCTTTAGGGTTCATATGTTTGTAAATCTGACTGTGATGAAGTCAGTGCCTCACCAGCCATCAACCTCACCGCACGTCACTGCGGCACACCACTGGTGAAAAGTAGTAGAAAGAATAGAATCTTATTTATCTAGTCTCTGTGTATCAAATCCTGACTCCTCAATAAAATGATATATATATATATATATATATAGAGCATATTTGTGTACGTGCACAATTACTTGTGAGCGCTAAACCGTCGCCCACCTGAAATCGTTGGCCTTTGAATAGCAGCAGACTTAATGTATCGCCCCATTGACTAATATGGCTTCTCTTAATGTTTGAATAGGACTCGGAATAGACGAGGCGCCGCTCATTCAGCCTCACTTTCGCTCTCTTCCTCCTCTTTCATTCAGCCTCCCTTCTTTCTCTCAGCCTCTTCCTGTTCGTTTAGCGCGGGCGGCTAAAGTGCAGGAATCAGCAGCTGACTTCTATTCAGAGCTCTAATGGCCTGAACGCCGTGCGCAGCTGAGCACTCGTCAAAGCCAGAAACACCAACCCCCTCTCTCTCTCTCTCCGCCGTTTTTCTTTTCCAAGACACGCCCATTTCCGCCCCTCGGGTCGTCTGCGATGCCACGCCAGTCTTATATCATGTTCACCACCTGACTCCTCGCCACCAACGTAGCTTTGTGCCGAGATATTCTTCACGGGATCTTGTTTTAAACTTCTATGTAACATAGTCTGTGTTCCAATTACCGTATTTTTCGGACTATAAGTCGCAGTTTTTTTCATAGGTGCGACTTATACTCAGGAGCGACTTATGTGTGAAATGATTAACACATTATAATATTATTTATCTCATTCACGTAAGAGACTAGTCCAGGGGTCGGCAACCCAAAATGTTGAAAGAGCCACATTGGACCAAAAATACAAAAACAAATCTGTCTGGAGACGCAAAAAATTAAAAGCCATATTACATACAGATAGTGTGACATGAGATATAAATTGAGTTAATATGACTTAAAGGAAACTAAATGAGCTCAAATATAGCTACAAATGAGGCATAATTATGCAATATGTACATATAGCTAGCCTAAATAGCATGTTAGCATCGATTAGCTCGCAGTCATGCAGTGACCAAATATGTCTGATTAGCACTCCACACAAGTCAATAACATCAACAAAACTCACCTTTGTGGATTCACGCACAACGTTAAAAGTTTGGTGGACAACATGAGACAGAAAAAGAAGTGGCATAAAACACATCCTAGAAAGTCGCAGAAAGATATACACGTAAACAAACTAAGGTGAGTTCAAGGACTGCCAAAATTAGTAGGACAAAACGGCGCTCGCCAAATACTGGAATCAGTGAAGCATGTTTAATACAAACAGTGTGATTTATAACAATTAGGGAGGTTTGTGTCATGTTTGTCCTCCTACAGAAACCATATTAAAACAAAACTTTTTTTTTTTTTCCCTCAACTTTTTCCATTTTTCATACATTTTTGAAAAAGCTCCAGAGAGCCACTAGGGCGGCGCTAAAGAGCCGCACGCCGCGGGTTGCCGACCCCTGGACTAGACGTATAAGATTTCATGGGATTGAGCGATTAGGAGTGACAGATTGTTTGGTAAACGTATAGCATGTTCTATATGTTATAGTTATTTGAATGACTCTTACCATAATATGTTACGTTAACATACCAGTTGGTTATTTATGCCTCATATAACGTACACTTATTCAGCCTGTTGTTCACTATTCTTTATTTATTTCAAATTGCCTTTCAAATGTCTATTCTTGCTGTTGGCTTTTATCAAATACATTTCCCCCAAAAATGCGATTTATACTCCAGTGTGACTTTTATATGTGGTTTTCCTTCTTTATTATGCATTTTCGGCCGGTGCGACTTATACTCCGGAGCGACTTATACTCCGAAAAATGCGGTACTACTTTTTTCCTTTTTTTTTAAATTTATGTTTATAAACTCAGGAAAAAAATTCCCTGGACACATGAGGACTTAAATTATGACCAATATATGATCTTGGTATCAGATCGATACCCAAATTTGTGATATCATCCAAAACTAATGTAAAGTATCAAACAACTGAAGAATAAGTGATTATTACCTTTTAACAGAAGTGTAGATAGAACATGTTAAAAGAGAAAGTAAGCAGATATTAACAGTAAATGAACAAGTAGATTAATAATCAATTTTTACAGCTTGTCTTTGATAATGTTGACAAAATAATAGGTGTATAAATGACACAATATGTTACTGCATATGTCAGCAGACTAATTAGGAGCCTTTTTTTGTTTACTTACTAATAAAAGACACGTTTTCTTGTATGTTCACTATTTTATTTAAGGATAAAATTGCAATAATAAACATATGTTTAATGTACCCTAAGATTTTTTGTTAAAATAAAGCCTATAATGCTATTTTTTGTGGTCCCTTTTATTTAGAAAAGTATCGAAATACCAAAATATTGGTATCGGGACAACACTACCGTATTTTTCGGAGTATAAGTCGCACCGGAGTATAAGTCGCACCCGCCGAAAATGCATAATAAAGAAGGGTAAAAACATATATAAGTCGCAGTGGAGTATAAGTTGCGTTTTTTGGGGATATTTATTTGATAAAAGCCAACACCAAGAATAGACATTTGAAAGGCAATTTAAAATAAATGAAGAATAGTGAACAACAGGCTGAATAAGTGTACGTTATATGAGGCATAAATAACCAACTGGTATGTTAACGTAACATATTATGGTAAGAGTCATTCAAATAACTATAACATATAGAACATGCTATACGTTTACCAAACAATCTGTCACTCCTAATCGCTAAATCCCATGAAATCTTATACGTCTAGTCTCTTACGTGAATGAGATCAATAATATTATAATGTGTTCATCATTTCACACATAAGTCGCTCCTGAGTTTAAAAAAAACAAACTGCGACTTATAGTCCGAAAAATACGGTAGTATCAACTAAATACGCTCTTGTACTTGGTATCATTACAGTGGATGTCGGGTGTAGATCCACCCATCGCGTTTGTTTACATCGTGATTCCTGTGAGCTCTTGTATCTTCCTACGGTGTGTAGTGAAACATGTTTAGCTATTCCTCGTCCTGCAGGGATGATACTTGTAAAAAACGTACTTTATCTGTCCCCATGAATGAGAGGATTAGTGATTAGAAGTAGCTAAAACAATGCGGCTGGACATTAGCCGCTAGCTAGCTAGCTATGTCTTAAAGCACCTCTTCCTGAGGGTGTTTCAGTGTTAGAACTTCACCTTTATCGTTAGTTTTTAAGCCAAAATGCGTCCATTCTCCCTTTTCTGTCTACATACTGTGTCTGCTTGTAAGTACTCCGTGTGTATGTGCGCTGCCGAACATGCTCCTCTGCTCGTAAACCAGCAATGTCACGAGGTGGTATAGTACCGAATATGATTCATTGGTATACTGGTACTATACTCGTACCGGTATACCGTACAACCCTAGTTCCAATGCACCAGCAAAAACAGCTGAAAACACTGTAATATGCATGCCAGGCCACTAGTTGGCGATAGCTCTATGCATATAGAATTCATTGGAATGGTGATGATCGTCACTTACTTAAATACAGAAATGACACGCACAGCAATAACTGGTTACTTTACAGTAGTTCTGGGCAACACTACAAATGTGGGTATCGATCCAATACCAAGTAGTCAAATGTTGAAGATCCTTGAATGATGATCATTTTAATCACAATTATAATCGGGCAAACGCACAGGATGGCGGTGTTAACTCATACTTGCCAACCCTCCCGGATTTTCCGGGAGACTCCGACAGCGTACCTGCCCAATCACGTTATAACTGTAGAATGATGGAGGGCGAGTTCTTGGTTTCTTATGTGGGTTTATTGTTAGGCAGTTTCATTAACGTCCTCCCGGACCCAGCGCGGCAACAACACACAACAACAGCAGTCACGTCTACCGTAAAGCAGTTTGTCTGCCGTAAACAGCAATGTTGTGACACTCTTAAACAGGACAATACTGCCATCTAGTGCATTTGATGAAAGCACTTTTGTGCGTGCCACACAGCAATGCATCATCAGAGAGGGTGTTCAGCATGGTTAGAAAAATAGTGACAGAGAATAGAACAAGGATGGACAATTCAACCCTTAACTCAACAATGAGTAGATGAGTGTTATCTGTGTGTGTATATGTGTAAATAAATGAACACTGAAATTCAAGTATTTATTTTATATATATATATATATATATATATATATATATATATATATATATATATATATATATATATATATATATATTTATAGTTAGAATTCACTGAAAGTCAAGTATTTCTTGTGTATATATATATATATATATATATATATATATATATTAGAGATGCACGGTTTGCGGGCACAACCGCGGAGTCCGCGGATTATCCGCGGATCGGGCGGATGAAATTAAAAAAAAAATAGATTTTATCCGCGGGTCGGGTCGGGTCGGGTGGTTGAAATAAAAAAAAAATAGATTTTAAATAGATTCAGGCGGGTGGCAGTTAAACCAATTCGGAAATATATATACATAGTTAAATGTTGTTACCCACATACGAAAAACGAGCAGGCACCTGCTGCATATGCCACAACAGAAGAAAAAAAAAAAAAGAGATGGACACTTTTACGGCCCGGTGGGCCCCTTCCCCCGAGAGGGCCCCACCGGGAGCCGTAGCTGAGGCGATCCGCGAGAAGGGCCCGACGCACGTCCAGGGTCACCACCGCGCCCACCGCACCGACACCCCGCCTCGTCCGCCTTCGCCGCGGCCGGCGTCACGCGCAGCAGGTAAGCAGCTTACCTGCCCGCCACCCCCGTGGCCGGGGGCTCGTAACAGGGGTCACTCCGCGCGCTCCGCCCGCGCAGCTTACCTGCCCGCCACCCCCATTGCCGGGGGCGCGTAACAGGGGTCACTCCGCGCGCAGTGCGCTCACGAAAGGGGTGGGGCTCACCCTGGTTGATATAGACAGCAGCTGGACGGTGGCCATGGAAGTCGGAACCCGCTAAGGAGTGTGTAACAACCCACCTGCCGAATCAACTAGCCCTGAAAATGGATGGCGCTGGAGCGTCGGGCTCATACGCGGCCGTCGCCGGCAGCGAGACGCGCTTGGAGGTGCGCTCAGCGCGGCTCCCATATGATTGCGCACTGGTGTGCGTCTGGGTCGTGACAGCGTGGCACGCGAATGTCTGTGCTGCATTGGATCAGTCTCCTTTCTTTAACAGGCAAAAGCTTTATAACCTCACTAATGCCTTGCATCGTCTATATTAGATATATAACAACGGGCGGGTGCGGGCGGATGCGGTTCTGATCAAATGTTACATCGGGTGGATGGCGGATGGTTGACAACTTTCTGATGCGGTTGCGGATGAAATAATTGCCTATCCGCGCATCTCTAATATATATATATATATATATATATATATATATATATATATAATATGAAATACTTGACTTAGTGAATTCTAGCTATACTCCTCCCCTCTTAACCACGCCCCCAACAACGCCCCCCCCCCCCCCCCCCCCACCCCCCACCTCCCGAAATCGGAGGTCTCAAGGTTGGCAAGTATGTGTTAACTACATTTTTAAATGTTCATTTTTTTGCTATTATTTCCTGCATTTGCAAACTGTAACAAAAAAATGACAAAATATGTTTTAATAGTAAAAATATATATAATTCTGTGGTAATAAGTAATAACAAGTAATAACAGTTGTTATCGCTCAAACACATTCACGCCTTTTTATCGCCGTGTCTAAAGCAAAAACACTTTCCCACATCGCTCTTTGCTCGCCTCTGTTAAGTTAAGTTACATTCATTCCTGATCAATGTTCCCGATACCAGTTTAGTGTTACCATCCTTATGTACTGTATGTAAATGTAGCTCATGAATATTCATGTTGCTGTCCGAGGCAAAGGTCGATGATTAAGGGCCGGTCCGTCTGAGGAGTGGATGGTTGTGCCGGGTTCACGTGGAATTTACGATCTATCTGCACTCTAAGGCAGCCCATAAAACAAACGCGAGTCATGTGACCAGGAAACCAAGGAATGTATTATCCCAAGGGGTGTAACAGTACGTGTATTTGTATTGAACCGTTTCGGTTCGGTTCGGAGGTGTACCGAACGAGTTTCCACACGAACATATTAAGTAGCCGCCTCCGCTTCCTTCTGTCTCTGCCTCTGTCAGTCCTCTACACAGCACCCAGCATTGTCCCACCCACACAACCATCTGATTGGTAACTAACAGAGTGGTAACAGCCAATCAGCAGTGCGTATTCAGAGCGCATGTAGTCAGTGCTTAGCGTTTAGCAGGTAATCATCAGGCAGCGGACTCTCCCCAAATGATAATAAACACATCCCAGTCAACTACTAGTAACATCACTATGAGCCCGTTGACCTTCTAGAAATATAAACGGCAGCTCAGCTCGCTCGCAGTCCTGGCTTGAGGTGAAGGCTAATTCGCTTTTAGCGTAACGTTAGCTCATTTTGTGGCGTGTGTGTGTGTTACGGACAGCAAAGCCCTGTCTGTCCGTTATTTCACTCTACCTTTTTCTGTGTTGATTGAGCTGTGTTAAAGCAGCAAAAAAGGACATTATGTTAAATGAAGAGTTTCTGTCTCTGATAGTTGATATAATAATGTAAGTGCATCATAAAGCCTACATCAGGGGTGCTCACACTTTTTCTGCAGGCGAGCTGCTTTTCAATTGATCAAGTCGTGGGGATCTACCTCATTCATATATATCATTTATATTTACTTATTTATGAAATATATGTTTTTGTTAACAAGTTAAAGGTGTTTAATGATAATGCAAGCATGTTTAACACATAGTTAATATTGTTAAAAAAATTAAAGGTGTTTAATGATAATACAAGAATGTTTAATACATATAGTTAATATTGTTAACAACTTAAAGGTGTTTAAAGATAATACAAGCATGTTTAACACATATAGTTAATATTGTTAACAAGTTAAAGGTGTTTAAAGATAATACAAGCATGTTTAACACATATAGATTCCTTTCTTTCATGAAGACAAGAATATAAGTTGGTGTATTACCTGATTCTGATGACTTGCATTGATTGGAATCAGACAGTGGTGATGATAACGTCCGAATTTTCAAATGGAGGAGAAAAAAAGTCCTCCTTTCTGTCCAATACCACATGAAAGTGGTTGGTTTTTGGCATCTTATTTGTCCAGCTTCCATACTCCTTTTTATACACTTTACAAGAAATACATTGTAGGCAAACTCCGTAGCTTGCTAGCTTGTGCACGCCAGCTTTCTGAGACTCTTATTTTGTTAGCGCAGGCAGGATGAAGCAGAGCTTTTATTGTGCAACTGTGGAGTCGGTCTTTGGAGTTTTGACGACAGGTACAGCGCCAGATTCTGTTGAAATAAAGTGTTTCTCGCCTTCCAGTCGGTAATTTTAATGAGCTGGCAGCAGCCAGCGTCATCTCAGAAGACCCTCGGGTGCCTTGAATGTCAATCAAGTGACGAAAGTGACGTCATAGTGAAGATTTATGATCGCTCATTTTTAGGACTATTTTTTTAATGCCTGGCTGGTGATCGACTGACACACCCTCCGAGATCGACCGGTAGCTCGCGATCGACGTAATGAGCACCCCTGGCCTACATGAACTCCATGGTGTTCAGGGATGAATAGTCTCTCCTATTGCTATTGTACCATTTTTTTCAGCTATAGTTACATTAATCATTAGTAATGCAGCAGCCTAGTTTTGAATGGCAGGGTCCCTGCTATCACATGTTGATAAAAATATAACATTTATATAATAAAAATCAACTAGTCTTCCCAAATGCTGTAATAAATTAAGCATGATGAGTTGACTTGAAACTGTTTAATGTTGCACTTTTTATATGTAGAAGAAAAGTTTTGTCATTTTATTTAATCAACTTGAGGCAGTTTAATGTTGATTAACGTGGGCAGAATTATTATATTGTTCCCAATGTTAAAAGAATAAAGCCATTGTTTACAAATTTGGTAAATAAATAACCAAAAAAATGTATATTTTGTTGTTTTCTTACTGTACCGAAAATGAACCGAACCGTGACCTCTAAACCGAGGTGGGTACCGAACCGAAATTTTTGTGTACCATTACAGTCCTAATTATCCCCATTTTTGCACTGGAATGCTCCTCTGTCAGACAACTCATTAGTTAACATTTCACTAATCTACTTTCGAATGGCGCTCTAATCTTCATCGGACCCTATCAATGTGCGCAGGTGTACTTAATGAAGTGGCCCTTTTACACGGCCTGCATGTGTCTCAGTCGGGCACTATGCCGTCCCACCTCACCCTTCCGATGCTAAGCAGCTTTAGCTTGATTGCCATCTGTTTGAGCGCTCTGTATTTCTGCGCAAAGATAACCTCGCTCGAGCACATGCACACAAACATTAGATCACTGCTCGTCTGCGCCGTGTCCTTTTATATCTGGATGTTGCACTCATTGCAGCTAAAATGTAGGAAATGATAAAGTTGGTTTGGTTTGAAAACCAAAAAGTGTGTCTGTGTGAAAAGTAGACTGGCTTGTGTTCTCGGTCGGCGTGTATTTGTATTGAACAGTTTCGGTACGGGGGGTTCGGTTCGGAGGTGTACCGAACGAGTACACATGCTAGCAGCGACCGGGCTAGGACAACATGTAAAAGCCAGAGCTGGAAGACCCTCCTGCCTCGTTAAGATCTCCCGCTTAGGACCACTTTGGCTGCGCGATACAACAATAGAGGACGGCGGTTTGCCGACATTGTTCAGCAGCTGCTTCTGACAACACGACAAACATGTGTTGCACCTTTTCCTGCTTCCGGCTCCCAGACCGTAGTCGAGGAGCGCAGGGGAGACACTCCCTTAGGGCCGATGTATTCTTGGGGGCAACACCCTTCACTCTACCCGGCAGTGGGTCCCCACAGCTCCGGACTCCAGGGTAAATGACGAGTCCGGCGATTAGTTGCAAATCGTGGCTTTATTGAGGTCTTGCACACAGCCAGTCCAATAGAGATGCGCGGTTTGCGGGCACAACCGCGGAGTCCGCGGATTATCCGCGGATCGGGCGGATGAAATTAAAAAAAATTAGATTTTATCCGCGGGTCGGGTCGGGTCGGGCGGTTGAAATAAAAAAAAATTAGATTTTAAATAGATTCAGGCGGGTGGCAGTTAAACCAATTGGGAAATATATATACATAGTTAAATGTTGTTACCCACATACGAAAAACGAGCAGGCACCTGCAGCATATGCCACAACAGAAGAAAAAAAAAAAAAGAGATGGACACTTTTACGGAGCGGAGAAGGGACGCCTCGCCGGGGTCCGGGACCGAGGCCCCTTCCCCCGAGAGGGCCCCACCGGGAGCCGTAGCTGAGGCGATCCGCGAGAAGGGCCCGACGAACGTCCAGGGTCACCACCGCGCCCACCGCACCGACACCCCGCCTCGTCCGCCTTCGCCGCGGCCGGCGTCACGCGCAGCAGGTAAGCAGCTTACCTGCCCGCCACCCCCGTGGCCGGGGGCTCGTAACAGGGGTCACTCCGCGCACTCCGCCCGCGCAGCTTACCTGCCCGCCACCCCTGTTGCCGGGGGCGCGTAACAGGGGTCACTCCGCGCGCAGTGCGCTCACGAAAGGGGTGGGGCTCACCCTGGTTGATATAGACAGCAGGACGGTGGCCATGGAAGTCGGAACCCGCTAAGGAGTGTGTAACAACCCACCTGCCGAATCAACTAACCTTGAAAATGGATGGCGCTGGAGCGTCGGGCCCATACCCGGCCCTCGCCGGCAGCGAGACGCGCTTGGAGGTGCGCTCAGCGCGGCTCCCATATGATTGCGCACTGGTGTGCGTCTGGGTCGTGACAGCGTGGCACGCGAATGTCTGTGCTGCATTGGATCAGTCTCCTTTCTTTAACATGCAAAAGCTTTATAACCTCACTAATGCCTTGCATCGTCTATATTAGATATATAACAACGGGCGGGTGCGGTTCTGATCAAATGTTACATCGGGTGGATGGTGGATGGTTGACGACTTTCTGATGCGGTTGCGGATGAAATAATTGCCTATCCGCGCATCTCTACAATCCAACAAAACACTAGCCACTCCCCGCACTCCCTCACCTCGCTCGCCCACACACTCACCTCACATGCAGTCACACACACACATACGCTACTCTCATAACACATGCTAACCCATTTGAAGCGTCACCACCGCATTCAAGCAGCCTCTCCTCGGCGAGTCAGGCAGGGCTAAAGCAATAACAAATGTTTTTTTTAGCAGCAGATTAAAGACCATATTGCATTAAAAACTAGATTTTGAGCCACTTCTATGGTGGAAGAACAATGAGCCCATATATCCTCTTACTGCCAAGTTAGCCAGGCTGGGGGGGGAAAGAAAAGTTAATCTAAAGCTGAGTTGACTTGAAACTGTTTAATGTTGCACTTTTTATATGTAGAAGAAAAGTTTGTCATTTTATTTAATCTGAGCAACAACTTGAGGCAGTTTAATGTTGATTAACGTGGAACCCGACTTAAACAAGTTCAACAACTTATTGGGGTGTTACCATTTAGTGGTACGGAATATGTACTGTACTGTGCAATCTACTACTAAAAGTCTCAATCAATCAATCAAAAAAAGCACTTTAAATGTAGAAAGGTTTTGTTAAGAAACCATTCTGAGCCTTATCTCATTTAGTTTTTATTTGATGTATGTTGACCACATTAACCCTGGCAATGGACCCTGTGTGTATATTTAGATTTAGATTTATTGGTCCACTTGGGGAAATTCATTTTCACTGCCGTACATTTGAACAATAGACATTACACATCACAAAAAGTAACAAAAAGACATCCTACATGACCAACACACATTTACAGGCTTGTCAGACAGGTCGGCCGTATGTATGTTATGCAATAAATAAATAACCCAAAAATTTAAATGTTGTTGTTTTCTTACTGTGCCGAAAATGAACCGAACCGTGACCTCTAAACCGAGGTACGTACCGAACCGAATTTTTTGTGTACCGTTACACACCTAGGTTAAAAGGGGAACATTATCACAATTTCAGAATGGTTAAAACCATTAAAAATCAGTTCCCAGTGGCTTATTTTATTTTTCGAAGTTTTTTTCAAAATTTTACCCATCACGCAATATCCCTAAAAAAAGCTTCAAAGTGCCTGATTTTAACCATCGTTATATACACCCGTCCATTTTCCTGTGACGTCACATAGTGATGCCAACTCAAACAAACATGGCGGAAAGAACAGCAAGAATAGCGACATTAGCTTGGATTCAGACTCGGATTTCAGCGGCTTAAGCGATTCGACAGATTACGCATGTATTGAAACGGATGGTTGTAGTGTGGAGGCAGGTAGCGAAAACGAAATTGAAGAAGAAACTGAAGCTATTGAGCCATATCGGTTTGAACCGTATGCAAGCGAAAACGACACGACAGCCAGCGACACGGGAGAAAGCGAGGACGAATTCGGCGATCGCCTTCTAACCAACGATTGGTATGTGTTTGTTTGGCATTAAAGGAAACTAACAACTATGAACTAGGTTTACAGCATATGAAATACATTTGGCAACAACATGCACTTTGAGAGTGCAGACAGCCCAGTTTTCATCAATTAATATATTCTGTAGACATACCCTCATCCGCTCTCTTTTCCTGAAAGCTGATCTGTCCAGTTTTGGAGTTGATGTCAGCAGGCCAGGGAAGCTAGGGTCGATAGGGGGTTTAGCTCGCTCGTCTGCGGGAACAAACTGCTTGCCGTGCTAGCGAGGTCCTTTGTCCCTGAATTGCTCACACACTCCGGCAGATTCAATGGGGGTCTGGCGGCAGATTTCTTTGACTTTATCGTTGGAAATGCATCTGCTTTGAGCGTCGCAGGATATCCACACATTCTGGCCATCTCTGTCGTAGCATAGCTTTCGTCGGTAAAGTGTGCGGAACAAACGTCCGATTTCTTGCCACTTTCGCATCTTTGGGCCACTGGTGCAACTTGAATCCGTCCCTGTTCGTGTTGTTACACCCTCCGACAACACACCGACGAGGCATGATGTCTCCAAGGTACGGAAAACAGTCGAAAAAAACGGAAAATAACAGAGCTGATTTGACTCTGTGTCATGTCTGTGTAATCATGTTTTGTTTTAGTCATGTCATGTTTTGTTTTGTTTAGTTATTGGACTCTTTAGTTTCTGGCTTTTCACTCCCTTGTCTTGTTTCCATAGTTACCCATTAGTTTCACCTGTTCCACGTTTGGACTCATTGTGCACTCTTGTTTGTCACCATAGCAACCCATTAGTTTTCACCTGCCCTCACGACTCACGCACCTGTCTTTAATCATGTCACTATTATTTAAGCTTCCAGTTGCCAGGCTGTCTGTCTGGCGACATCATACCCCTGTCACACTCTGTTTACCTCTGCGTACTTCATGCCTTGTCCAAGTACGTTTTTTCGATTCATGCCACAGTTAGCGACTTTTGTTCATGTCCTTAGTTTTTTGCCCACGTGCAAGTATTGATTTCATTTGTCAAGTTTGTACTTCCGCCTTGTGCGCGCTAGTGATGGGTTGATGAGGCGTCATGAAGCGTTTCGACACATTGCAAAACTGTATTGATACTGTGTTGATACTGTGTCACTAAATACTGACATCTGCTGGACATTAAAAATCCCTACAGGCAACCTATGGACCGACTCAACTGACACTGATTTGATGCCCTAGTACAGGGGTCACCAACCTTTTTGAAACCAAAAACTACTTCTTGGGTACTGATTAATGCGAAGGGCTACCAGTTTGATACACACTTAAATAAATAAATATATTGTCATTTGTAAGTTACACGTAAGTGTGATTTAAACAAGAATAGCTAAATAAATAAATGTATATATTTAAAAAAAAAAAAAGGGTATTTCTGTCTGTCATTCCGTCGTACATTTTTTTTTCCTTTTACGAAAGGTTTTTTGTAGACAATAAATGATGAAAAAAACACTTAATTGAACGGTTTAAAAGAGGAGAAAACACGAAAAAATGTAAAATACAATTTTGAAACATAGTTTATCTTCAATTTCGACTCTTTAAAATTCAAAATTCAACCGACAAAAAGAAGAGAAAAACTAGCTTATTTGAATCTTTTTGAAAAAATTTAAAAAAGAATTTATGGAACATCATTAGTAATTTTTCCTGATTAAGATACATTTTAGAATTTTGATGACATGTTTTAAATTGGTTAAAATCCAATCTGCACTTTGTTAGAATATTTAACAAATAGGACCAAGCTATATTTCTAACAAAGACAAATCAGTATTTCTTCTAGATTTTCCAGAACAAAAATTTTAAAAGAAATTCAAAATACTTTGAAATAAGATTTAAATTTGATTCTACAGATTATCTAGATTTGCCAGAATATTTTTTTTGAATTTTAATCATAGTAAGTTTGAAGAAATATTTCACAAATATTCTTCGTCAAAAAAACAGAAGCTAAAATATTTATTATTCATTACAATAAAAAAAAAAAATAATTACTTGAACATTGATTTAAATTGTCAGGAAAGAAGAGGAAGAAATTTAAAAGGTAAAAAGGTATATTTGTTTAAAAATCCTAAAATCATTTTTAAGGTTGTATTTTTTCTCTAAAATTGTATTTCTAAAAGTAATAAGAAGCAAAGTAAAAAATAAATGAATTTATTTAAACAAGTGAAGACCCATCCATCCATCCATTTTCTACCGCTTATTCCAAGTGAAGACCAAGTCTTTAAAATATTTTCTTGGATTTTCAAATTCTATTTGAGTTTTGTCTCTTTTAGAATTAAAAATGTCGAGCAAAGCGAGACCAGCTTGCTAGTAAATAAATAAAATTAAAAAAATAGAGGCAGCTCACTGGTAAGTGCTGCTCTTTGAGCTATTTTTAGAACAGGCCAGCGGGTGACTCATCTGGTCCTTACGGGCTACCTGGTGACCGCGGGCACCGCGTTGGTGACCCCTGCCCTAGTATATACAATAATATAAACCAAGTCATTGTATTTCATTTAGGATTATTTCATATCTTCATTTAAATAAAAATATATTTTTATCTTTTTTAGATACAGTCAATAAATAATGTGAACATGTATCATAACATGGAAATCTAAGAGAACGTGTTGTGGATGATTGTGGACTGGGAATTTTTTTTAATTTAATTTTTTTAATTTTTTAAGTTTTTCCGACGTATTACATTTTAGACGATTTCACTTCTTAGTTATTATTTCTCCGGCTGTAGAAAAGAGCCGCTCACAGGGCACAGAGGAGGCGTCAGTGCGACACAGTTCGCGTATCGGTCACGTGACCAAAACAGCTCATGATCGGTCACGTGACTTTCTAAAAGCGGTACGCGCACCGACACAGGGTTTTGCTCTATGAGCTCGACGCATGCGCCGATGCATCGGTGTTGCCCAGGCCCGGCCCTAACCAATCTGGCGCCCTAGGCAAGATTTTAGGTGGCGCCCCCCCACATCGGCAGTGAAGTGTATATACTAACAAGAAACTGAATAGCTTTGTCTTTGACCTTTTTTTTTTTTACTTACAACTATACCTAATATATAAAGGGGTGGAAAAGTGACTATTACCTGCAGGGCAAACATTAGCTAACCAGAAGGCAATAACAATGTAAACAAAAAACACCTGCTTAAAAGTTCTAATACAAATGTCCCTGAGGAATGTAAGGTGGGAGTACTGTAATTACCTAACGTTACATTATTATTTTCCATAACAATTTAGCCCCCTCCACAATATTAACCCGACGTTAAAACAGAACTAGCTATTTATTGATTAGCAATTGCCGAATCATGTAACATTAGCTCGATGCTAAAAAGCCAGGTTACTATCACATTCTGTAACAGACAAATAATTTCATGTAGGCTAACGTTACCTACCTGCTACCTCTGTCTTTTCTCGTTTCTCCTCCTCTTCTTTTCTCTTTTTTTCTTCCCTGGGCACCTGACAGTTTTGGCCGTTTTGACATCTTGTGTTGATTTTTTGATGTGGTGACGTCCAAAAAGAGTCATGATAAGGGAAGGGAGGGGGCGTACCGTGCGGGGTGGGGGGGGTGGGGGCGTAATGTTGTAACAAATAATATTTCTATTAAATAGGCTTTACTTTGCATTTTAATTAACGTGGGATTCTTTTTTGTATTTAGAAATAATAGTACCAACTTTTTTCTTTTTTTTTCTCCAACATTTGTGGCACTGGCGTGGCGCCCCCTGATGGACGGCGCCCTTAGCATTTGCCTATACGGCCTATGCCACGGGCCGGCCCTGGTGTTGCCGGACCCATCACTAGTGCACGCCTTTAGTTTGTTCTTTTTGTTATAGTAAAATTAAATATGTCTTCACCTTCACGCCATGTCTGGTCCAAATGTTCATTTGCACCACGCCATAGTCCAAGTCTTGACACTCTGTGTTTGTAATGTGTTTGAGAAAATGGCGGATTGCTTCTCGATGTGATGTCACGTCGCTCCGAGAGCGAATAATAGAAAGGCGTTTAATTCGCCAAAATTCACCCATTTAGAGTTCGGAAATCGGTTAAAAAAATATATGGTCTTTTTTCTGCAACATCAAGGTATATATTGACGCTTACATAGGTCTGCTGATAATGTTCCCCTTTAAAGAGACCTATTTTTTCCATTCCACTTTCTCATGCATTCCGAATATTACTAAAAAAATATATATATAAATGTAATGAGATTTCACGTTTAGGAAATAACAGCTTCTTCAATTGTAGCCTGCTCCTAATTAACGCCCGTGTTGGGAAATATATCCTCTAGCTTCTCGCCAATGATTATTTCCAGGGGCCTCGTCGGGAAAAATGTCTTCTGCTATCGTCGGACGTGTGTAATAAAGCTCTTCGTCCATGTCTTTTTCCAGGGGTCCCTTCAGTGTCGTGAGAAGATGCATCAACCGAGAATCGGGGCAGCAGTTTGCTGTCAAGATCGTGGACGTGGCCCAGTTCACCTCAAGTCCCGGACTCAGCACGGAGGGTAAGAAAGACTGCATGTTGATGCTTCAGACTGAGACTAAATGTGAATGCTATTCGTGTGTACACTTCCTATATGAGCAATAGGCCTTCAGGGACCTAATTAATATTACAGTGATGGAGCGAGGAAGAGACAGAGCATTAAATTAGCAAAAATGAAAGCACAACAATCTGTGACGGGCTCAGGCAATTGGACGATGAATTCAAATGCCAGATTTTTGTTGTTGTTTTGTTTTTACGTGATTAATGGTTACATGTAGCGTACATTGTATACCCTCAACTGTCACTACATAAGGTATTAGTTAGGTGTCAATCAAATTAATGACACTGTTACTTATCATTGGAGCCTGACAACCTACACTGCAAAAAGTCAGTGTTCGAAAACAAGAAGAAAAAAAAATACAAAAATTAGGGGTATTTTATTTGAACTAAGCAAAATTATCTGCCAATAGAACAAGAAAATTTGGCTTGTCAAGACTTTCCAATACAAGTAAAATTAAAGCTGCAAGCAGCATTGGTCGGGCCCGCGTATTTGGCAGGTGCTAGTCCTAAGTGTCCCAATACTTTTGTCTACTTTTAGTCTGAAGTGTCCCAAGACTTTTGTCTAGTGTACCTACCTTGTTTGCATTGTGTGGGCACGCTGGTGCTTCCTGCTTTTAAGCAGCCATCTTAAAAAAACAGCAGCGCAGCGGGTCTTTGAAGGGTCATAAAATCAAAACCGGAGCAGTTAGAAAAAAAGCGCTTCTGTCATTGTAATCACAAGGGTTCAATCTCTCTCCTGTGTTAGTTTGAAGGCGAAACGACAAACGCGCTCAGAGGAGTTCGTTTTTGAAGGAAGGTGACCGGTTTTTACAAACAATGTGTTTTGAAGGGGGAATAGCAAACTTCCTGTTGATTTTTGCTGGGGGTTGTCAATTTATGAAATGTAGGTCTAAGTGAGACCTACGGAGAGGTTTTTGTTTCATGTCTCTCCGACCTTCCCAGTGGGAGTTACAGGCAGTTTTGTCATTTTTTTTTCTTCCGAGGAGCAGTTTTTTCTCCGTTTTATTCAAAAATTGCTCTAGAGCGCAATTTTTAAATTTGGGGTTAGGTTTTTTTATTAGATCGCAATTTTTGCCAGTCCTGATGTGTGCGTTCAGTTTGGTGAGTTTTGAAGCGTGTTAAGGGGGTCAAATTACTGCTCAAAAGAGGCAAAAGTGACTATTTGTAGTACTTTTTTGTCTTGAAGGGGGAATTGCCAACTTCCTGTTGATTTTAGCCCGACAATGTACTATTATGAAATGTAGGTCTAAGTCAGACCTACATAGAGGTTTTTGTTTCATGTCTCTCCGACCTTCCTAGTGGGAGTTACAGGCAGTCTAGTTTTTTTTTCCTAGGGGGCGCTAGAGCGCAATTTTGAGTTTTGTGGTTCGTTTTTTTTTTTTAAAAAGGCAATTTTCGCAGGTCCTGATGTGTGGGTCAAATATGGTGAGTTTTGAAGCATGTTAAGTGGGTCAAATTACAGTTTAATGTGGCGGCGAAAGAATAAAGAATAAAACCTTACAAATACAATAGGTCCTTATGTCCCATTGCAAAAGGACCCTAATTAGCTAACCTCAATGAACCCAAAAATACCTTAAAATAAGTACCATATTTTTCGGAGTATAAGTCGCACCGGAGTATAAGTCGCACCTGCCGAAAATGCATAATAAAGAAGGAAAAAAACATATATAAACCGCACTGGAGCCCGGCCAAACTATGAAAAAAACTGCGACTTATAGTCCGAAAAATAAGGTATATTCTCACTAATAACAACTGTACTTTTCTTGTTAGAAAAAAAAAAAAGTTAAAGTACCAATGGTTGTCACACACACACTAGGTGTGGTGAAATTTGTCCTCTGCATTTGACCCATCCCCTTGTTCACCCCCTGGGAGGTGAGGGGAGCAGTGGGCAGCAGCGGTGGCCGCGCCCAGTTAATAATTTTTGGTGATTTAACCCCCAATTCCAACCCTTGATGCTGAGTGCCAAGCAGGGACGTAATGGGTCCCATTTTTATAGTCTTTGGCATGACTCGGCCGGGGGTTTGAACTCACAACCTACCGATCTCAGGGCGGACACTCTAACCACTATGCCACTGAGTAGGTGTGTCAAATGCAGAGAATAATTTCGCCACACGTAGGGTGTGTGTGTGTGACAATCATTGGTACAAACCCCGTTTCCATATGAGTTGGGAAATTGTGTTAGATGTAAATATAAACGGAATACAATTATTTGCAAATCCTTTTGTTGAACAGTTTAAGAAACACCTTTCTCAACCAGCTATTGCAAGGAATTTAGGGATTTCACCATCTACGGTCCGTAATATCATCAAAGAGTTCAGAGAATCTGGAGAAATCACTGCACGTAAGCAGCTAAGCCCGTGACCTTGGATCCCTCAGGCTGTACTGCATCAACAAGCGACATCAGTGTGTAAAGGATATCACCACATGGGCTCAGGAACACTTCAGAAACAACACTGTCAGTAACTACAGTTGGTCGCTACATCAACAAGCAACATCAGTGTGTAAAGGATATCACCACATGGGCTCAGGAACACTTCAGAAACCCACTGTCAGTAACTACAGTTGGTCGCTACATCTGTAAGTGCAAGTTAAAACTCTCCTATGCAAGGCGAAAACCGTTTATCAACAACACCCAGAAACGCCGTCGGCGTCGCTGGGCCTGAGCTCATCTAAGATGGACTGATACAAAGTATATTAATAATAATAATAATAGATTTTATTTGTAAAAAGCACTTTACATTGAGTAAACAACCTCAAAGTGCTACATTGTATTAAAAAGATAATAAAATTTAAAAAACTAGAACAGCCAAATAGCTAAAACTAGTATGCATATGTCTAAAAAAAAAAAAAAAGGACTTTTTTAAAAAGAAGGGTTTTTAAGCCTTTTTTTAAAAGCATCCACCGTCTGTGGTGCCCTCAGGTGGTCAGGGAGAGCATTCCACAGACTGGGAGCGGCGGAGCAGAAAGCCCGGTCTCTAACCACTAGGCCACTGAAAAAGAGACCTTTTTGCTCAATATGTTCAAAAATATTCTTAAATGAAGTAAATGCTCGTGCCATTATCTTGACATAATGATATGCGCTCGGCATCATGATTTTTTTTTTTCATGCTTGAAGTAAGAAATGATTACTTTAAAAAAGTAGTTTTATACTTGTGAGTGTTGATGACACAGCTTTGCAACACTTGATATTCTAGTTTCAAGCATGTTTTACTCAATATAGGTCATCAAATCTCAGCAACAAGCTGTAATATCTTACTGAGATCATCATTTTATTGATAACTCAAATAGACACATTGTTAGAAAAGCCACAATTTTGCACGTTTTGTGTTTCTTATGCTTCACTGATAGTCTTTTATTCTTAGTATTTTATCTGTTTGAATGGTGTTGCGTTCGGACCAGTTGTTCCTCCCAGGGAATTCAAGTTTCTGGCCGTCGCTCCCAAGCTCTTTACGACACTTAAAGCTGAGTAAAAGAACCACCAGAGACAGAATAGGTATTTTGTATATATTTGCAAAGCTTTGTAAATACATTGAGACCTGTCCGGCATAGAACATTCAATCGCGCCGCCAAGATGGTCTCCCATGAAAAACCCTCTCCCCTATCAAGTCTCTCTCCCTCCCACCCTCGCAGTCATGTCCCTCCAGCCCAAAACACATGCCCATTGTCCTCCGCACCTGGACATAAGGCTAGATAAGAGAAAGGAGTATCTCTCTTTCTTACATTCCTCACTCAAGGTTAAGCACACAGTATTTGCAGACAACCAAAAGACCACAATTGGAAGAAAAACACTAGCTGTTTTGTAATATGATTATGAAATAAAAAAGAAGTAACACTTAAATACGGATATACCGTATTTTCCGCACCATAAGGCGCCCTGGGTTATAAGCCGCGCCTTCAATGAACGGCATATTTCAAAACTTTGTCCACCTATAAGACGCCCCGTGTTATAAGCCGCATCTAACTGCGCTAAAGGAATGTCAAAAAAACAGTCAGATAGGTCAGTCAAACTTTAATAATATATTAAAAACCAGCGTGATGTGGGCGCGCACGGAGTCGTATATCAACATGGACGGAGCTGCGTGAAAAAAGCCACCCGGCCTCTTCGCGTAAACTTACCTTAACCACTCGCTCATCTTTTCTTCATCCATCCCTTCGAGTTAGCTTTTATGATGACGCCGGCTGGAAAGGTCTCTTTTGGCAAGGTCTTCCTTTTGAATATCACCATGGGTGGAAGTTTCTGGCCATTAGCATGGCAAGCTAGAACCACAGTGAAGGATGACTTCTCATTCCCTGTGGTGCGAATATTCACCGTACGTGCTCCCGTTGTATCCACAGTGCGGTTCACAGGAATATCAAAAGTCAGTGGAACCTCGTCCATGTTGATAATGTTCTCTGGCCGGATCTTTTTTTCAGCTATCTTGTTTTTACAATATGCACGGAAAGTAGCCAGCTTTTCTTGAAAGTCTTTAGGCAGTTGCTGTGAAATAGTAGTCCGTGTGCGGATGGAGAGATTGCGTCTTTTCATGAACCGGATCCCTGTCGCTTAGTAGGAGCCATTTTGTGGTCTTTACAGATGTAAACACACAAAGGAAATGAAACGTAATATCCGCGCGCTTTTTCTTCTTCTACGCGGGCGGGTGGTTGCTTACAGTAGAAGAAGAAGCGCTTCCTGTTCTATGGGGGCGGGTGCTTACCTTGGCGGTTTTTTGCGTAGAAGAAGAAGCACTTCCTCTTCTACGGGGAAAAAAGATGGCGGCTGTTTACCGTAGTTGCGGGACCGAAACTTTATGAAAATGAATCTTAATATTAATCCATATATAAAGCGCACCGGGTTATAAGGCGCACTGTCAGCTTTTGAGAAAATTTGTGTTTTTTAGGTGCGCCTTATAGTGCGGAAAATACGGTATGTAAATATCTGCCTCCGACAATGGCTAAGCTTTTTTTGTTTTAAATGTTGCTTTATACTGTAGCACTTTGAAATGTGTTTGAATGTAAAGTGCTTAAGAAATAAAATCACATTTTATTATTATTAGGGATGTCCGATAATACCGGACTGCCGAGGGGGCAGGAAAATATAAGATTTTTCTTCATGCTGCTCCTTCTCAGGCATTGGTGTCTACACGTGTGTTTAGTTGCTGAGGTTTAATTGACTATCGATCAAAGACGCACATCAATGAAGGAGATAAATAAAAAATGAAACCGCACTTTGAACACCCCTGGCGTCGCCATGGAAACAACCTGTGTGCCTTATGACATTCAAGGTGTCATAGAATGAGCAATAACAATCTGTGATATGTTTAAAAGGTTCCCCTGTGGAAATAAAGGCGCCACTTTAATTGTTTCCTAATGGAGAGGAAGGTTAATGTAGAAAGAATCCGCAGGGGGGTGTTGACAAGTTTGCCACATTAGCAACAATCACACACACCTACGCGCCTAACAAATGACGCTCAGGTGCAGCTTCGTCTCGCTTGGTTTTACTCCGCTGAAACAGGATAATGACGGAGCGAGAGGCAAGGAGATGAATGCGCGCAAGGACAGGAAAAGGAGAGATTGCGGCCGGATCGATAGTCCGACAATCGCTCTGTGACGCAAAATGGGAAGCTGTAAAAGGAGATGAATGGGCGGAGGTTTACCAGGGAGGGTTAGGGTAAACCAAACGTGACAATGGATGTCAACGTGTGGTTGACTAAACCAATACTGGCCGTTCATTTGTTGATCGAAACAGTCGGCTTAGGAAAGTCCGAGGAACACGACTCGCTTTGTGCTTTTAAAGGGGAACATTATCACAATTTCAGAAGGGTTAAAACCACTATAAATCAGTTCCCAGTGGCTTATTTTATTTTTCGAAGTTTTTTTCAAAATTTTACCCATCACGCAATATCCCTAAAAAAAGCTTCAAAGTGCCTGATTTTAACCATCGTTATATACACCCGTCCATTTTCCTGTGACGTCACATAGCAGAGGTGTGGACTCGAGTCACATGACTTGGACTCGAGTCAGACTCGAGTCATGAATTAGATGACTTTAGACTCGACTTGACAAAATGTAAAAAGACTTGCAACTCGACTTAGACTTTAACATCAATGACTTGTGACTTCAATTGGACTTGAGCCTTTTGAATTGACATGACTTGACATGACTTGCTACTTTCCCCAAAACCCAAAGATGAAAAAGTTATTCGGGAGCGCTCCGTATTTTTCATTGTGTACTTGTCTATCAGCGTTGCGTGTGTCAGCTGGTGTGCTCTCAGTACAACAGCCAATCAAATTAGATCTACTTTGTTTTCATCACACAGCATTCATCCAATCAAATTGCAGGACAACCAACGAAGAAGACATGTCCAAACCACACGCCAGTGAACAAAAAATGATACCTAAAATAATTTTGTTTGGGTATAAAAATTACGAGGTGGTAAACACAAAACGGTTTGCAGTATGCAACACATGCGGTTCGAAAATTACTGATGGAGAGGCAACAACTTCCAACTTCGTCCGGCATTTGAAGTTGCACAAAAACGGTAAGTTTTGAATGTAAGATAACGTTTATTGGCTAAGTAACGTGACTTTTATTTGCTGTGTAGTTAAATCAGTGAGGCTGTAAACTCACTGCTAACGTTATAACGTTATTGCAAACACGGGAATCTGTTGCAGTTCACTACCTTATTCATACTTTTTGTTCAGTGATTTTTTTAAGCAGGGTTACGTTAGTCAATATATCACACGTAACGTTAGATGGCGGTCAGCAGCACCGCGTATTTTAGCCACCTAAAAAAAGACAAAAATAGTCAAATAAAGGTCAGTTAAAATGTATACTATATTATGAATATGTGTACCGTTTTAGCTAGCTTTCTGACATACTGTTGGTTGTTTACCTCAGTGGTCCCCAACCACCGGGCCGCGGCCCGGTACTGGTCCGTGGATCGATTGGTATCGGGCCGCACAAGAAATAATTTTTTTTCTTTTCTTTTTTTAATTAAATCAACATAAAAAACACAAGATAGACTTACAAGTAGTGCACCAACCCAAAACAACTCTCTCCCCCCTTTTGTTCTGGGCATTGAACATGAAGACTCTACCTTCACTGTTCCGAGTGGCCATGAGAGTCTTGGCAGTGCCTGCCTCCAGTGCTCCAGTGGAGCGAGTTTTCAGCCATGGTGGCATCATACTACGCCCCCATCGTGCACAAATGACTGACAGACTCTTGGCTAATTTGGTCTTTTGCAAATGCAATGCAGCATAGGGCCCTGACATATAAAAAGTACAACTTTTTTGTTATGTTCACGTATATGTCATGTTTTTTCAATGTTAACACTTTTGTACAAATAAGTACATTTGCACTTTATTTTTCAATGTGTTTGTTCTGTAAAGGAATGAGTTAATGTTTAAAATGACTGGTTAATAGTGCTATTATAAAGTGCAATGTCAGCACAATTTTCTTTCCTGCAATTTAAAATGCACTTGTTTTAATAAATAAATACAGCGTTTGAAAAGCATACACAATCTGTGTTAATATATTAGTCTGTGGTTAAAAGGACTTGAAAGGACTCGAAACTCAAAATGCAGGACTTAGGACTTGACTTGAGACTTTCCAGTCTTGACTTTGGACTTGACTCGGGGCTTGCCTGTCTTGACTCGGGACTTGACTCGGACTTGAGGGCAAAGACTTGAGACTTACTTGTGACTTGCAAAACAATGACTTGGTCCCACCTCTGTCACATAGTGATGCCAACACAAACAAACATGGCGCATAGAACAGCAAGATATAGCGACATTAGCTCGGATTTAGACTCGGATTTCATGTATCCCGGACGAGCCCCCAATTTGTTGCGTTTTGGACCAGTTGTTCCTCCCAGGGAATTCAAGTCACAATTCGCTCCCAAGTTCTTTCCGACACTTAAAGCTGAGTTGAAAAACCACCAGAGACAGAATATGTATTTTCTTGTATATTCTCAAAGCTTTGCCAATATACATTTTGATTGAGACCAGTCTAACCCTAGAACCTTCTATCGCGCACACCCCAAAATGGTCTGTCTTCCCGATCCCACCACACTCTCTCTCGTCCCATCTCTGTAGCCAAAACAAAATGCTAGTCTAAACACATTCCAAAGAACTCAAGGTTATCGCACATAGTATACTTGCTGACAGAGCATCAACAGAATAAATGGAAAATACGAGCTGTTTTCAAATATGACTAATAAATGAAAGAAGTACAACTTAAATTCGGATATATGTAAATATCTGCCTCCGACAGCGGCTTAAGCGATTCAACAGATTACGCATGTATTGAAACGGATGGTTGTAGTGTGGAGGCAGGTAGCGAAAACGAAATTGAAGAAGAAACTGAAGCTATTGAGCCATATCGGTTTGAACCGTATGCAAGCGAAACCGACGAAAACGACACGACAGCCAGCGACACGGGAGAAAGCGAGGACGAATTCGGCGATCGCCTTCTAACCAACGATTGGTATGTGTTTGTTTGGCATTAAAGGAAACTAACAACTATGAACTAGGTTTACAGCATATGAAATACATTTGGCAACAACATGCACTTTGAGAGTGCAGACAGCCCAATTTTCATCAATTAATATATTCTGTAGACATACCCTCATGTCAGCAGGCCAGGGAAGCTAGGGTCGATATTCTTCTCTTGACGGTGTGAGCCAAGACATCCAGGGGGTTTAGCTCGCTCGTCTGCGGGAACAAACTGCCGCCATTGCTTGCCGTGCTACCGAGGGCCTTTGTCCCTGAATTGCTCACACACTCCGGCAGATTCAATGGGGGTCTGGCGGCAGATTTCTTTGACTTTATCGTTGGAAATGCATCTGCTTTGAGTGTCGCAGGATATCCACACATTCTTGCCATCTCTGTCGTAGCATAGCTTTCATCGGTAAAGTGTGCGGAACAAACGTCCAATTTCTTGCCACTTTCGCATCTTTGGGCCACTGGTGCAACTTGAATCCGTCCCTGTTCGTGTTGTTACACCCTCCGACAACACACCGACGAGGCATGATGTCTCCAAGGTACGGAAAACAGTGGAAAAAACGGAAAATAACAGAGCTGATTTGACTCTGTGTCATGTCTGTGTAATCATGTTTTGTTTTAGTCATGTCATGTTTTGTTTTGTTTAGTTATTGGACTTTTTAGTTTCTGGCTTTTCACTCCCTTGTCTTGTTTCCATAGTTACCAATTAGTTTCACCTGTTCCACGTTTGGACTCATTGTGCACTCTTGTTTGTCACCATAGCAACCCATTAGTTTTCACCTGCCCTCACGACTCACGCACCATGATGTCTCTAAGGTACGGAAAACGGAAAATAACAGAGCTGATTTGACTCTGTGTTTGTAATGTGTTTGAGAAAATGGCAGATTGCTTCCCGATGTGACGTCACATTGTGACGTCATCGCTCCGAGAGCGAATATTAGAAAGGCGTTTAATTCGCCAAAATTCACCCATTTAGAGTTCGGAAATCGGTTAAAAAAATATATGGTCTTTTTTCTGCAACATCAAGGTATATATTGACGCTTACATAGGTCTGGTGATAATGTTCCCCTTTAATGACCTGGTGTCATTTTGATATAGGAAAACTGTGACAACAACGGCCCAATACTTATAGGAAGTCAACTTGGACATGGTTAAGAGTAGTCAGTGTACAGCTTGTATAGCAGTAAGTTGTAAACAAGCAAATAAGTCAAATTTGCATTTACAAAGTCTAACTTTGACAAGTACAGACATTGGTGTTGTTCCGATACCAATATTTTGGTACCGGTACGAAAATGTATTTCAATACTTTTTGGTACTTTTCTAAATAAAGGAGCCCACAAAAATGGCATTATTGGCTTTATTTTAACAAAAAAATCTTACAGTAGATAAAACATATGTTTCTTATTGCAATTTTGTCCTTAAATAAAATAGTGAACATTAGGGGTGTAACGGTACGTGTATTTGTATTGAACTGTTTCGGTACGGAGGGTTCGGTTCGGAGGTGTACCGAACGAGTTTCCACACGGACATATTAAGTAGCGTAATGCACGTTGTGTAGACAATGCACACCGAGGCACAACACACGGCATGCTAGCAGCTAACTGGCTAGGATAGACTGACCATACGTCCTCTTTTCACCGGACATGTCCTCTTTTGCGGAGCTGTCAGGGCGGGGTTTCTTAAATGCCTCAAATGTCCGGCATTTTGAGTTAGGGTTGCGTGTATTTTCAATGTACGTTCAGGGTTAAGAAGGGGTTAAAAACAAAACAAATTGTGCGTGCAGCAGCATTGGTGAGGGAGGGGCAGAGACAGAGAGAGAGCGAGAGAGTTATGATAAATGCGCATGCGTCGCCAGGCTCTGCTTTTTATCCATAGATTTATCACATTTAATGTTTTATTATCTATAGCAGGGGTGTCAAAAGTGTGCCCCGGAGGCCATTTGCGGCCCACAGCTAATGTTTTAAAGGCCCACGGCACATTCTAAAAATACTATTAAAATAAACAAAAACATAACAAAAGTGAAATAAAAAAGCTTAAAGGTGAAATGTAATTTAGAAAAAGTTGCAATGTTGACTAATAAAACAAAGCTGTTTTTTTTTTCTTTCAAACTGTCATTGCTCAAAACATAATATTGAATCAAAATCAATGTTTTTATGAATTATTGACCTATCCAAGGTTCCCATTACTTCACATCAAATATTCCACAAAGAACAATATTTTTGGTGGAAGATTTTGCAAATTTGGTAAATAAATAACCCCAAAATGTATATTTTGTTGTTTTCTTACTGTGCCGAAAATGAACCGAACCGTGACCTCTAAACCGAGGTACGTACCGAACCGAAATTTTTGTGTACCGTTACACCCCTAGTGAACAAGTAGTAGCAAGTAAACAAACAAAGGCTTCTAATTTAGTCTGCTGACATATGCAGCAACATATTGTGTCATTTATCATTCTATTATTTTGTCAACATTATTAAGGACAAGCGGTAGAAAATGAATTATTAATCTACTTGTTCATTTACTGTTAATATCTGCTTACTTTCTCTTTTAACATGTTCTATCTACACTTCTGTTCAAATGTAATAATCACTTATTCTTCTGTTGTTTGGATGCTTTACATTAGTTGTGGATGATACCACAAATTTAGGTATCGATCCGATACCGAGTAGTTACAGGATCATGCATTGGTCATATGCAAAGTCCTCATGTGTCCAGGGACGTATTTACTGACTTTATAAACATAATATACATTTAAAAAAAGCAAAAGAAGATGTAATGCCAAAAAAAATTGATGTAATCGTAGTAGTATCGACTAGATACGCTCCTGGATTTGGTATCATTACAGTGGATGTCCTTCTACGGTGTGTAGTGAAGCATGTTTAGCTATTCCTCGTCCTGCAGGATTTTACGTGCATCGGTGCACGTTAGGACCAACAGGTACCAAATTCGGTACCCATCCCTCATCATAAGGCTGGTGTTTTTCATAGCGAGCAATGTTCTCTGAGTCATTTCATCCGATCAAACATTTTCTAACGTTCCACACTACAAAGCAGTGACGTGCGGTGAGGTTGATGGCTGGTGAGGCACTGACTTCATCACAGTCAGATTTACAAACATATGAACCCTAAAAAGTATCTTATTCACCATTTGATTGGCAGCAGTTAACGGGTTATGTTTAAAAGCTCATACCAGCATTCTTCCCTGCATGGCACTCAGCATCAAGGGTTGAAATTGGGGGTTAAATCACCAAAAATGATTCTCAGGCGCGGCGCCGCTGCTGCCCACTGCTCCCCTCACCTCCCAGGGGGTGATCAAGGGGATGGGTCAAATGCAGAGGACAAATTTCATTACACCTAGTGTGTGTGTGACAATCATTGGTACTTTAACTTAACTTTAACTTTACACATACAAACTGTAGCACACAAAAAAGCACATTTAATAAAAAAAAACGTTATTATGGTCTTACCTTTACTTAGAAATTAAGTCCATGCGCCGCAACTAAAGCCCTCACTTAAACTTTCCACGTGCAAGATTGAATCTATTTAAAAAAGTGTAACCGAGGGTTTATAAATGTCGCCTATACTGTATGAAACTACAAAATAACAAACACGGAGGCTCCAGTTTACACGAGGACCACTTTATTTACCTTCTTTCAAAAAACCTCCGCAACGTGACATCACTTCCGCTCTTAGCGCCTTCAAAATAAGAGCTCAAGGCATATACTGTATAACAGCGCATAACGGGAACTTAACATCACAAAGAGGAAAGCCCGTGAAAATAGGTTACACAAGTTATTTAATAAGAAGCCAAAACAATAATGTTGGTGTTGGAGGAGTTGTGAATTAGGTACACCTGCAGTCTGCAGGTGTGCCTAATGTTGTGGCCCTGCAGTCATTCACAACTCCTCCAACACCAACATTATTGTTTTTGCACTTTTTGGCTTCTTATGAAATATTTTTTTTAAATAGATTCAATCTTGCACGTGGAAAGTTTAAGTGTGGGCTTTAGTTGATATAACAATTCTACGGCGGGGGTGCAGGAGGCGAGCCTCAGCCAGTGCGTCTTTTGCAGCCGTTTTATGATCGCTCAGCCCAAGAAATATGTTACACACATACAGTTGTTGACAAAATACACTGTACATTATATACCTCAGCTAACTAAACTATGGAAATGTATAATATAGTTCATATAGCAATACGGTCTCACTGCACAGCAGACCAGCAGTTAGCCGAGTCCGCAATCCATGTTGAGGCACTGAGTGACGTGCCTCAACTGGCTGCTGTTCACCGCACCGTCTCTTCTCAGTATTTGAACGGCAAATGTGAAAATTCAGCGATTTTGAATAAAAATAATCTAAAACTGGTGAAGTTAAATGGAAAATAACTTTATAGTATAATCACTGGATACATATAACAATTTAATTTTTTTTTTTTCTTTTTACATTTTTTTTCTTTCCATGCAGGCAGGTGAGGCCCCGCTACAAAGTATGTGCTATGATTCACGCTGATATCGTATCGGATGTATATCGGTATCAGTCAGTACTCAAGGCTCCAATGTCGGTACAAGAAGAGCAAATGTTGTAGCGCGACAACACTCCAACACAAGCTATACACTGACTACTCTGAAGTATATCCAAGTCTACCTCTTTACAGTACTGTCTCTGGAGAAGGTGATCTCCAGATATATATTTTGCAACCTGCTGCGGTTTTTGTCCCTTGCTGCATCCCAAAGGCCCGTGCAAGTGTGTGTCGAGTGTGTGTGTGTGTGTGTGTGTGTGTGTGTGTGTGTGTGTGTGTGTGGTCTCACAGCTTGTGCAGATGGTGTGGACAAGATGTCACAACAGGAGCGTACACACACATACCAGTGTGGTGTTGTCTTCCGTGACTCTGGAGTAGGAGGAGGTGACAGATAAGGGAGGTGAAGAGGACATAATGTGAGGGGAGAAAAAAGGCTGAAGGGAAAGAATGATTTAAAAAAAAAAAAAGGAAAAAAAAGGCACCGTGTGAAAGGATCAGGGAATTGGGCGAAGAGGAGACGATGGCATATGATGAATTTTGCTCATTCTCTGGCTAGCTTTTTATTCTCATCCCCTCTGAGAGCTGACCTATTCGTCAGACAGACCCCTGGACAAGCTGCACCGACACAGTGTGTGTGTGTGTGTGTGTGTGTGTGTGTGTGTGTGTGTGTGTGTGTGTGTGTGTGTGTGTGTGTG
>NC_084560.2:41352920-41395420 GCF_033978685.3 Nerophis lumbriciformis
CTTTTGCGGAGCTGTCAGGGCGGAGTTTCTTAAAGGGGAACATTATCATCAGACCTATGTAAGCGTCAATATATACCTTGATGTTGCAGAAAAAAAGACCATATATTTTTTTAACTGATTTCCGAACTCTAAATGGGTGAATTTTGGCGAATTAAACGCCTTTCTATTATTAGTTACATTAATCATTAGTAATGGAGCAGCCTGGTTATGAATGGCAGGGTCCCTGCTCTCACATGTTGATAAAAATATAACATTTACATAATAAAAATCAACTACAGGCTTCCCAAATGCTGTGTTGTGACGTCACATCGGGAAGCAATCCGCCATTTTCTCACTTTCGTCGGTGTGTTGTCGGAGGGTGTAACAACACGAACAGGGACGGATTCAAGTTGCACCAGTGGCCCAAAGATGCGAAAGTGGCAAGAAATTGGACGAAATTTGTTCAAAATACGAGGGTGTGGGGAAAGCCGACAAAATGGTCAGTCGTTTGTTCCGCACACTTTACCGACGAAAGCTATGCTACGACAGAGATGGCAAGAATGTGTGGATATCCTGCGACACTCAAAGCAGATGCTGACATCAACTCCAAAACTGGACAGATCAGCCTTCAGGAAAAGAGAGCGGATGAGGGTATGTCTACAGAATATATTAATTGATGAAAACTTTATTCATTACTCGCGGTTTCACGTACATTATTATACATAAACTGTGTTTACCAATAATTTAGCTTAAAAACATTTATTTTTTTTCAATCATTCGAGTACATTCGGGTAGTCTTGTGTAATGCAGTATTGTGTGTCTATTTAGGTATGGTTAACCTGAGTGCTGAAATCGTGGAAAAATATATGTTCTTAAATGGGCTGTCTGCACTCTCAAAGTGCATGTTGTTGCCAAATGTATTTCATATGCTGTAAACCTAGTTCATAGTTGTTAGTTTCCTTTAATGCCAAACAAACACATACCAATCGTTGGTTAGAAGGCGATCGCCGAATTCGTCCTCGCTTTCTCCCGTGTCGCTCGCTGTCGTGTCGTTTTCGTCGGTTTCGCTTGCATACGGTTCAAACCGATATGGCTCAATAGCTTCAGTTTCTTCTTCAATTTCGTTTTCGCTACCTGCCTCCACACTACAACCATCCGTTTCAATACATGCGTAATCTGTTGAATCGCTTAAGCCGCTGAAATCCGAGTCTGAATCCGAGCTAATGTCGCTATAGCTTGCTGTTTTATCCGCCATGTTTGTTTGTGTTGGCTTCACTATGTGACGTCACAGGAAAATGGACGGGTGTTTATAACGATGGTTAAAATCAGGCACTTTGAAGCTTTTTTTAGGGATATTGCATGATGGGTAAAAAAATTTTAAAAACTTCGAAAAATAAAATAAGCCACTGGGAACTGATTTTTAATGGTTTTAACCCTTCTGAAATTGTGATAATGTTCCCCTTTAAATGCCTCAAATGTCCGGCATTTTGAGTTAGGGTTGCGTGTATTTTCAATGTACGTTCAGGGTTAAGAAGGGGTTAAAAACAAAACAAATTGTGCGTGCAGCAGCATTGGTGAGGGAGGGGCAGAGACAGAGAGAGAGAGAGAGTTATGATAAACGCGCATGCGTCGCCAGGCTCTGCTTTTTATCCATAGATTTATCACATTTAAATTTTTATTATCTATAGCAGGGGTGTCAAAAGTGTGCCCCGGAGGCCATTTGCGGCCCACAGCTAATGTTTTAAAGGCCCACGGCACATTCTAAAAATACTATTAAAATAAACAAAAACATAACAAAAGTGAAATAAAAAAGTTTAAAGGTTAAATGTAATTTAGAAAAAGTTGCAATGTTGACTAATAAAACAAAGCTGGGTTTTTTTCTTTCAAACTGTCATTGCTCGAAACATAATATTGAATCAAAATCAATGTTATTATGAATTATTGACCTATCCAAGGTTCCCATTACTTCACATCAAATATTCCACTAAGAACAATATTTTTGGTGGAATATTTTGCAAATTTGGTAAATAAATAACTAGGGCTGCAACTAACAACTAATTTGATAATCGATTAATCTGTCGATTATTACTTCGATTAATCGATTAATAATCGGATAAAAGAGACAAACTACATTTCTATCGTTTCCAGTATTTTATTGGAAAAAAAACAGCATACTGGCACCATACTTATTTTGATTATTGTTTCTCAGCTGTTTGTAAATGTTGCAGTTTATAAATAAAGGTTTAGAATTTTTTTTTTAAAAGTAGCCTCTGTGTATGCGCATAGCATAGACCAGGGGTCGGCAACCTTTACCACTCAAAGAGCCATTTTGACCAGTTTCACAAATTAAAGAAAACAATGGGAGCCACTAAAATCTTTTGAAATTAAAAATGAAATAACACTGCATACAAAGTTTTTTTTTTGCTTTGTGCTATGTATAAACCAAGTGTCTCAGACACGTGGCCCACACCTTAATATGAAAATTGAATGTTAGTGCGGTCCGCGGGTTTTATATGAATGGCGCTTGACAGCGTCATACATGTCAACCCTCCCGGTTCTACCGACAGACCACAAATTTCAGGGCAACTATTCTCTCGAACGTGCCGTGAAGGTACGGCAGTTAGCACCCACTACAACTATCGTGCCGGTCCGGCCAAACGTTGTATGCAGCTTCTGCTTGCTTACGTAAGCGACAGCAAGGCATACTTGGTCAACAACCACACAGGTTACACTGACGGTGGCCGTATAAAAAACTTTAACACTCTTACTAATAATGCACCACACTGTGAACCCACACCAAACAAGAATGACAAACACACTTCGGGAGAGAACATCTGCACCGTAACACAACATAAACACAACAGAACAAATACCCAGAATCCCATGCAGCCCTAACTCTTGCGGGCTACATTATACACCCCCGCTACCAAACCACGCCCACCTCAACCGACGCTCAGAGGGGGGGTGGGGGTTGATGTGTGGGGGAACAGGGTTGGGGTGGGGGCGGGGTTTGGTGGTAGCAGGGGTGTATAATGTAGCCCGGAAGAGTCAGGGCTGCATGGGATTCTGGGTATTTGTTCTGTTGTGTTAAGGTGCAGATGTTCTCCCGAAATGTGTTTGTCATTCTTGTTTGGTTTTGGTTCAAAGTGTGGCGCATTATTAGTAAGAGTGTTAAAGTTCTTTTATATAGCCACCGTCAGTGTAACCTGTGTGGCTGTTGAACAAGTATGCCTTGCTGTCGCTTACGTAAGCAAGCAGAAGATGCATATGACAAAACACTGGACTGGCATGCTGTTCGTACAGGTTGTAGAGGGGGCTAAATGCTGTACAATCATGGCACGCACTTATTATTATTTTAAGGGTGAAAATCTGAGAAAATTAATCTCGGGAGTTTTCTGTGAGAGACACCGAAATCCAGAAATCTCCCGGGAAAGTCGGGAGGGTCGGTAAGTATGCAGCTGAGCCGCATCAGAGTGATCAAAGAGCCGCATGCGGCTCCGGAGCCGCGGGTTGCCGACCCCTGGCATAGATCCAACGAATCGATGACTAAATTAATCGCCAACTATTTTTATAATCGATTCAATCGATAACCCAAAAATGTATATTTTGTTGTTTTCTTACTGTACCGAAAATGAACCGAACCGTGACCTCTAAACCGAGGTACGTACCGAACCGAAATGTTTGTGTACCGTTACACCCTTACTGTACACACATGCTGCGCCATTCTATCTCTTTAAAGTCATGTGACGTCACAAATGTTTCAATTCGAATGAGAAGAATGCGAGAGGAGAAGTCTTAAGAAGTTTCTAGAAAGAAATGGCACGTTCAATATGTGTGCTGTTCAGTTGACGTCTCGTTCATGCTTTTGGTTAGACGAAATTACGGCTAAGTTAGCACATTTTTTTGGTGCCGAAACCCGGAAAGTAATGAAAAAGATATGCTCGGGAATTAGACATTTTGTTTTTGGTCTTTTCGAATCCCACTTTTCCGGGGGGGGGAAAAGTAGCCCTGTGATGGTTGTCAGGAGGATATCTCCTTTCGTACCCTGCCGGGTTTCGGCACCAAAAGATGTGGGAACTTAGCCGTAACTTTGTCTAAACAAAAAAATGAACCAGACGTCAAGTTTTGTTTTCGTTACTTGACTTTAGTAACGGATTAACACACAAAATCAAGGTGCCATTTATTTCAGAAACTTCCTAGACCAGGGGCGTCAAACGTACGGCCCGAGGGCCGGATCAGGCCCGCGGACAGGTTTTATCCGGCCTGCGGGATGAGTTTGCTAATTATATAAAAATTAACCTGAATTTTTTTGACTGAAAGAAACTGCTGTTCTAAATGTGTCCACTGGATGTCGCAATAGCAATTCTTTGTATCTTTGTAGATGATGCTACATATAAATAATAAATGATAAATGGGTTGTACTTGTATAGCGCTTTTCTACCTTCAAGGTACTCAAAGCGCTTTGACACTGTACAAAATAAACCACATGATGTTAATAAGTACATCAGTCGAGGAAAATGATCAAACTACATAAATAACGTACTGTAATTTGATTTTGATATCATTTTTTTATCTTGATAGATTGAAAATGAACACCAATGAGTTGACTGATGAACATTATCACATCATTTATTCAGAAAATATAAACAAAGATAGAATACTATTAGCTACAACTAAAGCTGTCCGATATTATCGGCCTATAAATGCTTTAAAATGTAATATCGGAAATTATCGGTATCGGTTTCAAAAAAGTAAAATGTATGACTTTTTAAAACGGCGCTGTGTACACGGACGTAGGGAGAAGTACGGAGCGCCAAATAAACCTTAAAGGCACTGCCTTTGCGTGCCGGACCAGTCACATAAAATCTACGGCTTTTCACACACACATACTTGGTCAACAGCCATACAGGTCACACTGAGGGTGGCCATATAAACAACTTTAACACTGTTACAAATATGCGCCACACTGTGAACCCACACCGAACAAGAATGACGAACACATTTCGGGAGAACATCCGCACCGTAACACAACATAAACACAATAGAACAAATACCCAGAATCCCTTGGAGCACTAACTCTTCCGGGACGCTACAATATACACCCCCTGCCTGCTTGGTCAACAGCCATACAGGTCACACTGAGGGTGGCCGTATAAACAACTTTAACACTGTTACAAATATGCGCCACACTGTGAACCCACACCAAACAAGGATGACAAACACATTTCGGGAGAACGTCCGCACCGTAACACAACATAAACACAACAGAACAAATATCCAGAATCCCTTGCAGCACTAACTCTTCCGGGACGCTACAATATACACCCCCTGCCTACTTGGTCAACAGCCATACAGGTCACACTGAGGGTGGCCGTATAAACAACTTTAACACTGTTACAAATATGCGCCACACTGTGAACCCACACCAAACAAGAATGACGAACACATTTCGGGAGAACATCCACACCGTAACACAACAGAACAAATACCCAGAATCCCTTGCAGCACTAACTCTTCCGGGACGCTACAATATACACCCCCTGCCTACCCCGCCCACCTCAAACTTCTCATGCTCTCTCAGGGAGAGCATGTCCTAAATTCCAAGCTGCTGTTTTGAGGCAAGTTAAAAAAAATAATGCACTTTGTGACTTCAATAATAAATATGGCAGTGCCATGTTGGCACTTTTTTTTTCTCCATAACTTGAGTTGATTTATTTTGGAAAACCTTGTTAAATTGTTTAATGCATCACAACAAAATTAGGCATAATAATGTGTTCATTCCACCACTGTATATATCGGTATCTGTTGATATCGGAATCGGTAATTAAGAGTTGGACAATATCGGATATCTGCAAAAAAGCCATCATCGGACGTCTCTAGACCATACCAGTTACCTGTAAGGTTGCACATCTAGTAAACCCAATCATAGATATGAACAAAATGACAGTTGTGTGCTGTTATGATATCAATCAAACATGTCTGTTACAAGATACAGTACGGATTCAACGGTACTCTGTGTAATCCTGCACAGGACAGTCCCACTTTTAATTTTTAAAAAATAGGATTAATCGTGATCAATTTTTTTTTGTGTGCCATATTGCCCAGCCCTACCTGTCTGTTAGAATAATTGTTTGTAAATGATCACAAAAACGTTGTGTTACATTGAGAAGCAAACGCTGTCTTTGGAACCTACCAAGAGTAAGGCTCGTAAAACTCCACTGTGTAAGGGGGGGGAAGCAAAATGAATAGAATAGAATAGAAAGTACTTTATTGATCCCTAGGGGGAAATCAGCACCACAGTTCGCTCACAATAGACAGTAATAATAATAATAATAATAATAATGTATGGTAATCAACAGAAAGATATTGTTCCAACCCAAGGACTTCAAAGCGGAGAGGAAGCAGGACCAGACTCCCCTCCTTCTTGAACCTCCTTTTTGAACTATTTTACTAACCTCTTTTTGTTCCGTAACTAAAGGCAACTCTGTTTACGACCCACTTCCCTTTGGAAGTGGAAGCTGTGGTCATAATAATAATAATAACTGGGATTTATATAGCGCTTTTCTAAGTACCCAAAGTCGCTTTACATGTAGAACCCATCAATCATTCACACCTGGTGGTGGTAAGCTACTTTCATAGCCACAGCTGCCCTGGGGTAGACTGACGGAAGCGTGGCTGCAATTTGCGCCAACGGCCCCTCCGACCACCACCTGTCATTCATCATTCAATTCACCGGTGTGAGTGGCACCGGGGGCAAAAGGGTGAAGTGTCCCGTCCAAGGACACAACGGCAGCGATTTTTGGATGGTAAGAGGCGGGGAGCGAACCTGCAACCCTCAGGTTTCTGGCACGGTTGCTCTACCCACTACGCCATGCCGCCCATGCGGTCGGAGAAAGTCAAATAAAGAAGGAGGAGTACAATCTTTCGCCAGAGCGTGCTGAGATACTGTACTAGGGTACAGTGTACAGGCGACTGTCCTCAATTGAGTCCAAATTTAATTCTGTCTCTGTTTAATTCCTTGCCTCTTGTCTTGTTTAATAGATGTCATCAGTGTTTGAACCTGACACTATCTTACACTAAACATGTTCTAATACAGTGGTTCTCAACCTTTTTTCAGTGATGTACCCCCCTGTAAACATTTTTTAATTCAAGTACCCCCTATTCAGAGCAAAGCATTTTTGGTTGAAAAAAAGAGATAAAGAAGTAAAATACAGCACTATGTCATCAGTTTCTGATTTAGTAAATTGTATAACAGTGCAAAATACTGCTCATTTTTTGTGGTCTTTCTTGAACTATTTGGAAAAAAAGATATAAAAATAACTAAAAACTTAGTGAAAACAAGTGATTAAATTATAAATAAAGATTTCTACACATAGAAGTAATCATCAACTTAAAGTGCCCTCTTTGGGGATTGTAATAGAGATCCATCTGGATTCATGAACTTAATTCTAAACATTTCTTCACAAAAAAATAAATCTTTAACATCAATATTTATGGAACATGTCCACAAAAAATCTTGCTGTCAACACTGAATATTGCATTGTTGCATTTCTTTTCACAGTTCCTTTTGACAGACATTTTTTTTAAATCTCACGTACCCCTTGGCATACCTTCAAGTACCCCCAGGGGTACGCGTACCCCCATTTGAGAACCACTGTTCTAATACACCTCTACCAGTCATGTGTGTAGGAAACTGAACTGGCTGGTCATATAAGATGACGATAATAGTACCGTATTTTTCGGAGTATAAGTCGCACCGGCCGAAAATGCATAATAAAGAAGGAAAAAAACATATATAAGTCGCACTGGAGTATAAGTCGCATTTTTTGGGGAAATGTATTTGATAAAAGCCAACAGCAAGAATAGACATTTTAAAGGCAATTTAAAATAAATAAAGAATAGTGAACAACAGGCTGAATAAGTGTACGTTATATGAGGCATAAATAACCAACTGGTATGTTAACGTAACATATTATGGTAAGAGTCATTCAAATAACTCATATAGAACATGCTATATGTTTACTAGGGATGTCCCGATCCGATATTTGGATCGGATCGGCCGCCGATATTTGCCAAAAAATGCGTATCGGCAAGGCATGGGAAAATGCCGATCCAGATCCAGTTTAAAAAAAAACTCCGGTCCGTGTTTTCCAACGCACCGATTTAAATAATACATTCCACTTTTCTGCTGCTCCGTAATTTCCGTTCCGCATTTTCCAGCACACCTTCAACACATCCACAATTCTCACGCAGTTGCTTTTAGCTGCTGGCATTACACGACAGGCTCTTCTGACTCTTTCCTGTGTCTCCCTCTCACAGACAGCAAGCGCACCTTCTTACACACGTCACATACTGTCACGTCACATACTGTCACGTCATACGTCACATACTGTCACGTCATACGTCACATACGTATACGTCCTCCCCGAGCAGAGAGGTAGCAGCATGGCTAACGTTAGCTGTGATGCTAGCGCAGCCGCGAAGGTGCGTGCCTGCTCAAACGTCCTCTGCGCACGGCAAATCTATGCCACGCACAAAATCAAATAAAAAAATAAGCGCATAACAATTTTCGACACACGGACACGACAGAGAAAACCATTTTCGTCATCATTGTTCAAATATTGTAACGTCTGTCGAGACGCTTATCTCCATTCGGTGCCACACGCCCACACCATCAAAATGCAGAGGCAAAAATTTCCACATCAACACCGAATGAAAAAATTAGTGATTTTTTTAGTTGTGATTTCCTTCTCTGCATGAAAGTTTAAAAGTAGCATATATTAATGCAGTATGAAGAAGAATGTTTTAATGTAGACATGCAAGCCTTGAAAGAACATTTTGAAAATCAAGACTACATTTCCTGCAAATGGGTGCATTTCTACCCTATATTTTAACTTTAGATTTATTCTCATATCAAACTCTTTTGGCTGTCTTTTTGACACTTACATCCGGCGCCCCCCTCCACACCCTGGATTATAAATAATGTAAATAATTCAATGTGATTATCTTGTGTGATGACTGTATTATGATGATAGTATATATCTGATAGTATATATCTGTATCATGAATCAATTTAAGTGGACCCCGACTTAAACAAGTTGAAAAACTTATTGGGGTGTTACCATTTAGTGGTCAATTGTACGGAATATGTACTTCACTGTGCAACCGACTAATAAAAGACTCAATCAATCAATCAAAACACATAGAATCATCATACTGCTGTGATTATATGCATCAAGTGTTCATTCAAGGCTAAGGCAAAATATCGAGATATATATCGTGTATCGCAATATGGCCTTAAAATATCGCAATATTAAAAAAAGGCCATATCGCCCAGCCCTAGTTCAATGATGCCATTTCTGTTTGTCATGTATAATTTTGTCTATTTTGTGTTTATCCTTGAATAAACAGGTCGGTTTCTTGTTACCAACCATTGTGTATTATTCAAACTCCCCTAATTCAGCTGGCTAGTTGTTATCAAGAGTACTAAAACCCTTTTCAACATGATTCTGACAACTAAGTAGGCTAACTTTAAACTTTAATACATGCTCGGATAGGCCAGTATCGGTCAGTATCGGTATCGGTCAGTATCGGTATCGGATCAGAAGTGCAAAAGCCTGGATCGGGACATCCCTAATGTTTACCAAACAATCTGTCACTCCTAATCGCTAAATCCCATGAAATCTTATACGTCTAGTCTCTTACGTGAATGAGATAAATAATATTATAATGTGTTAATCATTTCACACATAAGTCGCTCCTGAGTATAAGTCGCACCCCCGGCCAAACTATGGAAAAAAACTGCGACTTATAGTCCGAAAAATACGGTACAAGGGTACAGTGTACAGGCGACTCTCCTCAATTGAGTCCAAATTGAATTCTGTCTCTGTTTAATTCTTTGCCTCTTGTCTTGTCTAGATGTCATCAGTGTTTGAACCTGACACTATCTTACACTAAACATGTTCTAATACACCTCTACCAATCATGTGTGTAGGAAACTGAACTGGCTGATCATATAAGATGACGATAATAGTACCGTATTTTTTGGAGTATAAGTCGCTCCGGAGTATAAGTCGCACCGGCCGAAAATGCATAATAAAGAAGGAAAAAAACATATATAAGTCGCATTTTTTGGGGAAATGTATTTGATAAAAGCCAACAGCAAGAATAGACATTTGAAAGGCAATTTAAAATAAATAAAGAATAGTGAACAACAGGCTGAATAAGTGTACGTTATATGAGGCATAAATAACCAACTGGTATGTCAACGTAACATATTATGGTAAGAGTCATTCAAATAACTATAACATATAGAACATGCTATACGTTTACCAAACAATCTGTCACTCCTAATCGCTAAATCCCATGAAATCTTATACGTCTAGTCCAGGGGTCGGCAACCCGCGGCTCTAGAGCCGCATGCGGCTCTTTAGCGCCGCCCTAGTGGCTCTCCGGAGCTTTTTCAAAAATTTATGAAAAATGGAAAAAGATGAGGGGGAAAAAAATATGTTTTTTGTTTTAATATGGTTTGTGTAGGAGGACAAACATGACACAAACCTCCCTAATTGTTATAAAGCACACTGTTTATATTAAACATGCTTCACTGACTCAAGTATTTGGCGAGCGCCATTTTGTCCTACTAATTTTGGCGGTCCTTGAACTCACCGCAGTTTGTTTACATGTATAACTTTCTAGGACGTGTTTTATGTCACTTCTTTTTCTGTCTCATTTTGTCCACCAAACTTTTAATGTTGTGCATGAATGCACAAAGGTGAGTTTTGTTGATGTTATTGACTTGTGTGGAGTGCTAATCAGACATATTTGGTCACTGCAAGACTGCAAGCTAATCGATGCTAACATGCTATTTAGGCTAGTTATATGTACATATTGCATCATTATGCCTCATTTGTAGCTATATTTGAGCTCATTTAGTTTCCTTTAAGTCATCTCAATTCAATTTATATCTCATGACACACTATCTGTATTAGAGATGCGCGGTTTGCGGGCACAACCGCGGAGTCCGCGGATTATCCGCGGATCGGGCGGATGAAATTAAAGAAAATTAGATTTTATCCGCGGGTCGGGTCGGGTCGGGTGGTTGAAATAAAAAAAAATTAGATTTTAAATAGATTCAGGCGGGTGGCAGTTAAACCAATTGGGAAATATATATACATAGTTAAATGTTGTTACCCACATACGAAAAACGAGCAGGCACCTGCAGCATATGCCACAACAGAAGAAGAAAAAAAGAAAGAGATGGACACTTTTACGGAGCGGAGAAGGGACGCCTCGCCGGGGTCCGGGACCGAGGCCCCTTCCCCCGAGAGGGCCCCACCGGGAGCCGTAGCTGAGGCGATCCGCGAGAAGGGCCCGACGCACGTCCAGGGTCACCACCGCGCCCACCGCACCGACACCCCGCCTCGTCCGCCTTCGCCGCGGCCGGCGTCAAGCGCAGCAGATAAGTAGCTTACCTGCCCGCCACCCCCGTGGCCGGGGGCTCGTAACAGGGGTCACTCCGCGCGCTCCGCCCGCGCAGCTTACCTGCCCGCCACCCCTGTTGCCGGGGGCGGGTACCAGGGGTCACTCCGCGCGCAGTGCGCTCACGAAAGGGGTGGGGCTCACCCTGGTTGATATAGACAGCAGCTAGGACGGTGGCCATGGAAGTTGGAACCCGCTAAGGAGTGTGTAACAACCCACCTGCCGAATCAACTAGCCCTGAAAATGGATGGCGCTGGAGCGTCGGGCCCATACCCGGCCGTCGCCGGCAGCGAGACGCGCTTGGAGGTGCGCTCAGCGCGGCTCCCATATGATTGCGCACTGGTGTGCGTCTGGGTCGTGACAGCGTGGCACGCGAATGTCTGTGCTGCATTGGATCAGTCTCCTTTCTTTAACAGGCAAAAGCTTTATAACCTCACTAATGCCTTGCATCGTCTATATTAGATATATAACAACGGGCGGGTGCGGGCGGATGCGGTTCTGATCAAATGTTAGATCGGGTGGATTGCGGATGGTTGACGACTTTCTGATGCGGTTGCGGATGAAATAATTGCCTATCCGCGCATCTCTAATCTGTATGTAATATGGCTTTTAATTTGTTGCGGCTCCAGACAGATTTGTTTTTGTATTTTTGGTCCAATATGGCTCTTTCAACATTTTGGGTTGCCGACCCCTGGTCTAGTCTCTTACGTGAATGAGATAAATAATATTATTTGATATTTTACAGTAATGTGTTAATCATTTCACTCATAAGTCGCTCCTGAGTATAAGTCTCACCCCCGGCCAAACTATGAAAAAAAACTGCGACTTATAGTCCAAAAAATACGGTACAAGGGTACAGTGTACAGGCGACTCTCCTCAATTGAGTCCAAATTGAATTCTGTCTCCGTTTAATTCTTTGCCTCTTGTCTTGTTTAATAGATGTCATCAGTGTTTGAACCTGACACTATCTTACACTAAACATGTTCTAATACACCTCTACCAGTCATGTGTGTAGGAAACTGAACTAAGATGACGATAATAATAGTAATCATAATAATGATGTATTTTTCCTCCTCTTTTAGACCTGAAGAGGGAGGCCAGCATCTGTCACATGCTGAAACACCCTCACATCGTGGAGCTGCTGGAGACCTACAGCTCGGACGGGATGCTCTACATGGTGTTCGAATTGTGAGTCAGGAACCGCGGCCATCACTCACTCACGCAGCAGGGCGTGATGATGATGGTGACGATGATGATGATGATGGGGAAGGAAGAAGAGAAGAAGCGGAAGGGAGGAGGGGAGGTTGCGGCAATAGAACGGCAGAGAAAGCGAGCCCTGCGGTGTTTTTTCAAATTATTTATTTAATATCGTGGCTGCTGATAGGAGGGTTCTTGTTAGCGGTGGGAGGGAACAAGAAGTATGGAAAGGAGATGAGATTACGATTTCACACTCAACCTCCACATCTTCATCTTGAATTGTGTTATCACCAAACTGGACATTTTTTTTGTGTGCGTGTGTGTGCATATCACGTGGCAGCCTTTGGGATCTGATGGGATTATTATGGTTCATACTTCTCCCCTACCTAGCGCCCGAGCAGATCTTCATCCCTCAGAGAGCCGCAGATAACTGAGCCGTCTGGCCAGATAAATGTAGTAGTCTACTGTTAATGGAGCCACGCGTACAGTAAGTACCGTGCAAAGGTACTCAGACACCCTATCATTCAGTAGCGGTGTTAAAATAGGGTTGAAACTGTTGCCCCAGGCGGGGATTTACAGGAATGCACTTTTAAAGCATTTAAGGGGAGGAATCACAAGATGATATTACATATACAAGAAATAAAAGAAAGCATCTTGCTTCTCCAACCCATGAAAATACAAACCCCGTTTCCATATGAGTTGGGAAATTGTGTTAGATGTAAATATAAACGGAATATTTGCAAATCCTTTTCAACCCATATTCAATTGAATGCACTACAAAGACAACATATTTGATGTTCAAACTCATAAACTTTATTTTTTTTTTGCAATAATAATTAACTTATAATGTCATGGCTGCAACACGTGCCAAAGTAGTTGGGAAAGGGCATGTTCACCACTGTGTTACATGGCCTTTCCTTTTAACAACACTCAGTAAACGTTTGGGAACTGAGGAGACACATTTTTTAAGCTTCTCAGGTGGAATTCTTTCCCATTCTTGCTTGATGTACAGCTTAAGTTGTTCAACAGTCCGGGGGTCTCCGTTGTGCTATTTTAGGCTTCATAATGTCTCCCATTTTCAATGGGAGACAGGTCTGGACTACAGGCAGGCCAGTCTAGTACCCGCACTCTTTTACTATGAAGCCACGTTGATGTAACACGTGGCTTGGCATTGTCTTGCTGAAATAAGCAGGGGCGTCCATGGTAACGTTGCTTGGATGGCAACATATGTTGCTCCAAAACCTGTATGTACTAGAGATGCGCGGATAGGCAATTATTTTCATCCGCAACCGCATCAGAAAGTCAAAAATAAAACAAAAGGTGAGTGCCCCTAAGAAAAGGCATTGAAGCTTAGGGAAGGCTATGCAGAACGAAACTCAAACTGAACTGGCTACAAAGTAAACAAAAACAGAATGCTGGACGACAGCAAAGACTTACTGCGGAGCAAAGACGGCGTCCACAATGTACATCCGAACATGACACGACAATCAACAATGTCCCCACAAAGAAGAATAAAAACAACTGAAATATTCTTGATTGCTAAAACAAAGCAGATGTGCGAAACATTGCTCAAAGGACGACATGAAACTGCTACAGGAAAATACCAAAAAAGAGAGAAAAAGCCACCAAAATAGGAGCGCAAGACAAGAACTAAAACACTACACACAGGAAAACAGCAAAAAAATTCAAATAAGTCAGGGTGTGATGTGACAGTACACTAGAGATGCGCGGATAGGCAATTATTTCATCCGCAACCGAATCAGAAAGTCGTCAACCATCCGCCATCCACCCGATCTAACATTTAATCAGAACCGCACCCGCCCGCACCCGCCCGTTGTTATATATCTAATATAGACGATGCAAGGCATTAGTGAGGTTATAAAGCTTTTGCCTGTTAAAGAAAGGAGACTGATCCAATGCAGCACAGACATTCGCGTGCCACGGTGTCACGGCCCAGACGCACACCAGTGCGCAATCATATGGGAGCCGCGCTGAGTGCACCTCCAAGCGCGTCTCGCTGCCGGCGACGGCCGGGTATGGGCCCGACGCTCCAGCGCCATCCATTTTCAGGGCTAGTTGATTCGGCAGGTGGGTTGTTACACACTCCTTAGCGGGTTCCGACTTCCATGGCCACCGTCCTGCTGTCTATATCAACCAGGGTGAGCCCCACCCCTTTCGTGAGCGCACTGCGCGCGGAGTGACCCCTGTTACGCGCCCCCGGCAACAGGGGTGGCGGGCAGGTAAGCTGCGCGGGCGGAGCGCGCGGAGTGACCCCTGTTACGAGCCCCCGGCCACGGGGGTGGCGGGCAGGTAAGCTGCTTACCTGCTGCGCGTGACGCCGGCCGCGACGAAGGCGGACGAGGCGGGGTGTCGGTGCGGTGGGCGCGGTGGTGACCCTGGACGTGCGTCGGGCCCTTCTCGCGGATCGCCTCAGCTACGGCTCCCGGTGGGGCCCTCTCGGGGGAAGGGGCCTCGGTCCCGGACCCCGGGCAAGGCGTCCCTTCTCCGCTCCGTAAAAGTGTCCATCTCTTTTTTTTTTTTTTTCTTCTGTTGTGGCATATGCTGCAGGTGCCTGCTCGTTTTTCGTATGTGGGTAACAACATTTAACTATGTATATATATTTCCGAATTGGTTTAACTGCCACCCGCCTGAATCTATTTAAAATCTAATTTTTTTTTATTTCAACCACCCGACCCGACCCGCGGATAAAATCTAATTTTTTTTAATTTCATCCGCCCGATCCGCGGATAATCCGCGGACTCCGCGGTTGTGCCCGCAAACCGCGCATCTCTAGTATGTACCTTTCAGCATTAATGGCACCTTCACAGATGTGTAAGTTACCCATGTCTTGGACACTAATACACCCCCATACCATCACACATGCTGGCTTTTCAACTTTGCGCCTATAACAATCCGGATGGTTCTTTTCCTCTTTGGTCCGGAGGACACGACGTCCACAGTTTCCAAAAACAATTTGAAATGTCGACTCGTCAGACCAAAGAACACTTTTCCACTTTGTATCAGTCCATCTTAGATGAGCTCAGACCCAGCGAAGCCGACGGCGTTTCTGGGTGTTGTTGATAAACGGTTTTCGCCTTGCATAGGAGAGTTTTAACTTGCACTTACAGATGTAGCGACCAACTGTAGTTACTGACAGTGGGTTTCTGAAGTGTTCCTGAGCCCATGTGGTGATATCCTTTACACACTGATGTCGCTTGTTGATGCAGTACAGCCTGAGGGATCGAAGGTCACGGGCTTAGCTGCTTACGTGCAGTGATGTCTCCAGATTCTCTGAACCCTTTGATGATATTACGGACCGGAGATGGTGAAATCCCTAAATTCCTTGCAATAGCTGGTTGAGAAAGGTTTTTCTTAAACTGTTCAACAATTTGCTCAGGCATTTGTTGACAAAGTGGTGACCCTTGCCCCATCCTTGTTTGTGAATGACTGAGCATTTCATGGAATCTACTTTTACACCCAATCATGGCACCCACCTGTTCCCAATTTGCCTGTTCACCTGTGGGATGTTCCAAATAAGTGTTTGATGAGCATTCCTCAACTTTATCAGTATTTATTGCCACCTTTCCCAACTTCTTTGTCACGTGTTGCTGCCATCAAATTCTAAAGTTAATGATTATTTGCAAAAAAAAAAAAAATGTTTATCAGTTTGAACATCAAATATGTTGTCTTTGTAGCATATTCAACTGAATATGGGTTGAAAATGATTTGCAAATCATTGTATTTCGTTTATATTTACATCTAACACAATTTCCCAACTCATATGGAAACGGGGTTTGTATAATAAATATGAGAAAATGTTCATTAGGGCATCAAATGTAGTTGAAATGATGGAACACATATACAATATGTTATGATGCAGATGGGGACCTCTAGTGGTAGTCTCTTGGTAATAGCAGCTGCAGGCCTTGTGAACAAGCATTATGGACAGTATGGAAAAGCATCTCATCTGTCTGTCTGTCTGTCTGTCTGTCTGTCTGTCTGTCTCAGTATGGACGGAGCGGACCTGTGCTTTGAGATCGTGAAGAGGGCGGACGCCGGCTTTGTGTACAGCGAAGCAGTAGCCAGGTGAGCTCGCCGTGGCGTCTAATTATCTATTTATGTAGACCCATATTTCTCCAACTTGAACCCCCTTGGAAAAAAACTTGTCTCTTCAAGTACCACCATAATGACCAACATTAAAATACAGCAGCATAGTAGGCCTAAGTATGAATTAAAAAGTATATTTAATATTTTCACACCCAGTTTGAACAGTAACACTGTGTTTGAAAATTGGGGTGGGGAAAAAACACTACTTTAATCAAGTTATAGTTTGGCGTACCACTAGATCAGAGGTGTCAAAGTCGCCTAAGTATGAATTAAAAAATATATTTAATATTTTCACACCCAGTTTGAACAGTAACACTGTGTTTGAAAATTGGGGGGGCGACACTACTTTAATCAAGTTATAGTTTGGCGTACCACTAGATCAGAGGTGTCAAAGTCGTTTTCGCTGAGGGCCACATCACAGTTATGTTTGGCCCCGGAGGGCCGCGTCTAACAGTGAATACTATTTTTACACAATTTTTTAATGAATTTTATAAGATTTTTTTTTTAACTAAAATGGCAAAAAAGATATGGTAAGTTGCAATAATTTCACCTCAGTGTATATTACTGTAAATGGAAAAACAGTACTGCTGTTTTTATGGTTTGAAAAAAAAAAAAAGGCAGCTTAGTTGCCAGAATTGTACTGTAAAATGTACATTTGGTTTTTTTACTGTAAATAAAAAACAAATGTAAATTTTACAGTAACATTTTGGCAACTACGCTGCCACAAACAAACAAACTGCCAGCTTAGTTACCAGAATTGTACTGTAAAATTTACATTAGTTTTTTTTTTACTGTAAATAAAAAACAAATGTACATTTTACAGTAACATTTTGGCAACTAAGCTGCCAAAAACAAACAAACGAACTGGCAGCTTAGTTGCCAGAATTTTACTGTAAAATTTACATTTGATTTTTTTACTGTAAATAAAAAACAAATGCAAATTTTACAGTAAAATGTACATTAGTTTTTTTTTACTCTAAATAAAAAACAAATGTAAATTTTACAGTAAAATTTTGGCAACTAAGCTGCCAAAAACAAATACACAAACTGGCAGCTTAGTTGCTCGAATTTTACTGTAAAATTTACATTTGTTTTTTTACTGTAAATAAAAAAGAAATGCAAATTGTACAGTAAAATGTACATTAGTTTTTTTTACTGTAAATAAAAAAACAAATGCAAATTTAACAGTAAAATTTACATTAGTTTGTTTTACTGTAAATAAAAAAAAAATGTAAATTTTACAGTAACATTTTGGCAACTAAGCTGCCAAAAACAAACAAACTGGCAGCTAAGTTGCCAGAATTGTACTGTAAAATTTACATTAGTTTTTTTACTGTAAATAAAAAACAAATGTACTTTTTACAGTAACATTTTGGCAACTAAGCTGCCAAAAACAAACAAACAAACTGGCAGCTTAGTTGCCCGAATTTTACTGTAAAATTGACATTTGTTTTTATTACTATAAATAAAAAACAAATGTCAATTTTGCCGTACAATTCTGGCAACTAAGCTGCCAAAAACAAACAAACAAACTGGCAGCTTAGTTGCCCGAATTTTACTGTAAAATTGACATTTGTTTTTTTTACTGTAAATAAAAAACAAATGTACATTTTACAGTAAAATTTTGGCAACTAAGCTGCCAAAAACAAACAAACAAACAAACAAACTGCCAGCTTAGTTGCCAGAATTGTACTGTAAAATTTACATTTGTTTTTTTTACTGTAAATAAAAAAGAAATGCAAATTGTACAGTAAAATGTACATTAGTTTTTTTTACTGTAAATAAAAAACAAATGCAAATTTAACAGTAAAATTTACATTAGTTTGTTTTACTGTAAATAAAAAACAAATGTAAATTTTACAGTAACATTTTGTGCAACTAAGCTGCCAAAAACAAACAAACAAACTGGCAGCTAAGTTGCCAGAATTGTACTGTAAAATTTACATTAGTTTTTTTACTGTAAATAAAAAACAAATGTACTTTTTACAGTAACATTTTGGCAACTAAGCTGCCAAAAACAAACAAACAAACTGGCAGCTTAGTTGCCCGAATTTTACTGTAAAATTGACATTTGTTTTTTTTACTATAAATAAAAAACAAATGTCAATTTTACAGTAACATTCTGGCAACTAAGCTGCCAAACAAACACACAAACTGGCAGCTTAGTTGCCTGAATTTTACTGTAAAATTTACATTAGTTTTTTTTTACTCTAAATAAAAAAACAAATGTACATTTTACAGTAAAATTTTGGCAACTAAGCTGCCAAAAACAAACAAACAAACAAACTGCCAGCTTAGTTGCCAGAATTGTACTGTAAAATTTACATTAGTTTTTTTTTACTGTAAATAAAAAACAAATGTACATTTAACAGTAAAATTTCGGCAACTAAGCTGCCAAAAACAAACAAACAAACTGGCAGCTTAGTTGCCAGAATTTTACTGTAAAATGTACATTTGTTTTTTTTACTGTAAATAAAAAACTAATGTACATTTTACAGTAAAATTTTGGCAACTAAGCTGCCAAAAACAAATACACAAACTGGCAGCTTAGTTGCCCGAATTTTACTGTAAAATTTACATTTGTTTTTTTTTTACTGTAAATAAAAAACTAATGTACATTTTACAGTAAAATTGACATTAGTTTTTTTACTATGAATAAAAAAGAAATGTAAATTTTACAGTAAAATTTTGGCAACTAAGCTGCCAAAAACAAGCAAACAAACTGCCAGCTTAGTTGCCAGAATTGTACTGTAAAATTTACATTAGGTTTTTTTAACTGTAAATAAAAAACAAATGTACATTTTACTGTAAAATTTTGGCAACTAAGCTGCCAAAAACAAACAAACAAACTGGCAGCTTAGTTGCCAGAATTTTACTGTAAAATTCTGGCAGCTTAGTTGCCAGAATTTTACTGTAAAATTTACATTCGTTTTTTTTTTACTGTAAATAAAAAACAAATGTACATTTTACAATAAAATTTTGGCAACTAAGCTGCCTAAAACAAACAAACAAACTGGCAGCTTAGTTGCCAGAATTTTACTGTAAAATTTACATTCGTTTTTTTTTACTGTAAATAAAAAAACAAATGTACATTTTTCAGTAAAATTTTGGCAACTAAGCTGCCAAAAACAAACACACAAACTGGCAGCTTAGTTGCTCAAATGTTACTGTAAAATTTACCTTTTTTTTTTTTTTACTGTAAATAAAAAACAAATGCAAATTTAACAGTAAAATCTACATTAGTTTTTTTTACTGTAAATAAAAAACAAATGTAAATTTTACAGTAACATTTTGGCAACTAAGCTGCCAGAAACAAACAAACAAACTGGCAGCTAAGTTGCCAGAATTGTACTGTAAAATGTACATTAGTTTTTTTTACTATAAATAAAAAACAAATGTCAATTTTATAGTAACATTCTGGCAACTAAGCTGCCAAACACAAACACACAAACTGGCAGCTTAGTTGCCTGAATTTTACTGTAAAATTTACATTAGTTTTTTTTACTGTAAATAAAAAAACAAATGTACATTTTACAGTAAAATGTTGGCAACTAAGCTGCCAAAAACAAACAAACAAACAAACTGCCAGCTTAGTTGCCAGAATTGTACTGTAAAATTTACATTATTTTTTTTTTACTGTAAATAAAAAACAAATGTACATTTAACAGTAAAATTTTGGCAACTAAGCTGCCAAAAACAAACAAACAAAAACTGGCAGCTTAGTTGCCAGAATTTTACTGTAAAATGTACATTCTTTTTTTTTACTGTAAATAAAAAAACAAATGTACATTTTACAGTAAAATTTTGGCAACTAAGCTGCCAAAAACAAACACACAAACCGGCAGCTTAGTTGCTTGAATTTTACTGTAAAATTTACATTTGTTTTTTTTACTGTAAATAAAAAACAAATGTAAATTTAACAGTAAAATTTACATTAGTTTTTTTTTACTGTAAATAAAAAACAAATGTAAATTTTACAGTAACATTTTGGCAACTAAGCTTCCAAAAACAAACAAACAAACTGGCAGCTAAGTTGCCAGAATTGTACTGTAAAATGTACATTAGTTTTTTTTTACTGTAAATAAAAAACAATGTACATTTTACAGTAAAATTTTGGCAACTAAACTGCCAAACACAAACACACAAACTGGCAGCTTAGTTGCTCGAATTTTACTGTAAAATTTACATTTGTTTTTTTTACTGTAAATAAAAAAGAAATGCAAATTTTACAGTAAAATTTACATTACTTTTTTTACTGTAAATAAAAAACAAATGTAAAATTTTGGCAACCAAGCTGCCAAAAACAAACAAACAAACTGGCAGCTAAGTTGCCAGAATTGTACTGTAAAATTTCCATTAGTTTTTTTTTACTGTAAATAAAAAACAAATGTACATTTAACAGTAAAATTTTGGCAACTAAGCTGCCAAAAACAAACAAACAAACTGGCAGCTTAGTTGCCAGAATTTTACTGTAAAATGTACATTCTTTTTTTTTACTGTAAATAAAAAAACAATGTACATTTTACAGTAAAATTTTGGCAACTAAACTGCCAAAAACAAACACAAACTGGCAGCTTAGTTGCTCGAATTTTGCTGTAAAATTTACATTTGTTTTTTTTTACTGTAAATAAAAAACAAATGCAAATTTTACAGTAAAATTTACATTACTTTTTTTACTGTAAATAAAAAACAAATGTAAAATTTTGGCAACTAAGCTGCCAAAAACAAACAAACAGACTGGCAGCTTAGTTGCCCAAATTTTACTGTAAAATTGACATTTGTTTTTTGTACTGTAAATAAAAAACATGTCAATTTTACAGTAAAATTTTGGCAACTAAGCTGCCAAAAACAAACACACAAACTGGCAGCTTAGTTGCCCGAATTTTACTGTAAAATTTACATTTGTTTTTTGTACTGTAAATAAAAAACATGTAAATTTGACAGTAAAATTTTGGCAACTAAGCTGCCAGTTTGTTTGTTTGTTTTTAACCGCAAATCAACAACTTTAGATTTTTCGGTGTATTACTGTAAATGCCAAAACGGCACCACCGTTTATTACAGTAAAAAAAAAAGTACATTTGTTCATTTAGAGAAAAATGCTGTAAAAGCCACAGTAAATTTCACTATTTTACCATGAAATCTGTTGCTACTTTTACATTGCACAATTTGATGGATAACTTGCTTTGAAATCATTATTATTAGTATTTATTTCTATTTTTTTTTAAATGGTTTGAATGTTTAACAATATATTTTTGCATAAATAGACTTTATTTAAGTTAACATAATTTGCGATTAAATGGAGTACTTTTTTATAATTTTTTTCTCCTGCAATAGAAATAAATAATACATTTAATAAGAAAAGTTACAGTACTTTATTGATACATATTATTTCCAGGCTTTTGAGGGTCAAATAAAATGACGTGGTAGGCCTTGAGTTTTAAAAATAAAGAAGAAGATTATGCTGTACATGCTGTGACTTTTAAATATTGTCTTTACAGGTAATAAATGTTCTATTATGGCCACATTTGGACCCCAGTGGCTATGTTCTATTTTCATATATGTTCTATATGCTGGTTTCTTTTTCTTTAGTCACTACATGAGACAGATCCTGGAGGCGCTACGCTACTGCCACGACAACAACGTCATTCACCGAGATGTCAAGGTATTTTTCAATATATTGTGTTAACTTTTTTTTTGTCATTTAATGTGAAAATATGTTCGTCGCCACTATCACTCCATGTCAGGTGGGGCCTAAATGCTGCAATTGCTACTACTGTCCTGTTGGTGGCGCTACGGAGGTTAATTGGTGTCTTTATTAGGAAAGCTTTTTTTGGACACTGAATTTAATGTGACGGAATTTTTTTGGTGTTTGAATTCTGTGAACTGAATTTTTTACATCAAATTATGCTGGCAATTTAATTGAATACAAACGTCGGTTTATTAAAATACTAAAACAATGTTTAAAAATTCAGTGTAGAACAATTCAATGTAAAAAATAATAATAATAATAAAAATCAGTGCAGAAATATTTGTTGCGTCAACTCAAGAATAAATAAATAAATTAAGACTGAATTAATCGATCCAGCCAATGACGTGTCAAGTTTGAAGTCACATGACAAGTTCTCACAATGAATGCAATTAATTTTTTTATGCACTCAACATATGTTTATTCAATAAAACTGTTTAATTGGGGGGGAAAATCAGTTCACAAATATCAAACCAAAAAAATTACAAAAAATGTTGTTTAAAAAATTTAAAAAAAAAATAAAAGCTTTTGTAATAAAGACAAAAAGTGACTTTAAAACCAATGTTCATGTGCATGCATCATGCATTAAAACAATAGTGTCGTTTAATATTTATTTTGTTCATTTGCGTATCTCAATATATAACTTATTTGACTGTTATATACTATTGATCCTTATAATGATTCGATTTGTATCCAACATTTTTTTTTGTATATATAATAAAAAAATTTATTTATTACATATTGGGATTATTTGTTGATTTAATGGCATTTTTATTGCTTTAATGACCGACTGACTTCTTAATTTTATGGCCATTTATTCCATAACATGAATGACATTACTCGGTCAAAGAGGTAATGGGCGGGATCAGTGATCTGATTGGCCCAACTGCAATGTAAGCCATGCATTGCTGAATTCTGTGTTGTTTTTACAGAAAAGGTTATTGAGTTAATAATAATAACAATAGATTTTATTTGTAAAAAGCACTTTACATTGAGCAAACAACATCAAAGTGCTACAGTGTATTGAAATAATAATAAAAATAATAAAAAGATAACAAAAAAATAAATAAGAAATAAAAACTAGAACAGCCTAATAGCTAGAACTAGTATGCATAAATCTATAACAAGGCTTTTTTTAAAAGAAGGGTTTTTAAGCCTTTTTTTTAAAACATCCACAGTCTGTGGTGCCTTCAAGTGGTCAGGGAGAGCATTATACAGACTGGGAGCGGCGGAGCAGAAAGCCCAGTATCCCATAGTTCGTAGCTTTGTCCTCGGAGGTTGGAGGAGACAATAAGAGAAAAATAAAAATGCTATATTGAGATAATTGTGAAATATACTACAGTAAAAAAATAGTGATTTCTATCCAAGACGGTGTTAACATTAGACACTGTGGAAATAAATGCATTGAAATGGCACTAATGTGCACTTTTGTTGTTGTTATGTTTGTTTGCCTTCAGAGGGCACTGCTGTTCCAGTTGAGTGCGTCGTCGTTTCCATTATAAATACAAACGCAGCACTGTAAGGATGTAAATATATGAACATTAAAAAGCCTCATGCTTTCATGTCAATAAAAAGTTCATCTGGTTCGCTGGTGATTGTCGAAGCTCCTTTGATGTGGCGTGCATCATCTTTTTATTATGTCTGATTGCCTCGCCTCATGCACGGTGACTAATGGTGGAATGGCTGCTTTCAGCCTTTGTTTGTCTTTCCGTCGCTGTTTCAGAGAATGATGTGGTTAATGTCCTTTTAAACCGGTTCTGATGATGCATTCAAGGCGGCTGCGAAATAGGAAAAGTCCAAGTTGGAACAAAGAACGAAGCGTGTCGTCGAGCTTTAGAGGTACAATGTGATGTCAGCGAGCTAATTTTCTACGATTTTGGATAGAATAATTTATACGGGCTATAGAGTGCACTCATATTTAAAGTGCACACACCAAATTTTGGAAGAAATAAATATGTTTACATTAGTAGTGTAACTGTACGCAAACATTTCGGTTAGGTACGTACCTCGGTTTAGAGGTCACGGTTCGGTTCATTTTCGGTACAGTAAGAAAACAACAAAATATACATTTTTTGGGTTATTTATTTACCAAATTTGTAAACAATACCATTGGGAACACTATAATAATTCTGCCCACGTTAATCAACATTAAACTGCCTCAAGTTGTTGCTCAGATTAAATAAAATGACAAAACTTTTCTTCTGCATATAAAAAGTGCAACATTAAACAGTTTCAAGTCAACTCATCATGCTTAATTTATTACAGCATTTGGGAAGCCTGTAGTTGATTTTTATTATGTAAATGTTATATTTTTATCAACATGTGATAGCAGGGACCCTGCCATTCAAAACTAGGCTGCTCCCAACTCCAAATACATGCACCTGGCAACACTAAAATTGGCCCTAATTTGTTTCCGGGCAACCACAGCTGCCAGTATTTTACCGTAAATTATATTGTTAAGTTAACAATATATCAAGTTTTTTCATAGTAAGCAAAAACAGTGGTCAACTGTGAAAAATGACGGATTCCACATCAACATACCGTAATGCACTTATTTCTTCTGTTGTTTCCAGCTAGCTTAGCAGCTAGCCCTATTAGCTTGCCTGCTCCTGCTTGCTCTTCCTCTGTGTAACATGTTTAAAGGGGAACATTATCACAATTTCAGAAGGGTTAAAACCATTAAAAATCAGTTCCCAGTGGCTTATTTTATTTTTCGAAGTTTTTTTCAAAATTTTACCCATCCCTAAAAAAAGCTTCAAAGTGCCTAATTTTACCCATCGTTATATACACCCGTCCATTTTCCTGTGACGTCACATAGTGATGCCAACACAAACAAACATGGCGCATAGAACAGCAAGCTATAGCGACATTAGCTCGGATTCAGACTCGGATTTCAGCGGCTTAAGCGATTCAACAGATTACGCATGTATTGAAACGGATGGTTGTAGTGTGGAGGCAGGTAGCGAAAACCAAATTGAAGAAGAAACTGAAGCTATTGAGCCATATCGGTTTGAACCGTATGCAAGCGAAACCGAGGAAAACGACACGGGAGAAAGCAAGGACGAATTCGGCGATCGCCTTCTAACCAACGATTGGTATGTGTTTGTTTGGCATTAAAGGAAACTTAACAACTATGAACTAGGTTTACAGCATATGAAATACATTTGGCAACAACATGCACTTTGAGAGTGCAGACAGCCCATTTAAGAACATATATTTTTCCACGATTTCAGCACTCAGGTTAACCATACCTAAATAGACACAAAATACTGCATTACACAAGACTACCCGAATGTACTCGAATGATTGAAAAAAATAAATGTTTTTAAGCTAAATTATTGGTAAACACAGTTTATGTATAATAATTTACGTAAAACCGCGAGTAATGAATAAAGTTTTCATCAATTAATATATTCTGTAGACATACCCTCATCTGCTCTCTTTTCCTGAAAGCTGATCTGTCCAGTTTTGGAGTGGCTGTCAGCATCTGCTTTGAGTGTCGCAGGATATCCACACATTCTTGCCATCTCTGTCGTAGCATAGCTTTCGTCGGTAAAGTGTGCGGAACAAACGACCGACCATTTCGTCGGCTTTCCCCACAAATTGAACACATTTCGTCCAATTTCTTGCCACTTTCGCATCTTTGGGCCACTGGTGGAACTTGAATCCGTCCCTGTTCGTGTTGTTACACCCTCCGACAACACACCGACGAAAGTGAGAAAATGGCGGATTGCTTCCCGATGTGACGTCACAAAAATTCACCCATTTAGAGTTCGGAAATCGGTTAAAAAAAAAAAGGTATTTTTTCTGCAACATCAAGGTATATATTGACGCTTACATAGGTCTGGTGATAATGTTCCCCTTTAACCTCATCACCCAGTCTTCCAGTGATAATAAAACTTAAAAACTGCAGTTAATTTGCCAAAGTGGAGGATTCTTTACTTTGAACACGGTGTATGGCGATAAGACAGTTAGCTCCGTGGCAACTAACTATTCCGGTCTCCAGACGGAGTATCGAAAATAGGAATGGACATTTAAAAAATGGGGATGACACTTGTAGAATCGGAACATAAGACCCAGTTCCCAATCGATGCCCAACTCTACTAATGACAACTGCCGCCTTACACATTAGAACTCATCAGAACGACTCAAAACAATCCACAAGTCAAATATATAGCATTTATTTATTTATTTTATTTTATTTTATTTTATTTTATTTTTTATTTTTATTTTTTTTTTGTCTTGTCCAGCTTCTCAGGCAAATCATATAGTTGATGTAGATTCAGATTTACTTTACAAAAGAGAAGTGTAGGATACTTCTCTTGTTGCCTTATTTGTATTTGACTTTATTAAATGTATTTATATTATCATTTAGTGCAGCCGGGCCGGAGCAGGAGGGGATAGAAAGAGAAAAAAAGAAGTCAGAGGGGGAAATTGTGGGGACAAGAGGGGGATTAGACAGAGAGACAAAAACAACAACAGCAAACAACAACAACAACAACAATAGAGCAACATCAGCAAATATGACATGTACAAATATGATGGTAAAAGTAATAGCAAATAAGCAGTTAGCGAAAATAAAAAACAATAGAGAAATGACAATGAGCATTATTACACTACAAATGGATCAATACAAATACCAATAGAAATAGCGCTATTGATAATGAACAATACCAATACTTTACCTTTATTATCAACAATACAGTTGTTCAAATGCAACAATACATATACGTAATGATAACTTGACATACGAAAGAATGCAGAAAAATGGAGGGGGAGAAAGAGAAGCAACCTATATTAACCTTGTAGATTGTTATAGTAACAATAGGTTAAGCTTTGTCCGTGTGCCATGTGTTATACCCAGATTACCCTAGGGCAACAACGGTAATATATGTTTGATGAAACGTGATTATGTGCATGAGTGTATGTATGTATATGTACGTGTATATGTATAGTATGTGTATGTTTGTACAGTGAATGTATATGTACAGAATGTGTATATGTGTTTGTACAGTGAATGTATATGTACAGAATGTGTATGTTTGTATATTGAATGTGCGTGTGGGTGTACGAACTTTAAGTATGTAAATATATAGCATTTATGTAGCTGTGTACACGTGATGGGACAAGGAAACGAACCGTAGCACAAATTGTCTTGTGTTAGTACGTCCTAAAAAAAATTTCAATGCATTTTTCCTTTCAAATTTACATTTTTCTCACACTGTTGGACCTCCGTTTGAATCGGTGCGATACGGATTTGTTGTCATTGATTTGCATACTTGCCAACCCTCGCGAATTTTCCAGGAGACTCCCGAATTTCAGTGCCTCTCCCGAAAATCTCCCGGGACAACCATTCTCCCGGATTTCTCCCGATTTCCAGCCGGACTTAAGGCACGCCCCCTCCAGGTCCGTGGGGAGCTGAGTGAGGACAGCCTGTCGTCACGTCCGCTTGGCCAACCAAAAAGTAACCACAGATCACTATACCGTATAGTGTTCTGTGGTTACTTTTTGGTCGGCCAACGGTTTACGTCGTATTGCGCACCCTTACGGCAAGTGTGGGAGTCGGTTCTGAAGTATGAAGTAAAGAGACGTAAGTTTGTCATTGACTCCAACCCAGAATATTCCACTGCCCATACCTATGCTCCTTCAAAGGCTGTGCTACTGGCTGCAAAGCATTGCACTTTCAAATACAACAATGAGTAGAGAGGAGTGTTATGTGTAAATAAATTAACACTGAAATTCAAGTATTTATTTTATTTATATATATATATATATATATATATATATATATATATATATATATATATATATATATATATATATATATATATATATATATATATATATATATATAATAAAATACATATATATATTGTCGGAGGCAGATATTTACATATATCCGTATTTAAGTGTTACTTCTTTATTTTCATAATCATATTACAAAACAGCAAGTGTTCTTCTTCCAATTGTGGTCTTTTGGTTGTCTGCAAGTACTGTGTGCTAACCTTGACTTTGGAATGTAAGGAGGAGAGATACTCCTTTTCCTTATATTACAAAACAGCTAGTGTTCTTCTTCCAATTGTGGTCTTTTGGTTGTCTGCAAGTACTGTGTGCTAACCTTGACTTTGGAATGTAAGGAGGAGAGATACTCCTTTTCCTTATCTGTTCTTGTGTCCAGCTGAGGAGGACAATGGGCATGGGTTTGGGCTGGAAAGACAAGACAACGAGGGTGGGAGGGAGAGACACTTTATAGAAGAGAAGGTTTCCATATTTTAGATCAGACCATTGAATGTTCTATGTTGGACTGGTCTCATTATATTTCCAAAGCTTTGGAGATAAAATTACAAAATACCTATTCTGTCTCTGGTGGTTCTTCTACTCAGCTGTACTGTCATAAAGAGCTTGGGTGCGACCAGCAACTTGAATTCCCTGGGAGGAACAACTGGTCCAAACGCAACAATTTATATACATATATAGCTAGAATTTACTGAAAGTCAAGTATTTATATATATATATATATATATATATATATATATATATATATATATATATATATATATATATATATATATATATATATATATATATATATATATATATATATATATAACATACTTGCCAACTTGAGACCTCCAAATTAAGGAGTATATATATAGCTACAATTCACTGAAATTCAAGTATTTCTTATATATATATATATATATATATATATATATATATATATATATATATATATATATATATATATATATAAGAAATACTTGAATTTCAGTGAATTGTAGCTACATATATATATATATATATATATATATATATATATATATATATATATATATATATATATATATATATATATATATATATATATATATATGTAGCTACAATTCACTGAAATTCAAGTATTTCTTATATATATATATATATATATATATATATATATATATATATATATAAGAAATACTTGAATTTCAGTGAATTGTAGCTACATATATATATAGCTATATATATATATATATATATATATATATATATATAATACTTGAATTTCAGTGAATTGTAGCTATATATATACTCCTTAATTTTACGAAACTGAAACAATACAAAAAGAATAGCCTTGTAAGTTAATACTAACACAGACACTTGTAGACGAGTTAGCATAAATAAAACAAATGAACAATTCAAGTATTTATTTTATTTATATGTATATATATATAATAAAATACAAACATTATATATATATATATATATATATATATATATATATATATATATATATATATATATATATATATATATATAGCTAGAATTCACTGAAATTCAAGTATTTCTTATATATATATATATATATATATATATATATATAAGAAATACTTGTATATATATATATATATATATATATATATATATATATATATATATATATATATAAGAAATACTTGAATTTCAGTGAATGGTGGCTATATATATACTCCTTAATTTGGAGGTCTCAAGGTTGGCAAGTATGTTGATTTGCCTCAACTGAAGCATTTGAAAATAAATGGGAATTGTGCACAGGGACCTTTGGTTAGTGTAGTAGTTCACGTAGCTGACTTACACAGCGTAGAAAATGAACGGATGGCTTAACTAATAGTAAAAACCATGAATCAACAAAATATAGCTGACCAAACTATTGCAAAGTAGCTGGGATGTTTTTTTTACCGTCAGCCTTTGCAGTTTTCTCCTCCAGTTCTATGGAGGAGCTGCTAGAGCTCAATCCCGGAGCTTCCTTGACACCGAACACAATGCTCGTTATCCGCCACACCTCCTTCCTCATGGAGGATGCCAATATGAAGTACATGATGGGATCCAGGCAGGCGTTGAGGGACGAGAGGAGCAGCGTGGACTCCACCACCAGATTGACCGCATTCCTCCAGTAGCAGGAGGCCTCCGTGATCTGGGTTCTGATGTAGAATGCTTGGATCACGTGGTAAGGCGCCGAGCAGATGGTGAAGACGAAGAGGATGAAGAGAGACTTCCATGCCGTTCGCGAGTAGCACCGAGCGTTGGGCGTGTGCGTGGCGTTCCGCAGCTTGCGGTGGATCGTCACGTGCGAGACCACCAGGGAGATGAACGCCAGCCAGTAGAGCGCCAGCAGAAACATGTTGACGTACGCCTTCCACTTGGTGTTTTGGAGCTGTTTGTACTGGTAACACCTAAAGAAAGATGATCCGAGGCGTGAAGTTATTCTAGTCATCTATTGTTCACAATCTTTATGAGAGACAAGAACACACGGCTGGTTTTTTTAGCATTTCTAAAGATGATTAAAAAAAAAACGCTTGCATTAATCGAAAACAACTTCAAAACCCTCCATCAATGTTTTATATAAACAATGCAAGTCTATATATAATTTAGTAGGGGCATACTTGCCAACCCTCCCGGATTTTCCGGGAGACTCCCGAAATTCAGCGCCTCTCCCGAAAACCTCCCGGGACAAATTTTCTCCCGAAAAACTCCCGAAATTCAGGCGGAGCTGGAGGCCACGCCCCCTCCAGCTCCATGCGGACCTGAGTGACGTGTTGACAACACACAACAACAGCGTCTACCGTAAAGCAGTTCTTCTGCCGTAAACAGCAATGTTGTGACACTTTTAAACAGGACAATACTGCCATCTACTGTACATGCATATGTGACCCACCCATTATGTGTTACATTTTTGTGTTGATTTATTTATTTTATTTTGTGGTTTGAATTCGTTTTTGGAGCTGTCATTACACATTTATCAGTATTCACATTGGTCAGTAGGGGGCAGTAGGGCGTTTCTTCCCAATTGAATGCTATCACCTGCAGACCGGAAGTGTCTTGTCATTCTGATGAGCGCGACCAGTCTGTGATCAATTGAAACGTCCTGTGTGCTTTTTCCTCCTGTATAACAGGTTAGTTTTGGTGAATCAACTCACTGAATAATATCCATGTGATCTTTATAAGTTTAAGTACACATTCTGATGGTGGAGCCTAACTCTAAAGTGTTTGTGAGTTGTAGTTTGTATTTGTGAATGAATCCAGTGCACAGCTGCAGTAATCAATACAAAATGGCGACGTGAGTGCGCAATGTTTATATAGGAACTTCTGATCCTAATTCAGACTCCCAAATTAGAGCTCCCGTTTTCTTATTGATTTTATAATGTATATTTGTATAATGTGTGTGTTCTGAAATAGTGACAGAAAATAGAACAAGGATGGACAATTCAACCCTTAACTCAACAATGAGTAGATGAGTGTTATGTGTGTGTATATGTGTAAATAAATGAACACTGAAATTCAAGTATTTATTTTATTTTTATATATATATATATATATGTATATATATATATATATATATATATATATATATATATATATATAGCTAGAATTCACTGAAAGTCAAGTATTTCTTATATGTATATATATCTTAACCACGCCCCCCGCCCCACCCCCGACCACGCCCACCCCCACCTCCCGAAATCGGAGGTTTCAAGGTTGGCAAGTATGAGTAGGGGTGTAACGGTACACAAAAATTTCGGTTCGGTACGTACCTCGATTTAGAGGTCACGGTTCGGTTCATTTTCGGTACAGTAAGAAAACAACAAAATATATATTTTTTGGTTATTTATTCACCAAATGTGTAAACAATGGCTTTATCCTTTTAACATTGGGAACACTATAATAATTCTGCCCACGTTAATCAACATTAAACTGCCTCAAGTTGTTGCTCAGATTAAATAAAATGACAAAACTTTGCTTCTACATATAAAAAGTGCAACATTAAACAGTTTCAAGTCAACTCCATCCATCCATCCATCTTCTTCCGCTTATCCGAGGTCGGGTCGCGGGGGCAGCAGCCTAAGCAGGGAAGCCCAGACTTCCCTCTCCCCAGCCACTTCGTCCAGCTCTTCCTGTGGGACCCCGAGGCGTTCCCAGGCCAGCCGGGAGACATAGTCTTCCCAACGTGTCCTGGGTCTTCCCCGCGGGCTCCTACCGGTCGGACGTGCCCTAAACACCTCCCTAGGGAGGCGTTCGGGTGGCATCCTGACCAGATGCCCGAACCACCTCATCTGGCTCCTCTCCATGTGGAGGAGCAGCAGCTTTACTTTGAGCTCCTCCCGGATGACAGAGCTTCTCACCCTATCTCTAAGGGAGAGCCCCGCCACCCGGCGGAGGAAACTCATTTCGGCCGCTTGTACCCGTGATCTTGTCCTTTCGGTCATAACCCAAAGCTCATGACCATAGGTGAGGATGGGAACGTAGATCGACCGGTAAATTGAGAGCTTTGCCTTCCGGCTCAGCTCCTTCTTCACCACAACGGATCGATACAGCGTCCGCATTACTGAAGACGCCGCACCGATCCGCCTGTCGATCTCACCATCCACTCTTCCCTCACTCGTGAACAAGACTCCGAGGTACTTGAACTCCTCCACTTGGGGCAAGATCTCCCCCCCAACCCGGAGATGGCTTACTTACTTACTTAGTCCTCTTGCACTTAAGGGCGCGTAGAGCCGACCATAGCAACCAGGTCTCTCCATCTGGGTCTGTTGTGGGCAAGGTGTTGAGCTTGTGCCATAGTCACATTGCAGGCCTTAAGGTCCTGGGCTAATACATCCAGCCAGCGAGTCCTGGGGGCGCCTCTAGGGCGTATCCAGCCAGCTCGCTGCGGGTTGAAGTCCAGGATTTTGCGCGTGGGGTGTTCCCCCGGCAGGCGGATGACATGGCCATACCAGCGCACTCGCCGCATTGCTGCGAGGCGAGAGGCTGGGAGCTGTTGGGTTAGCTCTCCTAGGGTCTTGTTGGTGACATGCTGGCTCCACGTGATGCCTTCTATCCTCCTGAGGGCTCTGGAATCAAAGCCATGTAGCCTGGCCGCCAGGATGTTATTCAGCAGCCATGTTTCCGAGCCGTACAGAAGGACAGAGATGACAGAGGAATTGTAGACCCTCAACTTGGTGTCCCGAGATATGTGCCGGTGTCGCCACAACGGTCTCCACAGGGACTGCATGACGGAGGCTGCAAGGGCGCGACGGCGGTCCACCTCTCGTTTGAGGTCGCCGGTGTTGGTGACTGTCGAGCCGAGGTATCTGACGGTAGGGACAAAGTGGACAGGGGTATCCTCAAATAAGAAGGGTGGTGGGTCTGGTCCATCGCCGATATGCATGAGTTCGGTTTTGGACCAGTTGATTTTCAGGCCGAGCTGTTTGGTCTCCTCATCAAACACACCGAGGGCCTCCCTTAGCTGGTCAGCGGTCTCACTGAACAGGGTGGTGTCATCGGCGTATTCGAGGTCCTTTAGGGTGTAGTTTCCAAGTGACACCCCGGGGACTCGCACACAGACTCTGGACATCAGGTGGTCGATGACACAGTTAAATAGTTCTGGTGCGGCAACAGGAGATGGCACTCCACCCTTTTCCGGGCGAGAACCATGGACTCGGACTTGGAGGTGCTGATTCTCATCCCAGTCGCTTCACGCTCGGCTGCGAACCGATCCAGTGAGAGCTGAAGATCCTGGCCAGATGAAGCCATCAGGACCACATCATCTGCAAAAAGCAGAGACCTAATCCTGCAGCCACCAAACCAGATCCCCTCAACGCCTTGACTGCGCCTAGAAATTCTGTCCATAAAAGTTATGAACAGAATGGGTGACAAAGGGCAGCCTTGGCGGAGTCCAACCCTCACTGGAAACGTGTCCGACTTACTACCGGCAATGCGGACCAAGCTCTGACACTGATCATACAGGGAGCGGACTGCCACAATCAGACAGTCAAGTCAAGTCAACTCATCATGCTTAATTTATTACAGCATTTGGGAAGCCTGTAGTTGATTTATTATGTAAATGTTATATTTTTATCAACACGTGATAGCAGGGACCCTGCCATTCAAAACTAGGCTGCTGCATTACTAATGATTAATGTAACCATAGCTGAAAAAATGGTACAATAGCAATAGGAGAGACTATTCGTCCCTGAACACCATGGAGTGTATACGGGCCCTGTCATGGTCCAAGTTTAATGCCCCCACTCGACATCTATTCCATAATTATCATCTCTTAAGACTGACAGAGTTCAATATTTATCAAAATGCTTGTTTAACCTATCAAGTCATTTACAGTCTGAATTTAAGGCTCTGTAGCTTGGTTCCTATCTACCATCCCCAGCATGCCCACAACACTCGTAACTTAGATTTGATATCAGGGAAACATCGTTTACTGGATTGTACCGCTCGAAGTGTTGTATGCAGGGGACCAAAGATTTGGAACCGGCTTAATGAGAACCTCAAGATGCTGTATCCATTCTCCAACTTCAAAAATAAACTAAAAACTTATCTATTAACCACCTATATTTAATGCCTCATGTGGGTAGACTACTGTTGGGTTTTGCATGGTTGAATGAATGTATGTATGTATGTGTATGCTTGCTTTAGTACTATTATCTTGTGTTAATCATATAGCGTTGTTTATTGTTGTTGTACTTGCTACCACGTTCCATCATTCCATGTATATTCCATCATTTCATGTATATTCTATCCTCTGGACCCCCTGTCAAAAGCTTCTTCTAGCTTATTTGGGGGACCCTTTCACATACCAACATCTTTAAATGATGATATTTTACTACTATTGTATTTGTTATATGGTATTGTGAATAAACTTGAAACTTGAACTTGAAACTTGTTCTGTGGTTACTTTTTGGTTGGCCAACGGTTTACGTTGTATTGCGCACCCTGACGGCAAGTGTGGGAGTCGATTCTGAAGTATGAAGTAAAGAGACGTAACTTCGTCATTGACTCCAACCCAGAATATTCCACTGCCCATACCTATGCTCCTTCAAAGGCTGTGCTGCTGGCTGCAAAGCATTGCACTTTCAAATACAACAATGAGTAGAGAGGAGTGTTATGTGTGTATATGTGTAAATAATATTACAGCATTTGGGAAGCCTGTAGTTGATTTATTATGTAAATGTTATATTTTTATCAACATGTGATAGCAGGGACCCTGCCATTCAAAACTAGGCTGCTGCATTACTAATGATTAATGTAACTATAGCTGGAAAAAAATGGTACAATAGCAATAGGAGAGACTATTCATCCCTGAACACCATGGAGTTCATGTAGGCTTAATGATGCACTTACATTATTATATCAACTATCAGAGACAGAAACTCTTCATTTAACATAATGTCCTTTTTTGCTGCTTCAACACAGCTCAATCAACACAGAAAAAGGTCAAGTGAAATAACAGACAGACAGGGCTTTGCTGTCCGTAACGCACACACAGAACACTATACCGTATAGTGTTCTGTGGTTACTTTTTGGTTGGCCAACGGTTTACGTTGTATTGCGCACCCTGACGGCAAGTGTGGGAGTCGATTCTGAAGTGTGAAGTAAAGAGACGTAACTTCGTCATTGACTCCAACCCAGAATATTCCACTGCCCATACCTATGCTCCTTCAAAGGCTGTGCTGCTGGCTGCAAAGCATTGCACTTTCAAATACAACAATGAGTAGAGAGGAGTGTTATGTGTGTATATGTGTAAATAATATTACAGCATTTGGGAAGCCTGTAGTTGATTTATTATGTAAATGTTATATTTTTATCAACATGTGATAGCAGGGACCCTGCCATTCAAAACTAGGCTGCTGCATTACTAATGATTAATGTAACCATAGCTGAAAAAATGGTACAATAGCAATAGGAGAGACTATTCGTCCCTGAACACCATGGAGTTCATGTATGCTTAATGATGCAGTTACATTATTATATCAACTATCAGAGACAGAAACTCTTCATTTAACATAATGTCCTTTTTTGCTGCTTCAACACAGCTCAATCAAGACAGAAAAAGGTCAAGTGAAATAACAGACAGGCAGGGCTTTGCTGTCCGTAACGCACACACAGAACACTATACCGTATAGTGTTCTGTGGTTACTTTTTGGTTGGCCAACGGTTTACGTTGTATTGCGCACCCTGACGGCAAGTGTGGGAGTCGATTCTGAAGTGTGAAGTAAAGAGACGTAACTTCGTCATTGACTCCAACCCAGAATATTCCACTGCCCATACCTATGCTCCTTCAAAGGCTGTGCTACTGGCTGCAAAGCATTGCACTTTCAAATACAACAATGAGTAGAGAGGAGTGTTATGTGTGTATATGTGTAAATAATATTACAGCATTTGGGAAGCCTGTAGTTGATTTTTATTATGTAAATATTATATTTTTATCAACACGTGATAGCAGGGACCCTGCCATTCAAAACTAGGCTGCTGCATTACTAATGATTAATGTAACTATAGCTGAAAAAAATGGTACAATAGCAATAGGAGAGACTATTCATCCCTGAACACCATGGAGTTCATGTAGGCTTTATGATGCACTTACATTATTATATCAACTATCAGACATAAACTCTTCATTTAACATAATGTCCTTTTTTGCTGCTTCAACACAGCTCAATCAAGACAGAAAAAGGTCAAGTGAAATAACAGACAGACAGGGCTTTGCTGTCCGTAACGCACACACACCGCAAAATGAGCTAACGTTACGCTAAAAGCGAATTAGCCTGCACCTCAAATCAGTACTGCGAGCGAGCTGAGCTGCAGTTTATATTTCTAGAACGGTGGTTCTTAACCTTGTTGGAGGTACCGAACCCCACCAGTTTCAAATGCGCATTCACCGAACCCTTCTTTAGTGAAGTTTTCCAAATTCAAGACAAAGTTATATGTTTTTTTTACTGGTGCACAAAATGAACCGTGCATGAACATCACCTTGTTCAAAGAACAAAACCAACACAGTGCATAAACTCACGACAAATTACTGTCAGGTTCAAACACCGAGCTATCTATTACAGACAAGAAGAAGGAATCAAGCAGAGACAGAGTTGAATTTTATTCATGAGGAGAGACGTATTGGGCTGTACACTCAGTTACAGTTTCCCCCTATGCTCTAAGGTACAGTCCCACGTGCTCCTCTATTTAATCGGGAGGTCCCTAGTTAACATCACTGAGGCTGCTTCTGAAGGGAGGGATAATGCAAGCAGCCCCCAGTAGACACAATAAGTGATTATTCAGAATGGAAATGTGCTGACAGTCGTGATTTCGCCCTGTCTCTGTTTTGTCTGCGTTGAGGTACTCGATGTCCGTCCTTGGCTGTCAGCAGGCAGGGTCTGGAAACAAACTGCTGACGCGAGACCACTCGCAAAGCAAGATTACAAGTTGTGCCTTTGCACAGATCGAAAAGTACAACTTCAGCGCAGTTGATAATAACTATCGCAACGGCCTTTAAGCATAAGAGTTGTGTGATAACTTATACATTCCGTATTTTTCGGACTATAAGTCGCAGTTTTTTTCATAGTTTGGCCGGGGGTGCACAACTGCGCACACAACAAGGAGAGGAAGCAGAAGAACGAGGAAGATACAGCCATGGCGACGACGAGTAAGATGAAGAAATACGCTTTGTTGCACCTTTCCTGCCTGAGTCCGGCAATTAGTTGCAAATCTTGCTTTATTGAGTCCCCGCCCGCACTCACGCTACCGCTCCCTCTCTTCTCTCGCCCACACACACACTGACGTCACTCACCTCACATGCTTACCTATTAAAGGGCCACACACACACATACGCTACTCTCATAACAGCTTGTAAGTTCCAAGCCGCAGCTGCGATTGGACCTGGATAGCCTCCGGGAAGAAGTAGTGGACTACCAAGTGCTTGGCAGTGAAGATCTTCCTCAGGAAGCAAAGATTGACCGTTTTTGGGCCATGCTAGGGAGAGATGGAAGATTCCAGACTCTAATGCATTTGATGAAAGCACTTTTGTGCGTGCCACACAGCAATGCATCGTCAGAGAGGGTGTTCAGCATGGTTAGAAGAATAGTGACAGAATAGAACAAGGATGGACAATTCAACCCTTAACTCATACTTGCCAACCCTCCCGGATTTTCTGGGAGACTCCTGAAATTCAGCGCCTCTCCCGAAAACCTCCCGGGACAAAATTTCTCCCGAAATTCAGGCGGACTCAGGTCCTCCACAATATAAAAAAGCGTACCTGCCCAATCACGTTATAACTATAGAATGATGGAGGGCGAGTTCTTGATTTCTTATGTGGGTTTATTGTTAGGCAGTTTCATTAACGTCCTCCCAGCGTGGCAACAACACACAACAGCAGCAGTCACTTTTTTGTGTACCGTAAAGCAGTTCGTCTGCCGTAAACAGCAATGTTGTGACACTCTTAAACAGGACAATACTGCCATCTAGTGCATTTGATGAAAGCACTTTTGTGCGTGCCACGCAGCAATGCATCATCAGAGAGGGTGTTCAGCATGGTTAGAAAGATAGTGACAGAGAATAGAACAAGGATGGACAATTCAACCCTTAACTCAACAATGAGTAGATGAGTGTTATGTGTGTGTATATGTGTAAATAAATGAATATATATATATATATATATATATATATATAAATATATATATATATATATATATATATATCTCCATCCATCCATCCATTTTCTACCGCTTATTCCCTTTGGGGTCGCGGGGGGCGCTGGAGCCTATATCAGCTACAATCGGGCGGAAGGCGGGGTACACCCTGGACAAGTCGCCACCTCATCGCAGGGCCAACACAGATAGACAGACAGACATTCACACTCACATCCACACACTAGGGCCAATTTAGTGTTGCCAATCAACCTATCCCCAGGTGCATGTCTTTGGAGGTGGGAGGAAGCCGGAGTACCCGGAGGGAACCCACGCAGTCACGGGGAGGACATGCAAACTCCACACACACATATATATATATATATATATATATATATATATATATATATATATATATATAGCTAGAATTCACTGAACGTCAAGTATTTCTTATATATATATATATATGAAATACTTGACTTGGTGAATTCTAGCTGTAAATATACTCCTCCCCTTTTAGCCACGCCCCCAACCACGCCCCCGTCCCACCCCGACCACGCCCACCCCCACCCCCCTATCCCCGAAATCGGAGGTCTCAAGGTTGGCAAGTATGCCTTAACTCAACAATGAGTAGATGAGTGTTATGTGTGTGTATATGTGTAAATAAATGAACACTGAAATTCAAGTATTTCTTATAGCATGTTCTATATGTTATAGTTATTTGAATGACACTTACCATAATATGTTACGTTAACATACCAGTTGCTTATTTATGCCTCATATAACGTACACTTATTCAGCCTGTTGTTCACTATTCTTGATTTATTTTAAATTGCCTTTCAAATGTCTATTCTTGCTGTTGGCTTTTATCAAATACATTTCCCCCAAAAAATGTGACTTATACACCAGTGCGACTTATATATGTTTTTTTCCTTCTTTATTATGCATTTTCGGCCGGTGCGACTTATACTCCGAAAAATACGGTAATTATTCTCTAACATTTACACACCTGCAAATCAGATGGAAAATTAAAGGGAACATTGTTTGGGGGTATCCAAGAAGTTTTTATTTACAAGATGAGTCGGGTGTGTCTTGACCTTCACCGAACCCCTGAGACCGAACCCAGGTTAAGAACCACTGAGCTAGTTTCACTAAGCGGCACAGTTATGAAAGTATTTTGTGGAAAAAAAAGAAAAAACAATCACCAGAAAATGTTGATTTCTTGCTCCAGCCAAGAGTGAAAAGCCAAACAATAGTGAAAAGTGGACTAACTTGTGGCTCTGTGTTGAACTCGTTGCGATAAAGACCACATCCATGACCACGGCCACGATCCAGAGCCCCACGCAGATGACGACGCTCCACCTGGTGGACAGCAGCCTGTTATGGCTCCGAATCCCCTGGTGGATCTTCATGTAGCGATTGACGCTGATCAGCCCCAGCAGGGTGATGCTCATGTACATGTTCATGTAGAAGATGTAGGTGACAACAGTACACAGCGTGGCTCCCAGCATCCAGCGGTTCCCTTCGCTGTGGAAGAAGATCCTGAAGGGCAGACAGAATATCAGCAGCAGGTCGGCCAACGCCAGGTTGATGAGGAACACCCACACCGAGTTGCGCTTGCTGTCAACTCGGAAGAAAGCCCACAGAGCCACCACGTTCCCAATTAGACCCAGGACAAAGATGACGGAGTAGCACACCGCCAGGACGTAGCCGACAGTGGTGTGATCGCGCACGCAGGACTCTTGGGGGTCGGGGGCCGTCATCCCGTCAGTCTCTTTACAGGCAGAGTCTGAGGGACTGCTGTCAGCTTTTGCAGATAACTAGCTTTAAAATATTTTGAAGATATTAGAACCTCATCTAAGCTTTAAGAAGGATTACTTTCTTCCCGGATAATCTCCCCCGAAGTTCACCCAAACCGTCATGACACATCCTACAAAGCCACAGTGAGAATTCTTTGACGTTTGCGTTTATATTCACATCACATAGTGGTCACTGTGCAGCCAATCGTGGACAACTTCATCATCAACAAGGACGGTGCAGCCTGGGGGTTATTTTTAACCCCTTGGCTTGTTTTGTTTTTTTATTGGTATTCAGCATGAAACATGCCATACCAACTTTATTTACCGTATTTTTCGGAGTATAAGTCGCACCGGAGTATAAGTCGCACCTGCCAAAAATGCATAGTAAAAATGGAAAAAAACATATATAAGTCGCACTGGAGCCCGGCCAAACTATGAAAAAAAACTGCGACTTATAGTCCGAAAAATACAGTATAAAGCCCTTTAAAAACAACCACAGTTGAAATGAATTCAATATATTTAGTTTACATCCCGACATTGTTAGCCTCCTAATGTATTCTTCAGTTTTTCTGTACGCACCCCTGATTAGAGATGCGCGGATAGGCAATTATTTCATCCGCAACCGCATCAGAAAGTCGTCAACCATCCGCCATCCACCCGACCTAACATTTGATCAGAACCGCACCCGCCCGTTGTTATATATCTAATATAGACGATGCAAGGCATTAGTGAGGTTATAAAGCTTTTGCCTGTTAAAGAAAGGAGACTGATCCAATGCAGCACAGACATTCGCGTGCCACGCTGTCACGACCCAGACGCACACCAGTGCGCAATCATATGGGAGCCGCGCTGAGCGCACCTCCAAGCACGTCTCGCTGCCGGCGACGGCCGGGTATGGGCCCGACGCTCCAGCGCCATCCATTTTCAGGGCTAGTTGATTCGGCAGGTGGGTTGTTACACACTCCTTAGCGGGTTCCGACTTCCATGGCCACCGTCCTGCTGTCTATATCAACCAGGGTGAGCCCCACCCCTTTCGTGAGCGCACTGCGCGCGGAGTGACCCCTGTTACGCGCCCCCGGCAACAGGGGTGGCGGGCAGGTGAGCTGCGCGGGCGGAGCGCGCGGAGTGACCCCTGTTACGCGCCCCCGGCAACGGGGGTGGCGGGCAGGTAAGCTGCGCGGGCGGAGCGCGCGGAGTGACCCCTGTTACGAGCCCCCGGCCACGGGGGGTGGCGGGCAGGTAAGCTGCTTACCTGCTGCGCGTGACGCCGGCCGCGGCGAAGGCGGACGAGGCGGGGTGTCGGTGCGGTGGGCGCGGTGGTGACCCTGGATGTGCGTCGGGCCCTTCTCGCGGATCGCCTCAGCTACGGCTCCCGGTGGGGCCCTCTCGGGGGAAGGGGCCTCGGTACCGGACCCCGGCGAGGCGTCCCTTCTCCGCTCCGTAAAAGTGTCCATCTCTTTTTTTTTTTTTTCTTCTGTTGTGGCATATGCTGCAGGTGCCTGTTCGTTTTTCGTATGTGGGTAACAACATTTAACTATGTATATATATTTCCGAATTGGTTTAACTGCCACCCGCCTGAATCTATTTAAAATCTAATTTTTTTTTATTTCAACCGCCCGACCCGACCCGACCCGACCCGCGGATAAAATCTAATTTTTTTTTATTTCATCCGCCCAATCCGCGGATAATCCGCGGACTCCGAGGTTGTGCCCGCAAACCGCGCATCTCTACCCCTGATATACATAAATCTACAACATGGACACAGGTGTAGGACCCAGCGGGGTTAAA